>NC_143412.1:22858667-23168901 GCF_059467195.1 Physcomitrium patens | reverse complement strand
CAATTTTGGCCCTGGTTGATCATGGATCTGAAATCAACATCATGTCAAGGAAGATATATGAGAAGAATAAGTGGCCAATTGATATCAACCATGGTTGGGTAATCAGAGCTGCAAACAATCAACAAGGTGATTTACATGGAGCTTGTCCAGCTGTAAAGACTAGAATTGGAGATGTAGAAGTGGAGCAAAATTTCTTTGTGCAAAACTCTGCTACATATCTGATAATACTTGGTCAACCTTATATTACAGCTGCTAGAATGGAGACTAGAGTCTTGAATGATGGTTCACATTATGCCAGAATTCGGAGTTGGGATGGGAGAAAAGCTGTGCAATTTATTACTGTGAAACCTATCTATGAGAGACACAGAGAACAATTAAGAGGGATGCCCTTGGAGCCAGGAAATAACTTTGTGGATTTCTAAAAAGCACCCTTGTAAGATGGGGGCACATGGGTGGAAATGATTCATCTACAAACCCCAGTGTAGATAGTATGAGTTTTGGATTTTTGAACTTATCTAGTAATGGATTTGTGAGTATTCAAAAGGTTAAAGATTTAGATTCTATAAATAAAAAAGGGTAAAAAAATAAGAGAAGAACTTAAAAAGAGTGGGTTTAGTTTCAAGTGATGAAGCCATAGTTGGAGTAATAGAAGAAATAGGTTTGGAAGATGATTTGGTAAAGGTTTTGGAGAATCTGGCTATAAACATAGATGGAGATGCTATAGTAGAAATATATTCAAGAAGGACTTATGAAGGATTAGAAAGGATGGTAGAAAATGGTGGACTTGCTACAAACTATGGATTGAAGCATTAGGCTAGAGTACAAACTAAATATAAAACTGTGGCAAGAAAGGTAAAGCCTGTAGCTACACAATTACCAGTTGATAATATGGAGCATATTAAACAAGCAGTTATGGAGCCAAGTCTAAGAGAGAGGCGTCGAATTGGACATCAATTTACACAAGAATCATTAGCTAAGTTGAAGATTAGAGGGGATGACTTCTTAACATCAACAGAGGAAGATATGTTTCAAGAAATGCTTATTAGACATGGTAAGGCATTTGCCTTAACTCCTGATGAAATCGGATGTGTGGATCCTAGTATTATAGTACCTATGGTAATCTTTACAGTGCCACATGTTCCATGGGATTTAAAGCCTATACCTGTGCCTAGAGCTTTACTTCCAAAATTGATAGAATTATTAAAAGAGAAGGTGAAGATGGGTATTTTGGAACCTTCAATTGCTCCCTATTCTAATAGATGGTTCACAGTACCCAAGAAGTCAAGGGCATTAAGGTTTATTCAGGATATGCAACTTGCAAACAGGGTGACTATTTGAAATATGGGATCAGGTCCCATAGTAGATGAAGTGGCTGAACAATTTGCAGGTCATGCCATTTATTCTATTGGAGACTTATATTCTGGATATGACCAATTTCAATTGGCTAAAGAGAGTAGAGATTTAACTACCATGAAGACTCCTTTGGGTTTAATGAGGATGTGTACGCTACCTCAAGGTGCAACCAACTCAGTGGCTCATATGCAAAATGCTATGAACCAAATATTAAAAGAATTTGTACCTGAGAAAACCATTCCATTTCTAGATGATATACCTATAAAAGGAGATAAAGAAGAAGACAAGGATGAGACTATGGAGGTTGAAGGTTGTAGAAAGTTTGTGAAGAAACATATTGAAGATGTGGCTCAGATAGTGGAGAGATTGGAGTCAGTTAATCTCACGTTATCTTTGGAGAAATCAAGCTTTGGAGTTGATGAGATTCTAGTGGTGGGGCACATGTGTGGCAGGTATGGTAGGAAACCAAACCCTGATAAGATTGATGCTATATCTAGAATTAAGGCTTGTAAAAATGTTACAGAAGCTAGAAGGTTTTTAGGAGCATGTGTATTCTATCACATTTGGGTGCCACACTTTGCCCATATCTCAGAGCCATTATATAAGTTATTAAGGAAGGGTAAGAAATTTGTATGGGAAGAAGAACAAGAAACAGCTATGGAAAATCTAAAAAAAATGTTGAGTTCACCACCTGTGCTTAAACAAGTGGATTATCAATGTGAAAGACCAGTAGTTGTAACAGTGGATACAAGCCCTATAGCAATTGGATGGGCTATTGGACAAAATGATGTAGAGGGAAGAAGATTTGCTATAAGGTTTGGAGCTAGGGTTCTTACAAAGAGACAAAGGGCTTATCCACAAGTTAAAAGAGAGCTTTGGGGAGCGCTTACAGCATTAAAGGCTGAGAGGAATTATTTGATTGGAGCAAGTATGGTTTTAGAAATAGATTGTTTGCCATTACTTAGAATGATAATTAACTGTACTACTTTAGATATTGCCATGCTAAGATGGATAGCCTATATAAGGACATTAAACCCTGTTTTGGTACATATTACTGCTAAAGAGAACTTGGTGGCAGATATGTTGTCCAGAGCTAGATATACATTTGAAGAAGAGATGATGGCATATAAAAGAGGTGAAGATGAAGAAGAGAAGAATTATGGAAGTTCATTTGCTACTGGTGGAATGGATTTTGGTGACAAGGTTCAAAATTTCTATGAAGGTACGTATGAAGGCAAGTTGAATGATATTGGAATTTATTTAAGCACAATGAAAAAACAAGAAGGGTGGATGGACAAAACCTTCAAAGATATTAGACACCAATCCTATGGTTATATACTCAGGGATGGATTTCTATGGAAGAGGCCAAAAAGAGGTGACAAAATCCCATTGAGAGTTATAGGAGATCTTGAAACTAAAATTAAGGTTTTAAGAGAATATCATGATACACTTTGGGCAGGACATAGAGGAGTTTGGGCCACATATACTAAGATCAAAGAAAGGTATTGGTCGAAGGGTTTATACAAAGATGTAGAAGACTTTGTGAGTTCATGCACAGAGTGCCAACTACAATCTAAGGTTAGGTATAGAGATGGATTACATCCTACTTATCCACCTTCTATACATTTTCAATGGGTAATTGATTTGGTAGCTATACCTTCAGGATTATGGAGTATGAAATATTTGGTTTTAGCAAGAGAAGAGTTATCAAACTATGTTGAAGGAAGGGCTTTGAGATTCAAGACCACGGAAGCAATATGCAGGTTTATATTAGAAGACATCTTCAACAGATATGGCTATATTGAGAGGATGAGAGCTGATAGAGGAGAATTGGATGCCATAGAAGCAAGAGATTTTTTCAAAAGGTACGGAGTTCAATTGAAGTTGACTACTTCTTATAATCTTGAAGCCAATGGAAAGAGTGAAAGAGGTCATCCTCCAATCATTTATGCATTGGTTAAGGCATGTAAGGGTAAATCAATTCAATGGCCTAAACTGCTTCCATTTGCTTTATGGGCTGATACAACTACTCATAGTACTGTCACTGGTTATATGCCTATGGAATTAATGCTAGGACAAAAACCTATAATGCCTACTGAAGCAACCTATCCTACATGGATGTTTTTGTCTTGGAAAGATAGCATTAATAGAGAAAGGTTATTAGAGCTTCGAATCCAACAGTTAAGAAGATTACCTGAGGACCTACAAATTACAGCTGAGAGATTAAAGGAACCAAGATTGAAAAATAAAGAGAGGTTTGATAAGACTCATAGGTTAAGGCCTAAACCTATAGAGATTGGAGATTGGGTTCTAGTTTATGATAGCAGTCTTGAGCATCAACATAGTACTGTAAAGAAATTTGCAAAAAAATGGTTTGGACTATATGTGATGGTTATAGTCCATGATAATGCCACATATACCTTACGTGAGTTAGATGGAGCTATCATTAGAATTCCAATAGCAGGGAAGAGGGTGAAGGCTTTCAAAAGAAGAGATGGGCGGTTTCAAATAGAAGATCTTGAAGAATTCTTACCTCAATATTTGGACCAAGAACATGAAGAAGAAGATTCTATGAGTGATTCCAAGAAGTCTCAAGAGGATGAAGAAGAGTAGTATGTGGCACATACCGGAGGATGTGCAGGTTTGGAGGGAGTGGATGTCGTACTGTAATTACTTACAGTATGTAAAAATTAGTGAAAACATGTAATATGTTTATAAGTCTTAATGTGAGTTAGAATAGTTAGTATGTTAATTTAAAATGAATTGAAATAAGAAAAATTATTTAGAAGTTAATCTAGTTTGATTATAGAGTTTATATTATATAGGATTTAGATAGTTAGTATAAAGATTAAGGGAAGGGAGGAGTTAAAAGATGAAAATATAACTAAAAGGAGGCTTATTGGGAAGGATGAAAGTAAGGCATGGTTGGATGAAGGCAAGGGGTGAAGAACTTCATCCCTATTGGTCGAATATCATGCCCAATGGGCTTTGAGGAGGCTGCCCGAGGCCATATTAGGAATTAGGGTTCCTCTTTCGAGGCCATTCGAGCTTTTGAGGCTAGGGTCAGAAGGTTTAGGATTTTGGGTATAATTTGGGTGAAGATTTTGTGTGATTTCGAGTTTTTATGGAAAAGATATGAATGTTCAAAGATAAGGTGTCAATTTCATACCTACTGTCACTTCTTTTGGGCATCACATACGAATACGGAGAGCAACGGAAGATCGACGACTGGATTTACAAGGAGCATTTTCTCGGCTACACATTCTACATACTGTATAGTGAATTCTAAGATTGGGTGAAGGAGTTATGAGGCGTTGAAGACAGCACTTGTAATTTGAAGACAGTAAGTATATCGTTTTGTTGCTAGTTATGGGTGAAGCTATATCTTGAGTTTCTGGACGAATTTATGACTCAAAATTTCCAGAAGTGTGTATAATTGGGTTAAGAAGCTTTAGATCAAAGTTTCATAGTATTTGAATAATTACTTTGTGAGATATGAAGGAAGTTGTACACGGGTGTAAAAAAGCTAGGGTTTGAAGCTACAGTTAGGGTTTTCAAGATATCACAAGATCCAATACGAATTTACGGTTGAATTTTGGTATGGTAGTTGCTAAAGATATATCAGTACTCCATGTAAAATTTGGAGTTGTTTAGACGGTTAGATCGTAAGTTATGAGCTGTTGAACTTCGGGAAAAATTCCTCATAAGGATATATAAGTTTTTTATAACACCTTATCAAGTATTTTGGTGTTCTTTGGATTTTAAGGCTTGTATATTGATGTAATTGCTCCAAAAGAGAGGAGTTTATATATATAAAATTGTTACCCTTATATTTCAAACTTGATTGAGTATTTAGTGACAGCAAGAAGCCCAGCGCTTTCTTGATGCAAACTCTCTCTACCTCGACATATTTGGTGCTTCCACTGAGAGAGCCTTAAGGCACTAAAATTCTCAATAAGTTAGAATGGGGGATCAAGTTCCAGGGTTTGGATTACCAAGTGGAGTAGGTGCTCATGATTTATTCAGGACATTTGCTCAATTTATGGAAGAAAGGCAACAGGTGCATGGAGAGGATAAGAATACCACCAAAGCTTTACAAGTAGTGGTGGATAAGGTTGGGAGGTTTGATGGGAGGAACATCACTAAGTTCCTCAGGGTTTATACATGTGAAATGGAAGTGCATCAGGTTTCAGAAGTAAAGATGATTTCTACCTTTGATTTGGCAGTGGTACCAGAAATCAGAGAGAGGGTACAAGAGTTGCATACTGAGACTATATCATGGAAGAAATTTGAAGAACTCTTGAAAGATGAGTTTTTTGAGGAGGATTCAAAAAGAATGATAAAACAAACTTTTTTGGATTGGATTGAGCAAAGGCCAGGGAATCAAATGGCTCCCAATGAATTAATCAGGGAATTTGAGGCTAAGTTTGGATAGTTACCACGACAAGAGAGGCAGCTTTTGGAAACAAGGAAGACTGGATTGTTTTTACAAGCAGTTGATGAACATTTGGAGGATAAGCTACTCTTTTATCTAGCAGACAAGACATCTGAGAGTGGTTTTACTAATGATTGGAAGCTAGTAAAAGAGACAGTGGGGCTTTTGGCTAGGCAACAAAAGATTAAGACTCGTGGATTATTACCAAGGTTGGAGCCAATGCCTGCATCTCAAAATCTAATGCCACCTCAAAACGGAATCAAGACTGTTAAGGATGGTACTCTTGAAGAACTAATTAAGGGCATACAGGACTTGAAGGTGGAAATGACTGAATTGAAGAAATCCCAGATGGGAAGCTCATCAAAGACAATTGAAGGCTCAAAGGGATTTATAGAAAGATGTATGTGGTGTGACAATCCAAACCATAAGCGTGGTGAGTGTGATAGCTATAAGGCTGCAATCAAGGATGGTATTGTGTATTTCAAAGAGGGCAGGATAAGAGTCACAGGGTCAGATGAGCCTCTAAAGACTAATTTTGGGAAGGGTGGCATGAAAAAATTAGTAGAGGAGCAAACATCAAAGAATAGTGCCATAAAAGGGGAAGGAGCTGAGTCTTATTCTATTACAGTTGAACAAAAGGGAGTTAAGGCTGTTTCTTTGCCAACTAAAGGAGTCATGATGAGGGAGCTGAAGCTATCAGAAAGAAAACTGGGTGGAATGATCCAATTGATGCTATTAGCATTAAAGCATATTTGTGTGGAGACAAGCATGATGATGATATGCATGATGCTATGGTTGAGGAAAAAAGAGGTAGAACTATTCATGAAGAAGATGTTATTGAGCCTGAAAATAAGAGGAGGTTTCCAAGAAATAAAGAAGCTTCTAAGGAGTAAAAAACTGAGAAGGTATCTTCTTCTACTCATCCTGGTAGTGCACCATTACCAAAAGAGTGGTGGGAGAAGGGCAAAGAAAAAGAGAAAGAAGATACAAGCAAACCTAAAGGTAAAACTCCTGCTTATAAACTTCAATCTGAGATTGAATCATCTACAGATATGAAGAGTATTTTAGAAGAGAAGATCTTGGATGCAAAGATTGAATTCACTCTAAGAGAGGCTCTAGGCATAGCCAAGAAGGATTTTCATGAATTAATCATCAATGTGATAAAGAGGAAGAGGCAAATGATAGCAGAAGCTATTGTGGTAGAGGCATTGGATACTCGGGTAACTGTGCATGAAGAAGAAGAGATAGGACAGGTATTTGCACAATTTGCAATGCCTGAAACTAGAAATAAGGTTGATATGGAAAACAAGGTTTCATTTAAACATGTTGAAGGTAAAAGAGAGCATCAAGTGGAATGCACACCTTTGGGATTTACAGGGATAAGGAAGGATGCATAAGAAGCAAGTGTTAATACTTGCTCCAAATGTGAAAATGAGAGAATAGAGAGTAGTAGTTATTTAGTTCTTTATTGGGCTAGAGCTACTACAGAAACATATGTGAGATTGGGGGACTTGAAAGATCCAATTTTGGCCCTGGTTGATCATGGATCTGAAATCAACATCATGTCAAAGAAGATATATGAGAAGAATAAGTGGCCAATTGATATCAACCATGGTTGGGTAATCAGAGCTGCAAACAATCAACAAGGTGATTTACATGGAGCTTGTCCAGCTGTAAAGACTAGAATTGGAGATGTAGAAGTGGAGCAAAATTTCTTTGTGCAAAACTCTGCTACATATCTGATAATACTTGGTCAACCTTATATTACAGCTGCTAGAATGGAGACTAGAGTCTTGAATGATGGTTCACATTATGCCAGAATTCGGAGTTGGGATGGGAGAAAAGCTGTGCAATTTATTACTGTGAAACCTATCTATGAGAGACACAGAGAACAATTAAGAGGGATGCCCTTGGAGCCAGGAAATAACTTTGTGGATTTCTAAAAAGCACCCTTGTAAGATGGGGGCACATGGGTGGAAATGATTCATCTACAAACCCCAGTGTAGATAATATGAGTTTTGGATTTTTGAACTTATCTAGTAATGGATTTGTGAGTATTCAAAAGGTTAAAGATTTAGATTCTATAAATAAAAAAGGGTAAAAAAATAAGAGAAGAACTTAAAAAGAGTGGGTTTAGTTTCAAGTGATGAAGCCATAGTTGGAGTAATAGAAGAAATAGGTTTGGAAGATGATTTGGTAAAGGTTTTGGAGAATCTGGCTATAAACATAGATGGAGATGCTATAGTAGAAATATATTCAAGAAGGACTTATGAAGGATTAGAAAGGATGGTAGAAAATGGTGGACTTGCTACAAACTATGGATTGAAGCATTAGGCTAGAGTACAAACTAAATATAAAACTGTGGCAAGAAAGGTAAAGCCTGTAGCTACACAATTACCAGTTGATAATATGGAGCATATTAAACAAGCAGTTATGGAGCCAAGTCTAAGAGAGAGGCGTCGAATTGGACATCAATTTACACAAGAATCATTAGCTAAGTTGAAGATTAGAGGGGATGACTTCTTAACATCAACAGAGGAAGATATGTTTCAAGAAATGCTTATTAGACATGGTAAGGCATTTGCCTTAACTCCTGATGAAATCGGATGTGTGGATCCTAGTATTATAGTACCTATGGTAATCTTTACAGTGCCACATGTTCCATGGGATTTAAAGCCTATACCTGTGCCTAGAGCTTTACTTCCAAAATTGATAGAATTATTAAAAGAGAAGGTGAAGATGGGTATTTTGGAACCTTCAATTGCTCCCTATTCTAATAGATGGTTCACAGTACCCAAGAAGTCAAGGGCATTAAGGTTTATTCAGGATATGCAACTTGCAAACAGGGTGACTATTTGAAATATGGGATCAGGTCCCATAGTAGATGAAGTGGCTGAACAATTTGCAGGTCATGCCATTTATTCTATTGGAGACTTATATTCTGGATATGACCAATTTCAATTGGCTAAAGAGAGTAGAGATTTAACTACCATGAAGACTCCTTTGGGTTTAATGAGGATGTGTACGCTACCTCAAGGTGCAACCAACTCAGTGGCTCATATGCAAAATGCTATGAACCAAATATTAAAAGAATTTGTACCTGAGAAAACCATTCCATTTCTAGATGATATACCTATAAAAGGAGATAAAGAAGAAGACAAGGATGAGACTATGGAGGTTGAAGGTTGTAGAAAGTTTGTGAAGAAACATATTGAAGATGTGGCTCAGATAGTGGAGAGATTGGAGTCAGTTAATCTCACGTTATCTTTGGAGAAATCAAGCTTTGGAGTTGATGAGATTCTAGTGGTGGGGCACATGTGTGGCAGGTATGGTAGGAAACCAAACCCTGATAAGATTGATGCTATATCTAGAATTAAGGCTTGTAAAAATGTTACAGAAGCTAGAAGGTTTTTAGGAGCATGTGTATTCTATCACATTTGGGTGCCACACTTTGCCCATATCTCAGAGCCATTATATAAGTTATTAAGGAAGGGTAAGAAATTTGTATGGGAAGAAGAACAAGAAACAGCTATGGAAAATCTAAAAAAAATGTTGAGTTCACCACCTGTGCTTAAACAAGTGGATTATCAATGTGAAAGACCAGTAGTTGTAACAGTGGATACAAGCCCTATAGCAATTGGATGGGCTATTGGACAAAATGATGTAGAGGGAAGAAGATTTGCTATAAGGTTTGGAGCTAGGGTTCTTACAAAGAGACAAAGGGCTTATCCACAAGTTAAAAGAGAGCTTTGGGGAGCGCTTACAGCATTAAAGGCTGAGAGGAATTATTTGATTGGAGCAAGTATGGTTTTAGAAATAGATTGTTTGCCATTACTTAGAATGATAATTAACTGTACTACTTTAGATATTGCCATGCTAAGATGGATAGCCTATATAAGGACATTAAACCCTGTTTTGGTACATATTACTGCTAAAGAGAACTTGGTGGCAGATATGTTGTCCAGAGCTAGATATACATTTGAAGAAGAGATGATGGCATATAAAAGAGGTGAAGATGAAGAAGAGAAGAATTATGGAAGTTCATTTGCTACTGGTGGAATGGATTTTGGTGACAAGGTTCAAAATTTCTATGAAGGTACGTATGAAGGCAAGTTGAATGATATTGGAATTTATTTAAGCACAATGAAAAAACAAGAAGGGTGGATGGACAAAACCTTCAAAGATATTAGACACCAATCCTATGGTTATATACTCAGGGATGGATTTCTATGGAAGAGGCCAAAAAGAGGTGACAAAATCCCATTGAGAGTTATAGGAGATCTTGAAACTAAAATTAAGGTTTTAAGAGAATATCATGATACACTTTGGGCAGGACATAGAGGAGTTTGGGCCACATATACTAAGATCAAAGAAAGGTATTGGTCGAAGGGTTTATACAAAGATGTAGAAGACTTTGTGAGTTCATGCACAGAGTGCCAACTACAATCTAAGGTTAGGTATAGAGATGGATTACATCCTACTTATCCACCTTCTATACATTTTCAATGGGTAATTGATTTGGTAGCTATACCTTCAGGATTATGGAGTATGAAATATTTGGTTTTAGCAAGAGAAGAGTTATCAAACTATGTTGAAGGAAGGGCTTTGAGATTCAAGACCACGGAAGCAATATGCAGGTTTATATTAGAAGACATCTTCAACAGATATGGCTATATTGAGAGGATGAGAGCTGATAGAGGAGAATTGGATGCCATAGAAGCAAGAGATTTTTTCAAAAGGTACGGAGTTCAATTGAAGTTGACTACTTCTTATAATCTTGAAGCCAATGGAAAGAGTGAAAGAGGTCATCCTCCAATCATTTATGCATTGGTTAAGGCATGTAAGGGTAAATCAATTCAATGGCCTAAACTGCTTCCATTTGCTTTATGGGCTGATACAACTACTCATAGTACTGTCACTGGTTATATGCCTATGGAATTAATGCTAGGACAAAAACCTATAATGCCTACTGAAGCAACCTATCCTACATGGATGTTTTTGTCTTGGAAAGATAGCATTAATAGAGAAAGGTTATTAGAGCTTCGAATCCAACAGTTAAGAAGATTACCTGAGGACCTACAAATTACAGCTGAGAGATTAAAGGAACCAAGATTGAAAAATAAAGAGAGGTTTGATAAGACTCATAGGTTAAGGCCTAAACCTATAGAGATTGGAGATTGGGTTCTAGTTTATGATAGCAGTCTTGAGCATCAACATAGTACTGTAAAGAAATTTGCAAAAAAATGGTTTGGACTATATGTGATGGTTATAGTCCATGATAATGCCACATATACCTTACGTGAGTTAGATGGAGCTATCATTAGAATTCCAATAGCAGGGAAGAGGGTGAAGGCTTTCAAAAGAAGAGATGGGCGGTTTCAAATAGAAGATCTTGAAGAATTCTTACCTCAATATTTGGACCAAGAACATGAAGAAGAAGATTCTATGAGTGATTCCAAGAAGTCTCAAGAGGATGAAGAAGAGTAGTATGTGGCACATACCGGAGGATGTGCAGGTTTGGAGGGAGTGGATGTCGTACTGTAATTACTTACAGTATGTAAAAATTAGTGAAAACATGTAATATGTTTATAAGTCTTAATGTGAGTTAGAATAGTTAGTATGTTAATTTAAAATGAATTGAAATAAGAAAAATTATTTAGAAGTTAATCTAGTTTGATTATAGAGTTTATATTATATAGGATTTAGATAGTTAGTATAAAGATTAAGGGAAGGGAGGAGTTAAAAGATGAAAATATAACTAAAAGGAGGCTTATTGGGAAGGATGAAAGTAAGGCATGGTTGGATGAAGGCAAGGGGTGAAGAACTTCATCCCTATTGGTCGAATATCATGCCCAATGGGCTTTGAGGAGGCTGCCCGAGGCCATATTAGGAATTAGGGTTCCTCTTTCGAGGCCATTCGAGCTTTTGAGGCTAGGGTCAGAAGGTTTAGGATTTTGGGTATAATTTGGGTGAAGATTTTGTGTGATTTCGAGTTTTTATGGAAAAGATATGAATGTTCAAAGATAAGGTGTCAATTTCATACCTACTGTCACTTCTTTTGGGCATCACATACGAATACGGAGAGCAACGGAAGATCGACGACTGGATTTACAAGGAGCATTTTCTCGGCTACACATTCTACATACTGTATAGTGAATTCTAAGATTGGGTGAAGGAGTTATGAGGCGTTGAAGACAGCACTTGTAATTTGAAGACAGTAAGTATATCGTTTTGTTGCTAGTTATGGGTGAAGCTATATCTTGAGTTTCTGGACGAATTTATGACTCAAAATTTCCAGAAGTGTGTATAATTGGGTTAAGAAGCTTTAGATCAAAGTTTCATAGTATTTGAATAATTACTTTGTGAGATATGAAGGAAGTTGTACACGGGTGTAAAAAAGCTAGGGTTTGAAGCTACAGTTAGGGTTTTCAAGATATCACAAGATCCAATACGAATTTACGGTTGAATTTTGGTATGGTAGTTGCTAAAGATATATCAGTACTCCATGTAAAATTTGGAGTTGTTTAGACGGTTAGATCGTAAGTTATGAGCTGTTGAACTTCGGGAAAAATTCCTCATAAGGATATATAAGTTTTTTATAACACCTTATCAAGTATTTTGGTGTTCTTTAGATTTTAAGGCTTGTATATTGATGTAATTGCTCCAAAAGAGAGGAGTTTATATATATAAAATTGTTACCCTTATATTTCAAACTTGATTGAGTATTTAGTGACAGCCAGAAGCCCAGCGCTTTCTTGAGGCAAACTCTCTCTACCCCGACAGCGGATATGGTATTAGTGAACACACATTGGAGCCAATAAAGAATCTTGCAAATGCAGCAAAGGCGGTGGAGGCTTTTCATCGACGACATCCATCAAAATCAAGATGAAAACCTTCTTCATAAAAGAAACAACATCTAGGCAAGATAACATTCTACTTTCAATTCTTATTCGTAGCTTTGTTGTAGTAGTGGCGCTCAAGAGATGAAGAACCAACAACCAGCGGATTCAACTCAAGAGCCTTCATTTGCTGACCTGCCGGACAAGACATTACGATTGTCACAACCTTCAAGACGACGCAATTGAGATGAAGATCTTCAAGAATAACATGTTCTTCCTCGAATAGATGGTGAGATACAACGCGTTTGGTATCACGATTTGGGAAGGGACTCCCGATGTTTGGTGATTTTGCTAGAGGTAGGAACAACTCCTGATGGTGTTCCAAATATTCTATTCGAAGGAAGTTACGAAGGCTTCAACAATGATCAAATAACTGGATGGTCTTCCTGCCCTGGTATGGGACACTACCGATGGTTGAGAGGCCCTATCAATCATCTTCAAAGAGAACAGAGATCAGAGTATGTGGCGAATACAATTCGTCACATCATAGATTTTCTCAATATATGATGACCGCTCCTCGTGGAACTCGTCCCTAGAAGGGGGGGTAATGTCACGGCCATAATCATGTAAGCTAATAATTACATATAGAAATAGGTAGAAGTAAGTCAAAGTAGGTAAAAATAAGTTAATTCTATAATATTTAATATGAAAGCTTCCTAGAAACTTCTTAGATGCTGCTTTGACTTCATAGGTGTCTTTAATTGACTTTTTAGATTAGAAACGTGGTCAACAAGTTAGCCATGTGCCACACATGTTATTAGCTTAAAGATCAAGCTAACTATGTGGTCCACACGTAGAAAAACTTGCCTTGTAAGTCAAGGCATGTGCCCTACAAAGTCAACACATATTGGAGGTCCTATAGAACGTCGCCACGTAGCTCTTAGTTAGATAGTATATATAGAGATAAGAGTGAAGGCTTCTTCACTCTTGTCAACTCCTTTCTTGCTTCTAGTCTAGTTTCAAGGGTCTCTAATTTTCTTGTCTTTTGGCAATAGTCATTCCTGTTTCTCTTTCAATATATATACTTGTTTATATATATTTTGTTACCTCTCTTTGAGTGAAGGCTCACTTGTCTGAATTATTTTTTCATCGAGTTCTTGTCCTTGACAGCGATGCTTTTTTGGACTTTGTTAATTATTACCAAATCTTTATCAAGAACTTTTCTCAAGTTGTAGCTCTACTTACATGTTTAACTTGTAAAGACAAACTTAAATAGAATAAAGAAGCCAAAGCATTTTTTTTTATTTTAAAGAAAGAATTTACTTCTACACCAACTTTGTACCATGTCAACTTTTTTGAGGCATTTTTTATGGAAATGGATGCATTAAACTTTGCCTTAGATGCAATATTGTCAAAAATAAGAATAGATAATAAAGTCTATCCAATAGCTTTCTATTTTTAGCAACCAAGATTAATTATGATACCCACAATAAAGAAATTTTATAATTGTAGATTCATTTCAAAAATGGTGTCATTATCTAGAGGGCACTTCAAGTCCAGTCACAATATATACAGATCACAAGAACTTCAAGTATTTTATGTTGGCATGTATTTTGAATTGTTGCAAAGTCTGTTGGAGCATGTTATTATCAAGAATTGATTTCAAGATCCCATATCAACTTAAAAAATACTAAGGTTTATCACATGTTCTTTCTAGATGCTCTTATCTTATATCAAAAGAAAGAAACGTATCTTTTGATCAACAAAGAACAATCTTCTTGAAGTGAAAGCATTTTCAATTTTGAGCAATAAAATCAACATTGACTATTGATTCAACCTTTGATAAATAAATTCAATTGAATATGTACTATAATCTTTTTGTTCATGATATCAAGAATCTTTTTTTAAGTCTCATGATGTTTCAAAGTTCAAGTTAAAGAACAACCTCTTCTATTTTTACAGATGCCTACATGTTCTAGAAGAAGAAGCACGTTTCTGTGTTCTTCAAGCACATCATGACTTTCTAGTAACATGACATTTTGGATACAACAAGACTTTAGACCTTATATCTAAAGATTTTTGGTGCTAAAAGACTTTATCTAGTCATGCGACATTTATTCAAGATCAAAAAATCCTTGTCATCGATCTTATGGACTTTTTTAACTATTGCCTATATTCAAACAACCATGGTCTTATATTTCTATGGATTTTATTAAAGATCTTCTAAGTTCAAGTTCATATGATTCTATATTCATAATTATAGATTGCTTAGCAAAAACGACATATTTTGTATCATGTATAAAATCTATTTTAGTTGAAGTAACAATTAAGTTTTTTATTGGCAATATCTATCGCTATCATGAATTACCGAAGAATATTATATTAGATAGGGAGATTCAATTTATATTAAGATTTAGGAGAAACCTATTCAATATTTTAAAAGTGGATATAAAGCTTTCTTTGACTTTTCATCCTCAATTTGATAGCAAATAGAATGGATGAATTAAATTTTAGAACAATATTTGAGGTATACAAATATTATATATTTTGTGATATGAAATACTATTCATGATTGAGAGGGCCTATCAACCATCTTCAAAGAGAATAAAGATCAGAATATGTGATAAATATAATTTGCCACATCTTAGATTTTCACAACATATGAAGACCGCTCTTCATAGAACTCGTCCCTAGAAGGAGGGATAATGTCACAAACATACATAGATGTTCTAATAAATAGTTATATAATTAGATAGGAATAGGTAAAAATAGATAAAAGTAGGTTAATTTTATAAGACCTTTTAGATAAGCTTCCTAGAAGCTTCCTAGATGTTCTTTGATTTTACATGTGTTTATAGTTGATTGATAGGTTAGAAACTTGGTCTTCAAGCAAACTATGTATTGCTAACTTGCAGAACAAGCAAACTATATGGCATACATATAGAAAATTTGCCTTGTAAGTTAAGATACATGTCTTGTAAAATCAACATGTTTTGGAGGTCCTATACGACATTGCCATGTAGCTCCTAATTAAGAATATATGTGGAAGTAAGAGTGAAGCCTTCTTCACTATTATCAATGCTTTTGTAGACTTTAGTCTTATTTCAAGACTTTCTAGTCTTCTTGTTTTTTGGCAATAGCCATTCTAGTTCAATATTATATCATCTTTGAGTAACTTTCTAGTTGCTTTTAGTAATACAAGAGTGTATTGAGGATTTTCTTTCTTCGAGATTCATATCTTTGATACTTGAAAGTTGATACAAATGTTTCAATAGTCATTTCTCTTTTTCCAAATATTAACTTTAATTCAAAATTAGTGTCGAACTTGATCTTCAAGTCCTCTAATATCATGCCAAAATTTCACTTTGATCCAACTAGTAGATCTTTAGATATTATAGAAATCCTATCTAATCTCAAATTGCCAACTTTTGATACCTTCTTGTACCAAAATTCAAATATCTTTCAACTGCTCTTATTTTTATTTAATTTATTAATAAGTTTAAGGCTATACAAGAGAAGATGAATACCTCAAATGTACGTTGTATAATATTAGAGGTTTTTTTGAAGTAGAAGGTTGTATTCTTTACAAAGCATTGGTTATGGATTGTATTGCCATTGAAAAGATAAAGGCATTTTATTACATAGGTAGAAACATTTATCATATATGATAGTATGTCTGATATGAAGAAGTATAGATAAGGTATTAGCAAATATTCTTATCTAATCAATCTCTCAAAAGTGAATTTTTGGCTTTTCTGCCTATTCTCTGAGATGGCCAATTAGATGTTCTGGTAGAGGGTAGTTGTCCATTTCATCTATTCCTCTGAGAATCTCAGTTTTTCTATCGTTTGTTGAAAAAAGATCTAATTGATTTAGTTGTATATTTTTTCAAAGTCACTTAACAAGATCACTAATTCTTGTTAGCTTTTTTTAGTTTAATAGATTAACTCTTAAATCAACAATATATTATCTAGGATATATCCCTCCTTAGCAAATCTTATCTATGTGTAATAGATGCAGGTTGGTAGCATCAATTCAAGTTGGTTGGCAAAGACTTGAGCTATCAATTTGTACGTTATTGACAGCACCATAACAAGGCAGTACTTCCTTATGTTTAATACTACTTCTCCTTTTGGTAGGAAATTGATGAACTTATTGTTGAAAGCTTTGTAGAGGCATCTTTTATTAAAGGTGGTATTGATGAATATGGTCATATCTTAATCTAATGTGTTTCATATTTCAATCAAGAATTTTGTAGAGATGGTATCTTCTTGTACATCTTTATTCTTTGAGAGGTGCTTTGTAGTGCTGGAGTAGAGAGAATTTGCCTTAAAAAAGCATTGGGCTTCTAATTGTCACTAAATGCTCAACTAAGCTTCTAAATAAAAAAAATATCAAGTCTATATATAAAATTGTCCCTATAGGAGAAATTACATCAATATATAAGCCTTAAGTATCAAAGATCATCAAAAATATGATAAAAATATTATACTAACTTATATATCCTTAAGGTAATTTTTTTTCAAACTTCAACAGTTCATATCTTATGATCGGACCATCCAAAAAAATCCAAATTTTACATAATATACTTATATATTTTTAACAACTACTATAATTAATTTTAAATATTAATTCATTACAGATCTTGAAATATTGCCAAAACTCTAATAATAGCTTCAAATCCTTGCTTACATACATCCATGCATAAATTTCTTCATATTTCAAAAATTAAATACTAAAATACCATAAAATTTTTATATATAGTTTTTTAACTTAATAATATATATTTCTAAAAATTTTTAGCCAAAATTTCATCTAGAAACTCAAGACATGACTCCAACCATTACTATCAACAAAACGACTCACTTACTGCCTTTGAATTTATATGTGCTATCTTTAATGCTCTATAACTTCTTTATACAAATTCTAAAGGCAAAAAATCTTTCACAAAAGATGTATATTTTGAAATCATGCTTATAACTGCACCTTCCAATCTCCAAAATCTATCATAAATCTTTTTGTATTCTTAAAATAATAATAGTGTGTCTTAAAAGATACCTTAACTTCAAATAAAAAACAACTTCATCATTTTAATTCCAAATCCTCTAAATTTGAACAAATATTATATTTTAAATCCTAAACCTTACAACTCTTTCTTTCAATTCTCAAATGCTTCTTTTGAAGTCACCAAAATCCTTGTTATGGTCACAAATAACTTGCTAAATGGCCATTGGATATGGCCTTCGACCAATAGGGATTAAAAACTTTACTTTTAGCCTTCATCCATCCATATCTTGCCTTCATCCCTCTTAATAAGCTTCGTAGAGGTTTGGATCTTCATCATTGAATCCCAATCTTCTTCTTAATTTTTATATTTGATGACTATATCATATATAATTTAAATAATATAATTAAATATAAGTAAAAATTAAAATAAATTTTCTTACATCAATTCTTTTTAATTTAATCTACTAACCATTCTAAAATACATCAACACTTATAAATATATTACCTATTTTAATTAATTTTGATATATTATAAATAATAACAATACAACAACGGCCTTGTATATCTCCATCATGAAAATTGGAGTAGTAAGCTCTTTGTTTTATGTATGGATGATCTTTGTCAGTACACTCCATAGACAATGGTCTTATATTGTTTAATTATTCTTGACCTTTGAATCATTTGTATATAGAGATATAAAGAATTGGTGGATATAATTAACTACTTTGGTTTATATATTCAAGCTCCTATCATCAATAGTTACCAATTCTCCAATGTTAGCTCTTATATTTTTATTTTTGTAGAATTCAAAAAAACAATTGAGCATCTATTACCTATTCTATTCTATGGAGTTGCAGTTTTAATTTTTGTTGTCTCCAATTTTTCTCTTTTGGCTTCTTTTAAAGAAAATTGGACCTAATTAGAGTTGATTCAAGCTTCCAAATCTTCCCAATTTCTTTAGAAGTGACACTCTGCTTCTTCAATTTTATAGAATTGGCTTATATTGTCGTATTATGTGAAATCTTGCTTGAGAATGTGTTGAGTATCTATCTGTAGAAGATAAAAGGAATTTAAAATAATAAGTCCTAAATATTCTAATATAATTATTTATAAATTGCTACAGAAGCTTAACAAATATAATTAATCATCTATTAAGTCAAATTATTATTATTTTATTTTATTTTATTTTATTTTTAAATAAATTATAAAATAAATATAAAAAAATCCTAAAGAAACATAAAGAATCCTAAAAAAATCCTAAAAATATTCAAAATAATCTTCAAAGAATCTTAAAAGAATCCTAAAGAAATCCTAAAGAATCTTAAAGAAATCCTAAAGAAATCCTAAACAATCTTAAAGAAATCCTAAAGAAATCCTAAAGAAATCCAAACTAAATCCTAAACCAAATCAAATCCTAACCTTAACCAAATCCTAATCTTAACCAAATTCTAATCAATTTCTTAAATTTCAAACAAATCTCTAACAATCTTACAATAGATTTTGAAATTAAATAACTAATATTTGAACTATTGATTTCAATTCAAATTTTACACATTCTTTATTTATTAAGTTAAAAAAAAAAAAAAAAAAAAATTAAAAATGATCAAAATTATCAAATAGACGATAATCTCAAAAATGTGCTTGGATGTCAGTCGATCTCCTTCTTTGACCTTGATGCCAATCTCTCAAAGCCAATTACTCTTGATTAAACTATTACTTTGCTTCCAAACTTTACATACTTGTTAGAAATCAAGTCGACTACCTCTATAAAAAAAATTGCCTCAATCTAACTAGCAAATTAAAAGATATTTAAAAAATCCTCATTGGTCTTTAAAACCTTGAATTCTAAGACCATAATCCACAAAAACTTTTATACTTTTCAATCTAACCATTTGATCAAATCCAAATTTATAACACGCATCAAACAAAACTACATCCCAAATCCTGAAATTTTCACCTGTAGATCTATTACCAAACTCTTGAAATTACCCAAAACGTCAACCTTATTTTATTTTCCAAAAGACCAGAGTTGCTGAAAACAACATTGATTTTTCTAAGCTTTTGTAAGGTTATTATCTACTCAAATGCTCCAAAATCAATGCCTGTAGAAACTTTATCAAGTCTCCTCTCAAACTCCACTCTCCGATGTCATATTATGTGCTATCTAGCTTGAGAATGCACCGGTGTCGTATTACGTGCTTTCCTACTCAAGAACGTGCCGGGCGTCTGGCTGTAGAAGGTAGTATGGAGATTCGCTAATATTCAAGCAGTCTATCGGTTTTTGACTGTTGAAATAAAAATGATTGCAAGAATATACCGTAAATCTATACGGATGTCCTTCGACTGCTCGCCGAAGTCCTTTTTGCCCTAGCCGGTAGGTCTCTAGACGTTACAAAGAATCCCGAATAACCCAATCAGCTAATCTCCGATACCGCTTTATACTCATGACCTTGTTTCCACTGACTGTCTTGTTAGATTAACCCAATAAATTTCATTCACTTTGCATACTCAATCCTATAGACACCCTTTTAATTCTTTAATCACAGACATAATTTTGATTTTACAAAACAGTCAAGAGTAATTACACCCACTTCATTAAAACCCTGATTCACCAGTACAATACTGGCTTCAGCAACGATTGCCTCAGTCTTTCCAAAACCCTATGAAAAAAAAAAACCTCAATTCTTTGTCTTTTTTTTTCCTCCCAAAGCATGAAGCTAGCTCTCCGATCCTTCAAAAAAAAACCTTATTCTCTCCCCTTCATTTCTTAACCTATCCTCTCCTTTAATCCTAATTCTCCCCTCTTTCAAATCCTAGCCTCTGAATTTCTTCAATCTTCCGTCTTGGATCCAAAATTGGCTCCGTCGTCAAAGCTTTCTCTCCCGTATTTATCTTTAAGAGATTCTTTTATCGAAAGGACGTCCCCAAAATGGCACAAAAAATGGAACACCCTGAAATGGAATTGGAGCCCCGTAATCGGGACCACATTAAGTCGCCCGACCAATTCACGTCTCATGTTGGCTAAGAGGTCCGTAATAAGACCTGGATGTTGCCATAATTGGACCGCATTGGGTTGTCAAACCAAGTCAGGTCTTATATTGGGTAAGAGGCCCGTAATAGGACCTGGATTTGATGACTTGAAATTGGATCCAATTGGCTCTTCGAACCAGGCTCACCTGTCGTTGAATTGATCCTTTCTCTTTCTACTGACTTCCATTATTAGAATCAAACGGAGCATTTTAGTATGCCTCGGCTGACTATAACGGGGTGATTGAACTTGGCTTCTGAGTATTTGCACTGGAATTGGTCGTTGCTCCCAATATTCGAGGTAACTGAACATTAATAAAAGTCCCCTTTCTTTATATTTTCACGGTATACTCGTATTACAACATGACATCTACCCCCTCTAAACCTGTGCATCCTCCGGTATGCACCTATTTACCCAATTGCTGTTTGATTTAGAATATATTCTCTACGTCTTTGTCCAGTTCGTTTTCGTCACCTTCATTATCCAAATCACTTTCATCTTCTTACTGCGGAATCTCTATACCTTCATTAAGGTCTTCCATATTCATCTCCGCGTATCTTCGTTTAAATATTTTTACTCGCTTCCCTGCAATTGGTATTTTCAATTTTGTACCATCAAACTCCCCTAATGAATAAGTCGCATTATCATGAAAAGTTGTTACTACATATGGTCCAAACCAACGATTTGAAAATTTCCGCAAAGTACTATGTTGATTATCTAGACTATTGTCATAAACAAGTACCCAGTCACCTTCCTCGATTGCATTAGGTCTCAAACGATGTTGCTTATCGAATCGCACCTTGTTTTGTAACCTTGCTCTTTTTAACCTTTCGAATGTTATTTGCACATCTTCCGATCTTTGCTCCAATTGTCGAATCCTAATAGCCAAAAGTTGTTTTCTTGTCAATCCATCTTCTCATGGTAGCATACTCCAAGTAAGTACCTTTTCTTCAATCGACATAATTGGTTTTCGACCTGTCATATGTTCTACTGGCATATATCCTGTCACCGAACTATAAGTTGTTCGATCAACCCATAATGCAAATGACAAAAGTCGTGGCCACTCTCTAACTTTCCCATTATAAGTTTTAACTAATGCTTTCACAATCTGTGGGTGACCACGTTTGCTTTATCGGCCGAAATCCTTTTTGCTCCAGCCGGTAGATCTCTAGACGTTACAGAGAACCCCGAACAACCCAATCTGCCAATCTCCAATATCGCTTTATACTCACGACCTTGTATCCACTGACTGTCTTGTTAGATTAATCCAAAAAATTTCATTCACTCCGCATACTCAATTCTATAGACACCCTTTTAATTTTTCAATCACAGACGTAACTTCGATTTCACAAAACAGTGAAGAGTAATCACACCCACTTCATTAAAATCCCGATTCACTAGTACAACATTGACTTTCAGCAACAATTGCCTCACTCTTCCCAAAATCCTATGAAGAAAAAAAAACCCAAAATCTCTATCTTTTTTTCTCCCCCCCCCGAAGCATGAAGCTAGCTGTCTGATCTTTTAACCCTAATTCTTCCCTCCTTTTAAATCCTAGCCTCTGAATTTCTTCAATCTTCCATCTTAGATCCAGAATTGGCTCCACCGTCAGAGCTTTCTCCTCCATTTTTTGCCTTTTAAAAGGTTCTTTTTTTAAAAACAACATTCCCTGAAATGGCACAGAGAATAGGACAGCCTGAAACGGAATCGAAACCCCCGTAATCGGGACCACATTGAGTCGCCCGACCAATTCAGGTCTCATATTGGCTAAGAGGCTTGTCGTAAGACTTGGATGATCCCGTAATTGGGTCAAATTGGTCCTTCGCGTTAGGCTCGCTCAGTCATCGATTTAGTCCTTTCGATTCTGTTGATTCCCACTATTGGACTCAAACAGAGCATTTTGTTACAGGTAAGTATGCCGTGACCGACTGTGACGGGGTGTCTGAACTGGCCCCTGAATATTGGCACTGGAATCGGTCGTTGCTTCCAATATTCGAGGTAACTGAATATTAATAAAAGCCCCCTATCGTTATATTTTCATGGTATACTCGTCTTATGATACGACAGCATAAGTAAAGCTAAAACTTGAAAAAAGTTCTTGATGAAGATTCAATAATATTTTGCAAAGCCTAAAAAGCATTATACATCTTATGCTGTTCTTGAAATCTTCCAATCTATGATAGACTAGCCCTTCTTGGGATCCATCATCAGGCCTTCGTTGAAAATAATGTATCCTAAAAAGTCAACTTGAGTAGTGTGGAATATACACTTTTTCAACTTGGCATATAATCTTGTATCTCTTAATTTTTGTAACACACGACGAATATGGAGTTCATGTTCTTCTGTGTTTTTAGAGTAGATTAGAATGTCGTCTAAATAACAAACGACAAAATCATCTAAAAACTCACAAAAAATATCATTCATAAGATGTTGAAAATTAGTTGGTGTGTTTGTGAGTCCAAAAGGCATGACATTATATTCAAAATATCCATACCTAGTTCAAAAAGCAGTCTTCCATTCATCTCTTTCTTTGATGCAGACCAAGTTGTATGCTCCTTATAGATCTATTTTTGTGTAGATCTTTGCTTGATTGAGTTGATCAAGAAGTCCTGAAATCAAAGATAAAGGATACCTATTTTTGATGGTGATCTTGTTAAGGCCCCGATAGTCTACGCACATCCTTAGAGATCCATCTTTTTTCTTCACAAATAAGATCGGCGCTCCTGCTAGAGATTTTGAATGGCATATGAAGTTTTTAGCCAAGTTCTTGTCAATATGCTCCTTTAGTGCAGCCGACTCTTTTTGTGATAAGCTATAAATTGGTCCAAATAGCAGTTGAGCTCCTTCTTGAAGATCAATTGAAGAATCATAAGGTTGATGTTCTTGAAGAATATGTGCATTCTTCTTCTCAAGAATATCTTGGAATTCTTGATATTGATTAGGAATACCACTTGACGTCTTTTCACTATCTGAAATGGGTGTGGCATATATAGCAAAAGATGACCCCTCTTTGGCTGCATGCATGAAAGCTCTTGTCCCTACTAGTAAGGGCTTAGATGTACTAGACTTATGTATTTCCTCTTGATTAATAGAATTTTGAAATAAACTACTAGGAAAGTTAAGGTTATGGGAAATCCAATCTATCTGAAGGTTGTACTTTTCTAACCAGGATAGTCCTAAAATGATTGGATTCAAAGGGGATAGTATCACATTAAATATTACTATACTATTATGATCTTTAATTACTACATCTAAAAGAACAATCTCATGGGTAACATCACCAAAAGACAACAAACAACCATCTATAACTTTCACATATACGGTGTCGTAATATGTGAAGTCTTGCTTGAGAATGCTCTGGGCACTTGGCTATGGAAAGAAGAATGGAAATTACAATAACAAAATCTTAATTTTAATAAAATAATAATAATGCTCTAATTAGACCATAATAATGCTAAGTAAGCTTAATCAAATTCAAAAAACCTCAAAGAAATTTCAAACAAACAATAAGAATTCTTAAAAAAATATTAGAAGGATCACAAATATCACTCAAATACATCTCATTTCAAACTTAATTTAATTCTAGTTAAAATCCTATTGTACTTCATTCAAACTTTAGGCCAAAACTAATTGAATCTTAAATCCTAATAAAATCCTAAACCCTAAATCAAATCCTAAACAAACCTTAAATCCTAAATCAAATCCTAACCAAACCCTAATTCAAATCCTAAACCCTAAACCAAATCCTAATCCAAATCCTAAATCCTAAATCAAATCCCAATCAAATCCTAAATCCTAAATAAAATCCTAACCAAATCCTAAACCAAACCCTAATCCAAACCCTAAATCCTAAAATAAATCCTAACCAAATCCTAATAATTCCTACAACAGATTTAAACCTCAATAACTAATGAATAAATCGTCGATCTTAACTCAAATTTTTCATTCTTCTAAAAAAATGAGTTAAAAACAAGTACAAAAAAATTGAAAAGGATCGGAGTTACCAAATTGACGATAACCTCAAAAATGTGCTTGGGTATTGGCCAGACTCCTTCTCTAAACTTGATACCAATCTTCCAAGCTCAATATCTCTTCTTTGCACCGTTCGATTGATCTCAAAATTTTCATATACATAGAAAATCAAGTCTTATATCCTCTCATATAAGTTTCACTCCAATCCAACTAGTAGATTGTAAGAAATCTCAAAAACCTCCACTAGACCTATAATTTTACTTTCTAAAATCTTGACCCACTTAAACCTTAATATTCCTCAATTCAACCATTAGATCAAGCTCAAATTCACGACACATATTAAACACAACTATAACCATAAACCCACAAAATTTCACCCGTAGATCAATTACAAACCTCTTGAAATCATCCAAAACGTAAATCCTATTTTATTTCATAAAATCTAAGTCATCCAAAAATAACCTTGACTTTGCAAAGCTCTTACAAAGCCATAACTACTTCCAATCATCTGAAATCAATGCTTATAAAAAGCCTATTCAGTCTGCTATCAAACCTCACTCTCCGATCTCCAAAAAAACTCCGGAGTCGTCATCGAGACTTGGTTTTGTGTCCTAGTGTCTGATTTCGACCCTGGTTCATAACCGGCCCTCTCTAGATATTAATATCTTGTTTTTCTAAGTAACTTTTTTCTAGAATTTACTCTTAACTTCCTTCTAAAGATTCCTATATCATTTATTTTTTCAATCTACTTTGATTTGCCTTATTTATGGTACTACAAAGTAAGTAGAAGTCACTTTTCTAAAAGGCAACATTGATACCTTTTAATTTTTCTACCCCTTCGACTATTAACTATATTTCTAAGATAAATTGTTCTAATACTTTGAATTAAGATCTCCTAAATTATAATAATCTCCACACTCTTTTACCTATTAATTATGTTACATCATGACAATGGATTTGATTTTCTTGACTAACGATATTTCTTGTTTTTTGACTAAGTCTTTGTCTATGAAACAAGCTGAGGCTCCCGAATCTAATAATACAAAGACTTTATGATTTTTGGGTCCTAAACACACATCTATTGTAAAATAAGATGAGGGATCTGAGGAGAGAATAGGACCTTGACTAAGTATTCTACATGGTTTCAGCCGCACGATCCCTATTGTAGCTGGAAGAACTCATTTTCTGACACATTGTCTTCTTTTGCAATCGTACTCCTCATTTTGTGATTGCATTGCTTCCTTGGACAATATTGAGCAGTATGTTTAGCTTCTCCGCAATATAGACATAAGCCCTCTTGGCATTGTCGAGTCTTTTTCTGCTCCGTGAGAGGTTTAAAATGCACCATATCAATTTGCATTGGCTCTCGCCTTGATAGAAAGGTTTCCAAAAACTTAGAAAGTGTTGCCATGACTTGACTTGTTCCTCTCCAGCCATATCTTTGTTCTTGACATCTTTCAAATAAATGACTATCACATGCAATAACTTGAGCAATGAATTATTCTAAAGAGCCTATTTCTGGCATTGTTAATAATAAATCTTTGGCATTATCCTTTAATCCATAGTAAAATTGATTGATAAGGACTTTATCATTCCAATCCACATTACAAATAAGACTTTGGAATTTAGCAGCATACATGGTGGTTAAATGTGATCCTTATCGTAGTGATACAAGCTTGATCTCTACTACCCTTTCTCAATCACTTTCTCCAAATATAGCCATAAATACTACAAAGAATGAGTTCAAATCATAGAATAGTCATGAATCTTTTTCAATCAAAGGTACGAACCAAGAGAGAGCACTTCCATATTAAAGTGCACCTATGAATCCAACTTGAGTACATCCATCAGAGTATTGGAAAAGATGCAACCTTAAGTAGAGTTTAACTTGTTGCAAAAACCCTCCAAATCTTGATCTTGTTCCGTCAAAATTTTCAGGCATATTAATCCTTACTTCCCTCAAGCTTGTAGAAGCAAAACTCCTGGAATTTGGTTGCGAGGCTAATTGACTTATTTCCTTCAACTACACAACTTCTTGGCGAAGACTCAGAACTTCTTCCATAGTAGTAGGAATAGTGTTTCCATGGTTACTCTTGTGCTCCCTGTTTTTTCAATCTTATACTTGCATTTCACTTTGCCACTTTTCATTCTTTTTTTTATTCTTATCTTACTAAATTGTATTCAAATTTTTTCACATTAGATGCCATATCACTCGTTTTCAATAAACATCATTCATTTGTTGATTTTGTTATTTTATTTTATATAATTTTTATAAATAGTTTTTTCTTTTAGTATTTAGTATTTATTATTTTTTGGTGTGTGGAACTAATAGATGTGGGTTTAGAGCTTTTGAAGTAGAGAGTGGCTAGTCAAATATTAATAGCTTCAAATGGTTAGTTATTTGTCTCATAAAAAATATTCTAAGAAAAAAAACATTAAATAGTATCTAGTATTAATTTGAGTAAGATGTGTATGAATGAGTCTTAATATTTTGTTTGTACAATCATTATGTTGATAAAGTGATGTGAATGTTGACAGCGTAAGTATTGACAATATGGAGAATAGTCTTTTAAGAGTTTATGGAAGAAATAAAATAAAGAGATTGCAAACCAGAGATGATATATTATTATTTTCTAATAAATTTTTGCATAATTCTTTTAGATGAGTATGTAATTTCAAAGTACTATTATTATACTCAAAGTAACCATATTTTATATAAAATATATTCTTTAATTGGTCTTTTTTCTTGATTATGATGTGGTTGTTAACATCTTTTGAATTAATCTTTGCAAAAATACTTGCTTACTTAAGGTGCCCTACTAGTTATAAAATCAATACTAATGGATAATAAATTATTTTGCAATCACCTTCTTTATTTGCCAATAATTAATTCAAATATGTAGTAATTTATATTTTCAGAGCGAGATAAAATATATTCATAATTTTGGCTTTAAAAATAAATAAAATAATTAGATTTATTATCATTTAAAGTTCTAAACTTTCATCGATTCATATTTGTAATATTATCAAAAAAAAAATTAGTAGGAGTTACTCATATTGAGATTGTTTGAAATTATCATTAGTTTAAGTCTAATTTATTTGAGGATTTTCCAAAGTTGAATGCCAATCTTGAATAAATTATTTGAAATTCTTTTTGGTAATTTTAAATTTTTGGACTTTAGTTTAACAAAAGCTTATGGCACCAAAGCCTATACCAAAAGCCAATAAGATAAGTATCCAAGCTCTAAATTAGTAGATATTTATAGTACCAAAGTCCAAATTAAAAACCCATCATGAAGAGGTTTGGATTTTAGACCAAAACATATTTAAAGTATCAAAATCCAGATAAAGAATACTTCAAAAGGGTGTTTAAACCTAAAATCAACAAGTAACTATTTATTTTGTCATGTTTTTTATAACTTTGTTCTCCTAATACTAGATAGTTATTTTGAATGGAATATCATTCCAACCAACTTAAGAACCAAGACTAACATACTATTTTAAAATAATTTAATGATATATATATATATATATATATATATATATATATATTAAAGCTATAATTTTATTTAGATTTTTTAAATTTAGATTAATTATTAATTTGATCATATTAGGATATTGATTTTTTTGATTTTTTAATTTACAAGTTTAAAGACTCTATCAATTTCTAAAATGTATTAAGTGCAACATCCTTAGGTCCATTCTTTGATAAGTTGTGTAAGCTATTAACATTAAGTTGTATAAATGGAAACCTCTTACAGAAATTGGATAATAAAAGGACAATAAATAGATATACATATACATAAAAAAATACATATATACAAGAATAAATAAAATTTTGGCATGTAAAGAAAAAAAACATGTATCTCTGAAAACTAGTTTAGAAAAGGCTATTTCCAAAAAAGAAACATTAGTTTCACTATTTGAGAGAAATAAGGGCACTAATAATATATTAAAATTGCACTCTACATGTTTCTTGGTTCATACAATCAACCAATAAAAAAAATAGTATTGAATCTTGTTTTGATAGAAAATTAACAAAGATGTAATATTGGATAGGTAAACAGAAAATTGTGGTTCAACAATGATCCTAATTTATTAATATTTTATTTTGGTCACTGCTTTTTAAAATATGATAATAATATTTTTTAATGATTAATCATGTTTGATTCCTAACTTGCAAGTAGTATAATATAAAGGTTGTATTATGAGACAAATAATTAAAAAAAAAAAAAAAAAAAATTGGTTCATTTTATTGAATTTATAACTAATTCCAAAACTCCAATGCAGTCCTGATTACACTATGGAGTAAACAACTAAACAACCAAATTTTTACAAATGGAATCTGATTCCGACCATGATATGGGCGGCAAAAAGGCGCTGCTTCCACTGAGAGTTGAACTCAGGACCTCCCG
This sequence comes from Physcomitrium patens, assembly GCF_059467195.1. Classification (NCBI taxonomy): domain Eukaryota; kingdom Viridiplantae; phylum Streptophyta; class Bryopsida; order Funariales; family Funariaceae; genus Physcomitrium; species Physcomitrium patens. The sequence goes on along the minus strand of NC_143412.1, from coordinate 23,139,852 downwards.
CTTACTAAACGGGTGCTCTAGCCAACTGAGCTATAGAAGCAGTGGAGAAGTGGGGTATCGATCCCCATACCTCTCGCATGCTAAGCGAGCGCTCTACCATCTGAGCTACATCCCCGCGGCTGCTGACGTCACCCACCGCAGCCGCCGACGTCACCGGATGTCCTGCCCCCTGCCGCTTACTCCATTTGTTCCTGACCTCACCGCACCCTACACGCGATGGAGGCGCCCTCCCTCCCTCTCTCTCTGTGTCTGTTTGTATGTTTCTTTATATTTTTGTTTTGTTTGTATGTATGTATGTGACCCATGTGTTGCGATTGATCCACCTTTTTGCAGGGCTCCCTTGAAGCGCAAACAAGGGAGGGGCGCTGGGTGGATGGATGGAATACTCCCCCATCCCACACTCGAGGAAATTAAGCCAAGAAACATGTAGAGTGTATTTTTACTTTCCAACACTCTGAATGGAAGGAGGTGCCACTGATCAAATAGTGAACAAATTTTAATAATCTAACATTCCCTATCAAAATAAACTTAAGAAAACCAAAATTTGAACATGTATTGGTGCAACGTTTTTAGAGGGAGAAGCATGTTTGTTTGTTAATGTGTTTCTTAATTACTGAATATTTTACTAGAGTCTGAAGGACAGATGTCCAGCTCAACCACCCCACTCAATTCCACTGCTTCTGCAGTTCTCCGGAAGCATGAAAGTGTGAGGGGTCATGGGCCTCATGGCATCTGTATAGGTGCAGAATTTATCGCCATCAGACTTCATTTGATTTATCTTCCAAAAGTGGGAGAAATGATTTCCTCTTTTCGATCGTCAGAGGGCACCATATAGTGCAATACACACACAAACATACGTATACAATTGTACCCACAGAAAGGTGTATTCCGAAGGCTTAGATTCTAACTCCCATCTGGTTTTCTTCGACGCCGAAATGTGGACATGACCCAGTTGCACTCTTCTGTGAAGCCTCGGCTTAACACCATTTGTTGGAAGAGGGGCGATTGAGCTTCAACACAGCGGTGAATTTGCGATTGCAGAGTTGAATCCTCGAGAAGCTAGAGATCAGAGTCGACGTTGAGTTAACAAGCAATCGACACACAAATGTGCACTTCAAGGTTGGTAGTGCTCGCTACACGGAAGCACAGAACTGTGAGACTTCGCTCTGCGGCGTACCCTACGAGGGAGCATTTGTAATGTCCGGAATCCGTAGACGCTTTTGACACCATCCCCAACAGCTTGCATGTACACGCATGATGTGCCTTGGGGTCTGGAACTGTGGGAGTACAGACGACTGAAAGTAGGAGCCTTTGATTTGCCACATGAGATATCATCAAGAAACCTCAGTCAGTTGATAAACGATAGCTCAGGACAAAACTCTCTGCCATTGTGGGGAGGAGTAGATTGAACTAGAGAACTTTTAAACCAGGTCAGCTTCTCGTCAGACCCTGTTGTCCCGCGTGCTGACGTTTGAGCTCGCTTTAACGCGGTCTCTGTGGTCGCTGCTTTAACTTTTGTATTACGTGATCATTCGAATTGACTGCGTGTGCCCGGTAGCCCAAGACCTACAATTTGGGTAGTCTCAGCGACACTGAGCACATGTCAAATGTAGAGACTACATGGTACACACACACACATACGGTGAATAGCGCCAAGTTCATTCAGGAGCTGGCGATGAGGACCTTTCAGTTCCATGCTGCTTACACTTGGAGAAACGCTTGGGTGGTCTAGAAGTACCGTTGATCATTCTCACATCATCTTCCGCTTTCCATTATGAAAATAAACAAAAGGTAAATTTAGCCATGATATCTGATGGAGCCCTATGATACGATGAGCCGGAGTCCAGCCCAAGCCATGATTCAAAGGAACTGAATCATGATATATGGGTACCTGCTGAGTTGTGTTTGTCACTGAAAGGAACCAGATTTTTCTTCGACTGCAGCGGCTTCTTCGAGCAAACTCTCATCCATTGCGTCGCACTTCAGCGCAGTGTGCACGTAGCCGACGAGGAGCCTGGAGGAATGCTGCTATCAATACGAAATTATGCGTGCCATGTTTCAAAGACAGACCAACGAAGAATGGTTTTTGGTTGTCCAGATTGGAGAAAAAGTTTTACAGCAGGTTCGTGTGGACGGAGGCCCACTTAGAATTACTTGGAAGAGGAGGGGAATTTATTTGCCACTGACGGAGGACAACGATTAGTGACCCACCTTGTCATTGGACAACGATTAGTGACCCACCTTGTCATTCCTAGGGAGCTGGTTGAGGTGAGAGATTTTAAAAGAAAGAGACCACTGAACAGAGGAAAACCGCCTCAATATTGGAGGATATGTTTTTGTAAGGTATGTTTTGAAATATATACCTCTAATTGAACTTTTGAATTTATTTGAGATGTCAATAGAAGGAAAATTCATGGATGCTACAATTGGCAGAAGTGAAATTAGGTTTGCAACTATCACAAATTTTCATGAGCTTGTCAATACTCTTAGGATAGAAATTTCACACATTACCAACACCACCCCCAAAAGCACTATTCCTTCACCTATAGAAAAGCTCCAAAGATGTTAATATAAAGTTGTACAATTAATGGAAACTAGAAGATCAACTTGACAATCAAGTTCAAGAAGTCTTGATTCTACAAGCACAATTGAAGCAAGGATTAATAAGCCTAAGAAGTTTGATGGTATAAGATCGAAATTTTGAGGATTTTTGCATCAAGTTAAGCTCTATTTAAAATTACATCATCTCTAATACCTTTATGGTTTTTTTTTAGATGGATTCATAGGTGCACTTCTATTTGGAAGTATTTTCTTTTAATTTGTACTTTTGATGGAAAAAGATTCATAACTATTCTATGATTCAAAACCATTCTGAAAAGTATTTATGAATATATTTAGAAAAAATGATTGTGAAAGGGTAGTACACATCAAGCTCGTAATTCTACAACAAGGATCATGTTCAGCCATCACATATATTGTTAAATTCCAAAATCTTGCTTACAATGTGGATTCGAATGACAAAGCCCTTATCAATTAGATTCAATATAGATTGAAAGATAATGTCAAAGATTTATAGTTAACAATGCCAAAAGTTGTTTCATTTAAGTAATTTATTGCTTAAGCCATTGCATGTGACAATCAATTTTTTGAAAGATGCTAATAACAAAGATTTGGTTGAAAAAGTATAAGTCAAGTTATAACAATACCTTTTAAGTTTTTGAAAGCATACTTATCTTTACCAAAATCTATGTAAATTGACACTATACATTTTAAATCTCTTATAGAATAAAAAAAACTTATTATTATTAAAAATATTTATACCTATATTATAGAGAATCTAAGCACATTAGCCAATATTGCTTAAAAAAAGCAATGCAATCACAAAATAAGGAGCATGATTACCAAAGAAGATGAGATATTGGAAAATAAGTTTTTTCAGTTATAATAGGAACCATGTGGCAAAAATCTTACATTATTTCTTGTAAAAGTCATATTCTCTTATCAAATTCTTCATCTTGTTTTATAATATAAATTTTTTTAGGATAAAAAAATCACAAAGTCTTAGCCTTATTAGATTCAAAAGCCTTAATTTGTTTTATAAATAAAGACTTTGTTATAAAAAAAGAAATATTCTTAATTAAGAAAATCAAATTTATACATGTAGAAGTAATACATAGTCGTTTTTTATTTATTAGTGATGTTATATATGAAATTATTCTTTTAGATGTAGCTACTAGTATTTATAGTAATTGAATAATATATAATGTGATTAGATTTCTTTCTAATCTAATTATTTAAGGATTATTGTGGTTAAAAAAGTATAACCTTTAAATAGATTGAATTTCTCATAATCTTGATTTTTTCTATAGTTTAGTCCAAGATTTTGTTAGGCAAATAAAAATCCATAATACCAATATATTCAAATTTTTATTAATAGGTACAAGAATTTTTATGCATATTACAAAAGAAGGGTCAACTTTTGCTATAAATGCCTTATCTATTATTGTTAGAAAAAAGATCTCAAGTAGCATTTTAAGCCAATATCAAGATTATTAAGACATTTTTGAAAAAAAAATATAAATATTATTTTAAAGTATTATCTCCATTGATCTTCAAGAAGGGGCTCAACTACCATTCAAACCAATCTATAGTCTATCTTAGGATGAGTTGACTGTACTTAAGGAATGTGTTGATGAGAATTTGGCTAAAAACTTCATATGTCATTCTAAATTTTCAACTAGGGCTCCTATCTCATTTGTGAAGAAAAAAAATGGATCTCTATACATGTATATGGACTATTAAGGACTTAATAAGATCACCATCAAGAATAGATATCTTTTATTTTTGATTTCAAGGCTTTTTGATCAACTAATCAAACAAAGATCTATAAAAAAATAGATCTATAAAGAATACATAATCTAGTATGCATTAACAAAAGAGATAAATAGAAAACTATATTTTGATTTAAGTATGGATATTTTGAATATTATGTCATATCTTTTAAGCTTACAAATATACCAATTACTTTTTAATATCTAATAAATGATATCTTTCATGAATTTCTTCATAATTTTGTCATTTATTTTTTAGGTATCATCTTAATTTACTTGAAGAATACAAAAGAAAATGAAGTTTATGTTAGTCATGTATTACAAAAATTAAGAGATACATGATTATATGTTAAGTTAAAAAAATGTATATTTTATACTACTCAAGTTGGCTTTCTAAGTTACATCATTTCAAATAATGATAAAACAAGACTAGAATATTTCTAAGATATAAGATCCTTCCAACCTATAGCAATATAAATCCCGTTACAATGTAAGACAATGTAGATTAGAATAAAATTAAATAGAATTAAATAAAATGGAATATGAAAAGTAAAATAGAGTAAAAGATAATAAAAAAAAATTGAAAAAAAAATATAAAATCAAATTTTATTAAAAAAAAGAGACCAAAGTCATACCTGACTAAATCTCCAAATAGCCTTGACCAATCTTATTTATATTTTGTCCAACTATCTTTGAACTTTTTAGAATATTTTTAATCATAGGCTCCACCCAGTTAATCGCCTTAAGTCCTTTCTAAAATGTTTTATGGTAGATCCCAAATAGACCACCAACCTAGCTTCAATTCTAAAAACTTCTAAAAACTTTCCAAATATGGCTCCAACTACCTATCTCTATGCATATATAATACAAATATCTTATCCATATCCTAAGATAGTTAATCTTCTTCCACTAATATGGAGTGTCTTTGTTTTGCTTTCATTGGTATCTCCAAATTATTTCTTAATAATAGATAAGATTTTATAGAGGTTCTCACATTGCATCATACATCAAATAATCTTTTTAAAGGACATTGTATTGAAGTTATGGATGTCCATTGCTATGGTAAAGGTAGCAATGCTTCAAAGTGCTATCTACTTCATATTCTTGTTAGTCATCAATCACAACCAGTAGTGGTGGTTGATATTGGTATGAAATTCTTTGAGTTGTAAAACATCAAAGAATAGATGGATCCAAATATGTGGCAGAAGCTTGAGGCAATATGAAACATCAAAAATTATTATAGAAAATATAAAAAGGTCTAAGCCTCGAAGATGCCAACTTACAGATTTGGGTTGATGTAACAAGTACAAAGTTGATATTAGAGAGCAACACCTAGTCACCCTCTTGGAAGGTCTTATATCAATAGTGCTTATTTCCATATTACTTTTGTCAATTCTGTGTTATAAAGAAGTGGTATTGTGCCTCTTGTAAGATCGTTGTAAGTCGTTATATAATCTCTTCTATTTTCAAGTTGTTGGTGTCAATGAGACGATTTCAAGGACATGAATTTCAAAGAAAGAAAATCCTCAATACACTCTTATGTCATTGAAAAGAACTAGAAAGTCATTCAAAGATAATATAATATTGAACTAAAATAGCTATTATTAAAAATAAAAAGACTAAAAAATCTTAAAACAAGACTAAGGACTAAAAAGGTGTTGACAAAACTAAAGAATGCTTCACTCTTACCTCCATATATATTCTTGGCCTCCACAACGTTTTGGAGGTCCTAAAATGTATTGATTTTGTAAGACATATATTTTAACTTGCAACATAAGTTTTTTATATGTGCACCACATAATTAGCTTGTTTTATAAACTATCAATATGTGGTTAACTTGTTGACCAAGTTTCTAACCTATTAATCAACTATAAATACATATAAAGTCAAAGTAATATCTATGAAGCTTCTAAAAAGCTTTTCTAAAAGGTATTATGAAATTAATCTACTTTTATCTATTTTTATTTACTTCTGTTTAATCATATAGGTATTTACTAAAGTACGTAAGTATATTTGTGACATTATCTTTCCTTCTAAAGACGAATTCCATGAAGAGTGGCCATTATGTGTTGATGAAATCCAAGATATGGTAAATTATATTTATCACATACAATGATCTTTGTTCTCTTTGAAGATGGTTATTAGGTCTTTTCAACCATCGATAGCATCTCATATCAGCACAAGAAGTTCACCTTATTATTTGAACATTATTGAGGCTTTTATAACTTTTTTCAAATAAATCATTTGGAACACTGTCAAAAGTTGTTCCTATCTCTAATAAAATCATCAAACATTGAGAGTCTCTTTTTAAGGTTGTCATATCAAACATATTGTATCTTGCCATCTATTTGAGAAAGGATATGTTTTTCTTAGGGATCTTCATCTTGATTATATTGTCTTGAAGGTTGTTCCAATTACAATGTCTTATTTGGTAAGTTAGCAAATGAAAGCTCTTGAGTTAAATCTGTTGGTTGTTGATTCTCCATCTCTTTTATATCACAAATACACAAAAATTACAAAGAAGAATAGAAAGTAGGATATTATCTTTCTTTAATCTTATTTTTTTATAACAAAGATTTTTTTATTCTTCATCTTGATTTTAATGGATGTCGTTAATAAAAAGCTTTAACTCACTTTATTGTATTTACAAGATTTTTAGCTAGCTGCCATGTCCATTCACTAATATCTTATTTGCACTAATGAACAAGATATTTCAACCTATTTCAATGCCACTTTGAATCTAAGACTTCTTCTACCTTAAATTCTTAATTATTATCCACTTCTATAGGAAGATGTGGTATTTTTCTTTTTTCTAAGATATTCATTGTCTTATATGGCTTAAGAAGAGATAAGTGAAATATGGAGTGGATCTTTATAGACTTCAATAGATATAATCAATAAGCAATAAAATTGATTTATTTACTAATATAAAATAATTTAAGCCTATGATAGTCCAAGTTGTTAGAAAGACAAGTAGTCTTGATATTGTGACAAAGTAACCATACTTTATTATCTATGTTGAATTGTAGTTGTTCTTTGTGATAGGCAACTATATTAATTTTTTTTCATTCTTGAGCTATCCCTTCATTGTTGCATGTAGCTTTGACAAGTGATTTACCAAATCTTTTGCCATGAGATTATCAACTTTTGAAAAGTCAAAAGTATGAAGTTATAGATGATAACTATAATTGGCAAAGAAAGGTGTTTGTTGACTAGAAAAATATACCAAATTATTGTATACAAACTCTGCTAATAATAAAAGAGTTGTTTAATCATTTTGATAATAATTGATGGTATACCTTAAGTACTCTTCTTAAATTTGATTCATCCATTCCATTTACCTATCAATTTGGAGATGAAAGCCAAAGAGAGCTTTATATCCATTTTTAAAATCTTAAAGTGGATTCTCCAAAATCATGATATGAATTGAGTCTCCCTATTCAATATAATATCTTTAGGCAATCCGTGATAGTGATAATTATTCTTAAGAAAAAGTTTAGCCATTATTTCACCTGTGATAGATTTTATATATGGTAAAAAATTTGCCATCTTAGTAAAACAATCTACTACCACAAATATAAAATCATACGAACTTCAGACTAGAAGATCCGTGATAAAATCTATAGAAACAAAAGACTATACTTGTTCTGAAATATGTAATGGTTGAAGAAGTTCATAACATCAATGGTAAGGAGTTTTAGATCTTGAATAAATATCACATGATTGTACAAAGTCTTTGAGTACCTTTCACATTTGAATCCACTAAAATTCTTTAGATATTAGCTCCAAAGTCTTATTATATCTAAAATATCTCGCTGCTAGAATTTCATGATGAGTTTGAAGAACATATTATCATGCTCTATTTTTTGGAATATATAATCATTCCTTAAAATAGAATAAGTTGTTCTTGAACTCAAATTTAAAAGTATCATGAGACTTAGAAGAATTATTCTAGATATCAAAGACAAGAAGATCAAAAGACATACTTAATTGAATTTGCTTAATAAAAGTTGAATCAACAAACAATATTGATTTTATTGCTTGAAGATGAAAATACTTTGGCTTCAATAAAATTATTCTTTGTTGATCAAAAGATATATTTCTTTCTTTTGCTAGAAGATAAAAATATCTAAAAAAGACATCCAATAAACTTTATTATTTTTCAAGTCAATAAGTAATCTTGAAATCAAATCTTAATAAAGACATATTCCAACAAGCTTCACAACAATTCAAAATACATGTTAATATAAAATATTCGAGATTCTTATGATTTATATATATGGTTATTGGACTCAAGGTGCCTTTTAGATAATGATGCTATTCTTAAAATGATTCTACAATTGCAAGGAGCTCTCTAAGGTGGATCTTATAATTAATCTCGATTGCTGAAATTTTTTTAGAATGAAAAGCTATTGGATGAAGTTTGTCACATGCTTCCATTTGTAATAATATTGCAGCCAAGATATAGTCTAATGTATCTGTTTGCATAAAAAATGCCTTAAAAAAATTAACAGAATATAAGATTAATGTAAAAATAAATGTTTTTTTTAAAACATCAAATAATGCTTTGGCTTATTTATTCCCTTCAAGTTTGTCTTTATAAGTCAAAAATATAAGTGGAACTGCAATTTGAAAAAAAAATTGATAAAGTTTTGATAATAATTGACAAAGTTCAAAAAATATTACACATCTCTTACTCTTTTTAAAATCTTCCAATCCATCATAGTTTGGATCTTCTTTGAATCCATCATTAGCCCTTTGTTGAAAATGATGTATCATAGAAAGTCAACTTGAATAGTGTAGAATTCACACTATTTTAACTTGGCATATAATCTTACATCGTTAAGATTTTGTAATACATGAAAAATATGAACTCCATGCTCTTTTATGTTCTTAGAGTAGATTAAGATGTCGTCTAAATAACAGTCAATAAAATCATCAAGAAACTCATAAAAAACATCATTTATTAGATGTTGAAAAATAATTGGTACATTTGTAAATCCAAAAGGCATGACATTATATTCAAATATCCATACTTAGTTTCAAACACAGTTTTTCATTCATCTCTTTTTTTTAATGTATATCAAATTATATGCTCTTCATAGATCTATTTTTATATAAATCTTTGCTTAATTCAATTAATTAAAATATCTTAAAATTAAAGATAGAAGATATCTATTTTTGATAGTAATCTTATTGAGTCCTTGATAGTCCACACACATCCATAGAGATCTATCTTTTTACTTCACAAATAAGATAGGATCTCTATATGAATCATCAAATCAATTCACTAGTTGTTTTAGAATAAAAAAATACATTTAGAGTACTTAGAATCATAATATATAGTAAATAGTATAGAAATATTTAGACAAATAGAAAATTAAAGAGTTAATTGTAGAATTAGAGTCTTAGTAAGTCTTAGAGGTAATTATCTTACTTGATTTAGTATTTTTTACTTATTATCGAATATTGAAGAATATTTACTAAGATCAATATTTATATTGGCCTTGTATCTATACATATTACTTATAAGAAAAACTATAAATATTAGTTAGTAGTTAGAAGAAGCATAAGAAAGAACCTCATGTCTTCTTAGTTAGTTACATAGAAAGTATGATTTGTAATAGATTTAAATTTATTTTATTACTATAAAAATTATTAAGATAGGAATTTATAGACTTAAATTTATATTAGTATTATAGAACCATTATAAGAATTTTAAAAATTTATTTAGAATTTATTAGAAAATCATAGAGTAATTTCGAAGACTTTGATAAAAATAAGTTTTATCACTTCAGGAGCTATTATGAAGAAATGGAGCAAGATTTGAAGGCCACAAAAGATTTCTAATCATATTGGATATTTTTAAACACTATAGTGAAGTCAAAAATGAAAAATTATGGATTTTACCAGTAGAAAATAGGAGGATTGGCAACTAGTATAGTCTTTATTAGAAAAGAAGTACACAAGTCCTATATGGGTTGTAGCACCTTGAAGGTAGTTAGAAAGAAAAGACTTAGGCCTTGTGGCCTTTTTTGTGAACCCATATATACTATTTATGAGCCTTGGTGGAGCTTGAACTCCTGATCTCTTAAGCAAATTATCCTTGAGGTAAAAATTATTTACTTATTTTTTTATTTATTTACTTTTTATTTTTCAAACCTTCATAACTTACTCATAATAACTCAAATTTATAAGTCTCTTATACCATTGAAAAGATAAAAAAATTTAAATTTTTAAAAATATATTATTTATTTTTATTTTTATTTTTTATTAGATAAAAACTTAGTGAACAAACTATGATTAGTTTTATAGTGTACAATTGCTTGATTGTACTTATTCCACTTGTTTTGTATTTTGCTTCTTTTGTTCTTTTTCTTGCTACTTTCACTTTATACCACCCATTACAAGTAATTTTTAGTTGAGACTAACTTGTAATTAAATTAAGGCGTGAATTTTATACTTACATCTTGGTTGAAAATTTAAAATGATGTATGAAATTCTTAGCTAAGTTCTCATTAATGTACTTCTTGAATGCAGCCAACTCATTTTTTACTAGGCTATAGATTGGTCCAAATGGTGGTTGAGCTCCTTCATAAAGATCGATGGAACAATTGTAAAGACAATAATTTAGAAGAATATCTATATTTATTTTTCAAAAACATCCTAGAAATCTTAATATTGGCTAGGAATACCACTTGACATCTTTTCACCATCAAAAATAGATGTAATATATATATAAAAAAAAAAAGATAACTCTTCTTTTGCAGCATACATAAAAGTTCTTGCACCTTAAGTAAGGATTTGGATATACTAGACTTATATATTTCTACTTGACTAATGGAATTTTAAATTAAACTATCAAAAAAATTAAAATTATAAGAAATCCAATCTATTTAGGAATTATATTTTTTTGACCATGATAATCTTAAAATAATCAAGTTGAATGGAGATTTTATTACATTAAATACTATTATGCTATTATGATCTTTAATTCCTATATCTAAAGGAACAATCTCATGTAAAAAAATTCTTAAAGATAGTAAACAACCATCTATGACTTCTACATGTATAAATTTAAATTTTTTGACTAACAATACTTCTTATTATTTGACAAAATCTTTCTCTATAAAATAGGCAAAGGCTCTTGAATCTAAAAAAGCTAAGATTTTGTGATTTTTTGGTCCTAAATAAACTTCTATTATAAAATAAGATGATGGATCTAAAGAAAAAATAGGACCTTTACTAGTAAATACATAAGATTCTAGCTGCATTTTCCCTATTATAGTTGAAGAAACTTATTTTCTAAGACATCATCTTCTTTGGCAACCATGCTTTTCATTTTGTGGTTATGTTGTTTCTTTGGACAATGTTAAGTAGTGTGTTTAGCTTTTCCACAATATAAGCATAAACCATCTTGATATTATTGATTCTTTTCTTGCTTCGTAAGAAATTTAAAACACATTGTATCAATTTACATTAGTTTTGGCCTTGATGAATGTGTTTATAAAAACTTTAAAGCTATCTTCATTATTTGATTCATTCCTCCTCAGCCAAGTCTTTATTCTTAACATCTTTTAAATAATTGATTATTGCATGCAATAACTTGAGCAATAAATTGTTCTAAAAATTTTGCCTTTGGCATTGTCAATAGCAAATCTTTGACATTATCCTTCAACCCATATCAAAATTGATTGATAAGGACTTTATCATTTCAATCCACGTCACAAGAATTTAGTAGTATATATAATGGCTGACCATGATCTTTGCCATAAAGATAAAAGTTTAGTCTCTGCTACTCTTTTTTAATCACTTTTTCTAAATATAGTTGTAAATATTTTTAGGAATGAATTCAAAATCATAAAGAAGTCACAAATCTTTTTCTATTAAAGGTGCAAAGTAAAGGAGAGCACTTCATGATAGAAAAAAGCCTATAAATCTAACTTGAATAAATCTATCAAGATATTGGAAGAGATGCAATCTTAGATACAACTTGATTTATTGCAAAAATCTTTGAAATTTTGATCTTATTCCATCAAACTTTTCATGCATACTAATCTTTATCTTTGTCATACTTGTAGAAGCAAAATTCTTTAGGTTTGGTTGTGAGGTCGATCTACTTCTTTCTCTCAACTGTACAATTTCTTACCACAAACTTTGAACTTATTCTATAGGCATAAGAATAGTACCTCCATGATTTGTATTGGAAATATGTGAGATTTTTATTCTTAGAGTATTAACAAACTCATGAAGATCTGCAATAATTACAAATCTATTTTCACTTCCATTATGAATAGCATCTATAATCTTTTTTTCTATAGATAATTTAAACAAATTCAAAAAATTAAATTAGAGAAAGATAATCCACAACCTCTAATATTAAATGAAAATTTTTACAAAGAAGAATTATCTTCTCTTTAAAAAAAAGATCAATATTAGAAAATAAGATTTTTTATTTAAAAGTTGATAGTTTGTAACCTTTAAAATACAACAATAGAAGTAATATATCTACTCACTTTTAAAAAAAGATAGAAACTATAAGTTAATATTCTTATCAAATTATTAAAGATATGAATTTCTAAAAAAGAAAATCCTCAATACACTCTTGTGTCATTGAAAAGAACTAAAAAGTTATTCAAAGATGATATAATATTGAACTAAAATGGCCATTATCAAAAACAAGAAGATTAAAAAAATCTTGAAATAAGACTAAGGACTAGAAAGGTATTGACAAGAATAAAGAAGGCTTCACTCTTGCCTCCATATATACTCTCAACTAAGAGTTATGTTGTGATATCCTATAAGACCTCTAAAACATGTTGATTTTGTAAGACATGTATCTTAACTTGTAAAATAAGTTTTCTATATATGCGCCACATAATTAGTTTGTTTTGCAAGCTATCAACATGTGATTAATTTGTTGATCAAGTTTTTAATCTATCAATTAGCTATAAATACATGTAAAGTCAAAACAACATCTATGAAGCTTTTAAGAAGATTTTTTAGAAGGTATTATGAAATCAACTTACTTTTATTTACTTTTACCTACTTCTACCTAATAATATAGGATTATTTAGAGTACATATGTATATCTATGACAAACAATAGAGAATTGCTGGCATAATCGGATGCTGACTAGTATTAAAAAAGAATGGTGAATGACCAATACTTGCTTAAATACTATCATTGTAAGCAAATTCTAAGGGGGTCAAATATTCATTTGGAACATTATGATGAATTACCATAAATGCCTATAGCATATCTTTTAAGGTTTGATTTGTATATTTTTTTTGTCAATTTGTTGAAGATGGAAGGCCTTCGACATGATAAGTCATATACTCAGTAGCTTGAACAAAGCTTGCTAAAAATATTTCATGAAGCACGGAATGTGATTCAAAATGATGATACAAGATAATCTATAGTGATAAAAGATAATATTAAAGAAGACCTATGTAAGTATTGGAATATTAATATCAAAGCACATTGCTATCAAGTAAAGTTGCTTCAATAGTCAATCTACAAAGTCAACTATAGTATGATTGTAAGGCATCTATGAAAAATATATTATGAGATCTATATTTATTTACTTTCAACATGCCATAGCTAGTGGAATTAGCTACAATAATTTAAAAGATGCTATATTATATGCTTTGTTATGTTGATATGATTCATAAGAGTACACAAAAGATCAAACATCAAAATCCAAACCTGTCCAAAACTATGCCCTTAAGATCCATTCTAGAATCTTTTTACACCTTAGATGTCTAGATGTTGGAATATCATGTCACTCTTGAAATGTGCACATCTAAAATATAGCATTATTAGGTACATAAATCTACTTTTTGAAATAGAAAAAACCATCACTAAGACAATAATCTTCATATTACACATTGTCCACTTATAATTAATTGATAAACATCTTAAAATAAGTATCTTGATGCATAGCTTCCTTCTATTTTGTTCCTTTAATTAGGTTTGAAATAAAATTATTAATGGTAGCAACTTTTGCCTTATCCTCCTATTTGAGCTTCAAATTTGGTTTACACAATAAGGTATTTGACATGGTGTGTTGTTGTCCTTACTTATATTCAAGCTAAATATCAAAGAGTTGTAATTATTCTTCTCAATGATAATGTTGTGATTTCATATTTTTGAGATATAAATCATGTAGCAAAAGTTGATAGTTAATCCAAATAATCAATGGCTTTTCTAAAAAATATTATCCCTACATCTTTATGGCATATATAATTGTTACTTATTCTTGATCACATATAGAGTAATTGTGCTCTGCCCTTCTGAGCTTACATGATTTGTACACCTTAGGTTGAAGGCTTATATCTAGAGATTTTTTGTTGGCCTCAAATATAAAAGGTAGCTAAAGACTTTGTACAATCATGTAATATTTCTTCAAGATTTAAAACTCCTTGTCATCAATCTTAAGAACTTCAACCAAAATTTATTCCAAAATAACTATGATCTTTTGTTTCTATGGATTTTATCATAGATCTTTTAGTCTCAAGTTTGTATGATTCTATATTCATAATAGTAGATTATTTTATTAAAATGGCATATTTTATACCATATAAAAAATCTATCATAAGACAAGAAATAGATAAGTTTTTTTTAACAATATCTATTGCTATTATGGACTATCCAAGGATATTATATTAGATAAAAAGACTCAATTTGTATTAAGATTTTGAATATTCTTTTCAAGATTTTAAAAGTCAATATAAAATTTTCTTTGACTCTTTATTATTAAACAAATAGGCAAACAAAATGGTGAATTAAATTTTGAAGCAATATTTGAAATATATCAGCAACTATCATTAAGATGATTAGATAATTATTTTACTATTTGAAAAGTTTATATAGAATAATTTGGTACATTCTTCTATTCAATAAATACTATTATTTATCAATTATAGTTATCATCTATAATTTGATGCTTTTGACTTTTTAAAAGTTGATAATCTTGTAATAGAAAATTTAGCAAATTATTTATCAAAGCTACATACAACAATCAAAGGCATAGTTAAAAGAAGCTCAAGAATGAAAAAAAATCAATGTGGATATCTATTATAAGGAACAACTACAATACAACGTGGATGAAAAGGTTTAGTTACTTTGTTCCAATATCAAGACTACTTGTCTTTATGACAAGTTTGACTATAGTAGGCTTGGATCTTTTCTTATTTGTAAATAAGTTAATCTTATTGCTTATCAATTATATCTACCAAAATCTATGAAAATCCATTTTATATTCTACATGTCTCTTTTTGAGCCATATAAAATAGTGAATATCTCGAAAAAAAGACAAATGCTACCTCTTTCTATAGAAGTGGATAATAATCAAGAGTTTGAGGTGGAAGAAGTCTTAGATTCAAAGCAAAATGAAAATAAATTAGAATATCTTATTCATTGGCATGGATATGATATTAATAAATACAAATGAGAGCTAACAAAAAAAATCTTGTAAATACAATAAGAAAATTGAGGCTTTTCATTAATAACATATGTCAAAAATAAGATAAAAAATAGCGAGATCCATAAAAGATGATGAGCACTCCTTGTGGAATTCATCTTTAGAAAACAAGGTAATATCATGGACATATGTATTTATTCCAATAATTATCTATATGATTAAGTAGAAGTAGATGAGTGTTGATTAATTCCATAATATCTTCTAAAAAAGCTTCTTAAAAGCTTTGTATATACAATTTTGACTTTACACATGTTTGTAGTTGATTAATCAATTAGAAACTTTGTCAATGTATTAACCACATGCCATATGTATTCGTAGCTTACGGAATAAATTAACTATGTAGAGCATATGTAGAAAACTTTTTGTACAAGTTAAGTCATATGTCTGGTAAAGTTAATACGTGTTGGAGGTCCTACAGATCATTGTTATATAGATCCTACTTAGATGGTATATATGAAGATTGGAGTAAAGCCTTCTTTACTCTTATTAATATCTTTCTAATTCTTAATCTTATTTCAAGATTTTCTAATCATCTTAGCTTTGGCAATAGCTATTATAATTTAATTCTATATTATCTTTGAGTGATTTTTTATTCTTTTTGAGTGATACAAGAGTGTATTGAGCTTTCAGTTCTTTGAGGTTCATGTCCTTGATAACATGTAAATCAAGTATTAAAGAAATATATAAAACTTTGTATTAAATAAAATCAAAACAATCTAAAATAACTTCTTTTAGCATCATTATATTTTTTTTTAATGACATGATATATTTTCAACTCAAAAAGTAATATCTTATGACATTCATAATTATTATTTTTTATATAGTAGCTTTAATTTTTTGAAGGTGAATAATTCTATTATTGAAGATTTAGCAAATATATTTGAAAGTATTTATGAAGTAATATAGATGCTACTAAATAATATTTAAAAATTCATATCTGATGTCATAAAATATAATGACCTATATTTAAAGTTGGTTATAAATTGTTGGTTTTCTTTTCATTTTTTTTTGTTTTTTTTAAAAAAAAATTAATATACTTGCATATTGGTTGTAATCACCAAAGTTATAAAAGATTCATTATACTTTTCATGTTTTAAACCAACAAGACAATCAATACATTAAAAATGAAACAATTACCATTTCAAGTTAGAAGAAATATTAATAAAAAATACAATCTAAAACAAGCATTGGCTTTAAAAAAACTGAAGTAAGCAAAAATATTATATATACTTATAAAAAATATTATTATCAAGCATATAAATAATTTATAGTTTATATTATATGTTAATTTAATTGGATTTTTAAAGTATAATTTATACAATATTTCAAGTCATAAAAAAAATGGTTTTCAAATTTGTAGAACCAAAACATATATATATATATATATATATATATTTCTTGTATTGTGGTTTTTTAATAATTAGAAAATCATCTACTTCTTTATCTATTTAAATATTTTTTAAAGTATTTTTTTAATGCTTATGTTATAAGTCCACAAAGAGTGGCTGGATAGTTTTTACAATTTTTTTTTCACATTTAAAAAACAGGATTTATTATTTTCTAATTTTCTTATTTTCTTGAAATATTTAGATTAAATTAAGGAAAAAAGTTCTTTAAAAATTCACATACAAATAATAAAAAAAAAAAATGGTATTTACATTCTGCACTAAGAAGACATATATATATATATATATATATATATATATATGTAAAACGTTGAATAAAAAATCATTTGACAAAAATATCATGTAAATTAGTTACAGTCCATTATGATTTTTTAACATTCTTAAAATTATGTTAGATTAGAAGAAATTTGATTTTTTAATTTTTTAACTATTAAATTTATTTGTATAATTCTATTATTTGCAACAACTACAAAGGTTTTTGAAAAGTATAGTCTATCACAGTGGCTCGTCTTTTCTTATAATAGATTCCAACATTTTTATTTTCCACATTAACTTTTATTACTAAAAATTTATATAGTCTTTACTATGTCTTCTTCTTATTTTTTAATATCAACACAAGCCAAACTCCTAAAAGAAAAAAACTTTCAGAAAGCTTTTGAATCATGGTCTTTTCAAGTATCTCTTAAATATATTGACCTTTCATTGTTCTTAACAAATTAAAAATATGTGTACACAAAATCATAATAATAATCACTTACTCACAAATATTTAGAAATTAGGTAACTTTTTTTTTTTTTATGTTTTTTTAAAAATAATATGTCGTCATTGAAATTTTAAGAATTTGTATATGTAAATGATTGTAATGCTTATTATTTGACTGGTAATTTTTTAGTCACTTATTTTACGTAATTACTCTAATTTCTTACCAGTATTTAGACAAAATAAGTTAAACTCTTTTGCAATATAATAAGTCACTTAAAATTTATGTTTTTGTATGTTTCCTTTTTAGCACTTCATTTTTCTTTGATACAATAATAGTTTATATTGATTTATTTTATTTTACATGTAGAAATTTAATTTCAAATAATGAAATTATCAGCTGCTTTAAAAATATATTTCTATTGTCTACAGTAGATTGAAGTAATCATTTTATGATATACAAAAATGAAAACTGGTATGGAAAAAAATTAATATTAATAAATTAAAAAATTAACTTACAATAACTTATTTCAAAAATTAAAAAATACTAAACACAAACATAGAAATTTCGAGGTAGGTATTTTTGTTTTCAAGCCGATTAAAATTTATTGAATATTTTGCAATAATAACAAAATCACTACTTGCCCTTCAATATTCAAGTTTTTATAGATTTCTAATCTTAAAGTATAAAAGTATATAGAAATGCAATTAAAGAGCTAACAATCTTCTTATGAAATGTACACAATTTAGGTGTCAAGCAAGCTATTGTTTAAATCTTTATCCCTATAAGCCAACTTTGAAAAGCTATAATATAAATGCTTTACATAAACCTATTGCATGCCTTAAAACAATCAGTTTTTTATAACCTCACCTTTCAGAAATAGTGGACAGTATTGCCAGTATTGTTCTATTCGTGATGTGTGCTCAAGTCATTGCAATACCGGGAAAACGTCTGCAATCCAGTATTAAAATGTGGTACTAGTTTCCCTTATTTGCTAGATGGGTGGCAACATTCACCAGGTGTAAAGGTGTACATAAGTCTAATTAATTAATCTTCCAACTGAATGGCATTCCAACAAAGGACTTCTGTAGGCCATGTCGTTTGGTATGTAAGATCCTCGAAATTAGAGGCTATTTCGTATATTTTGAAGAGGAATTGTAGCTTTTGAAGTCTGAGATACCGAACTAGACTAATTACGCCATTGATATTATCCCACAGGATAACATGTGGCTCTACAGGTGTGTACATATAGTGAGCACTGCACATTGTTCATCTTCATGAATATTTTATAAGTTATTATTTAATGAATTCCTCAATAAATTACACGGTTTAATCCTGCATACACAAGTCACACAAGTTTGGAGCAATGACGGAGAACACTATCGCACTCACACGCCACAACGCTCGTGATATTGAGCATGGCTCCCAACAGTTAATTACGAATCAGCATCTGATCAGAAATTGAGAATCACTTGAATATCTTAATCACAAGTAGCGAAACCTCTATGCTAGTGATGTGTGACCCGTATCTGTCTGCAAAGCAGAGCTTGCGCAGTGCAGTCACCAGAAGCCAACTTATCTCTGTAAGGAGCGACATCAGGGGTAAACTTCAATCTTAGACAGATATCCCATTTTGAGTGCTCCATGAAGATTCGGATAAAACCATTGTATTGCAAGGAAAAGAGAGGATACTGTAACATGAATGAGCACAATCAACATAATCTGTCTGTCACGACGAAACCTATCAAACAATACACTTCAAAAAGTGTGAGCCTGAACAAACCCTAGGCAGAAGCGCACTGATTGATATAATGCCACCAGAGCTCTGAAATACATCTGCACTAAACTGAACTAGGCGCATTCTATGGTGATCAATTTGGCACTTTGTATCGTTGATTCTGTACGGTGTCCAATTCACATCAACGCAAACGGAATCACAGCACAATGTGCAACGATGAAATCAGCACTCCAAACCTGCGCTCCTCCAGAAATGACGGTAACTCAACTCATAAGCGAGGTCCAAAAACCCTAACCTAAACATTCGATAAATTGTTTGAAGCCGACAAAAAGGTGCCTGCATAGCTTCTCGTCCTCGCACATCAACGCACACAATAATCAGAGCAACAGAAACCTAACAGAGACCTGCGTGAAAGTCCAAGTGCGAAAGCAGCGCTCACCCGCTTGCGGGAGTCGTAGAGCTTAAACTACAGCGCGAGCTTCTACGCAGTTTCTAAAGGACTGACCCCTTGAAGAAAAATAGGATACTGCTGAAAAACATGACAAGCTCTCTTCTCTGCAGTAGAACTGCTCCTTCAATCCCCGACTTGTCGATACTCCTACCGCCATATACCCTAATAAGTTAGGGAGGGAGCGACCCAACCCGGTATCTTTCCGTTGCAACCACAATTGAAGCTATTATCGATCTGCGGCTCAAATGCGAATGTTGAAATGAACAATTGCCCAACTTTCCCACACACCCACATCCACATCCCTTCTACTCATGCTCACCATATCCTCCATCCTTTGCCCCTTTTCACGAGCAAAATCTCATCACAACCCCTCGCTAACAAACCTCTCCATCAATGAGCTAACGTAGCTCACAGAGCATTACAATGAACCCGGCAATTCAATTCAAGCTCATCATAGGTCACTGATGATCAATCTGTTGCGAGGTGATCAATCGATTGACAAGCTATTCCGTTGCATTAACCCCTCGCAACACTGTGCAGAATGCACAAGGCCGTCTTCCACTTCACTTGAGAAATCCATTAGGGTTAGGGTTAGGATTTTGAATATGCGGATTGCTTCGTTACGTACGCTGCAGCTCTTGCGTTACCTTTGTCAGCAGAAGTCAATGGCGGGTACTCATACCCTATAATGTTTTGTGAGTAATACTACGAAATTTCTCTTTATATTCAAATATGTATACACATTTCATTGTATGTGAAGTAGAATCCAAAATGTCTGTGATGCCACACTAGAATACAAATGATAGGAATTCAATTTGTGTTTTTCTAGGTTGAGACTGATGAATAAACGTGGGTTAATAAAGTCAATTGTACATATCAAGTCAAATACAACTATGATGATAGTGAGAACCAATCATGTGTAGATGCATCATTGATACCAAACAAAAGCATGTGAGAGATTTTTTTAAAACTTATATATCATCAATATATTAAGATCGCTCAACTAGACAAGTACAAGGAGACAAGTGGTGGCTCTCCTTCACTGCATGCTCCCCACTTCGTTTTCATCAAAAAAAAACTTCACGTCATCTGGAGTTTACAGGCCCTTAACAAAACTGATTACTTGCTGTTTCGAGATGTTAATGTGTTGTGTCGATATGTTCCATGTGCCGCCCCCCAAACTCAAAGAATTCTTTTGCATTCTTTTTCTCGAGTGATGAGTGAATGGGAGAGCAGGTGGTAGTCGCTATGCGTTGCAAGTAGGTAGAGAGCTCTATACGATGGTATTGAGCTGCTACGTTTGGTTGGCTGGTTGGCTGGACGTTGTCGTGTGTGGTCATGTTGCAAAGCATTGAGGCGAACGCTTGATGATCCTGAATGCTGGTGCTGCTGGGAGTGGGTGCAGCTCCAGCTCTTACCGCGGTGTTGGAAACTAATTCAGTGCACACCTCAGGAGGTAAGCCACCCTAGGCAGAAGCCACACGTGAGGAAGTCCAGCAAGTTTCTAAGTTTTTTTTACATTAGTTTGTTTTATGGTACTGATTTTATTTGTGCCTTCCGTTGTAGGTTTTGTGCAGCTCCAACTCTTGCCGCGGTATTCATAAACCCTTAACAAAACTGAGATATTGATGATAACTTGCTATTTCGAGATGTTCCATGTGCTGCCTCTCAAACTCAGAGCAGGTATTACGTCACACGGGCTCTTGCTGCGGTGTTCATAGGCCCTTAACAAAACTAAGATATTGATGATAACTTGTTGTTTCGAGATGTTCCGTGTGCCACCTCCTACACTCAGAGCAGGTATCTCATCACACGGGTTCTTCTTCTCAGGTGATGAGTGAATGGGAGAGCATGTGGTAGTCGCTACGCATTGCAGGTGGATAGAGAGCTCTTTACGATGGTATCGAGTTGCTGCATCTGGTTGGCTAGTTGGCTGGACGTCGTCATTTGTGGTCGTGTGGCAAAGCATTGAGGCAAACTGGATGAATTTTACAAACTGGTTTATTACAAGTGAATTTTATTACTTGATGAATTTTATTGATTGATGATCTTGAATGTTGGTGCCGCTGGGAGTGGGTGCAGTTCTAGCTCTTGCCGCGGTGTTGGAAGCTAATCTAGTGCACACCTCGGGAGGTAAGCCGCCGTAAGCAGAAGCCACACTTGAAGAGGTGAAACACAAGTCGAGCAAGTTTCTAAGTTTTTTTTTACATTAGTTTATTTTATGGGTATTGATTTTATTTCGTGCCTTCTGTTGTAGTTTCTATGCAGCTCCAGCTCTTGTCGCGGTGTCTAGTGCACACTTCAGGAGGTAAGCCGTCGTAGGCAAAAGCCACACTTGAGGAAGTAAAACATAATTACACATGAGGAGGTAAAACACAAGTCGAGCAAGTTTCTAAGTTTATAAGTTTCTAAGTTTTATTTATTTTTATTTTTATTTTTATTTTTTTATATTAGTTTGTTTTATGGATACTGATTTTGTTTGTGTCTTCCATTGTAGGTTTTGTCAGATGATGAGAAGAGGCCATTGTATATGATCAGTATCAGTTTACAAAGAATTAAGTTGTTGACCAGGATATTTTGGGCCGGCTTGCTCCAGAGTAAGCAAATGAATTCATTTGCAATATTTTTATGACAATCAAAGTTCACTTACTCCAACCATGTCAAATTTATTTTTAATTCACGCCAAAATTGTACTTTACAAATAACAAGTTGCTAGTAATGGAAAGATCAATTAAATTGCAAAGCCTTTGGCTATCATCTTTCTTTCCTCTATAACAGAAGCTAGGATATTATTGTTAAATAAGGATTTATGTAGGGATTTTATAAGAAATAAAGTCATTTTATTAATTTAATAGTTTTTATCTTTATAGTTATATTTATAGTTTATATAATTTTCATATTACATTTATTATATGTTCATTGTAAACATAAGTTCTTGAGCAACAAAGTTTTATTGGAATATTACAAGTATTGTTAACTACATCAAGAATTATTGTACAAAAATTAAATTGTAAAAATTTCATTTCTTTTTGTATGAGATTTTTTATATTCAACTTCATATGTATAAATAGATATATATATATATATATATATATCTATCTATTTGTGTGTATAAATAAATAATGATATATTATCTAGTAAATATGGAGATACAATTTTATAGAGGTACAATTTAGACGACTCTAATTTTATGGAGGTACAAGCTTATTCCAATTCTCTAGTGAAACCTGTGGCATTATAAATGGTAGTTTTAACAATGAATCGAAGAGTAATTGTTCAACGACAACGTAGGAAATGTGAGAGATCACAAAGAGAAGCCAAAATAGTTACAAGTACTAAAGCTATATATAATCTAGGAAGTATGAATGTTTTGTGTCTTTATTGAAACACATTACATTGGTTTGATGAACATTTAGCTCAGTTGCTAAGGAAGTTGCCATTATTTAGACAATGTTGTCAAGGAAAAGTTTCTCTACTATCTCTACTTTCTCCGCCTTTGCTTTAGAGATGCTTATTTAAGGACTAAGATGCAAGAGCAAGGGAGTTCCAAGAAAATATCTATCAATACAATGCTATACATGTGTTTATGTCCTTAGGTGCAAATGTTGATCGATCTATGCTTCAAAGAAATGCTCCATATAGTTTTAGAATAAATAGAGAGTTGCGCCATTTAGCAGGAGCATTGTTACTTGACTTACGCATAGCTCTATATCCATGATGCATCATTTGCACAAGATAGAAGAATGAGATGTAATTATGAATTATTGAGTCAAACTTTGTCGAAAATTAGAGAAGTTTTAAAGGAGAATAATTTGTTTATTGGATTATATAGATAGGCATATAAAATACTATCTGAGGTGCAGAATGAAGGAGTAGTAGAAGTAGATCTTGATGTTGCTTTGCACTTTATGAATGAAAGCGATAGATGCCAATATAATCTTTCCACCAGTTTTGAAGAAATTGCTATTATATTGCCTAGAGATGGATCAGAGCATAATATATTTTGTGATATTATTATTTGCCTACGTAGTAATGGATTATTAGAAAGGATTCATGAGGTTCATCTGGCATATTTGCCCTTTTATTATGTTCTATTTTTTTTGCATGGAACCTTTGGATGATATCTTGACTTAAGGGCACAAAATATAGTGATGGATATTGTTTGAGAAAGAAAAGATGCTGGACGAGGAGATTAGAGAGACAACATCTTTATACAAATGGATTATTTTTCTTATCAACTTTTTTAAGGCTTACCAAATATTCCACAATTTTGTGTGGAAGAAAGCTATTACAAGAATTTATGTTTGATGGATGGACTGCAACTATGCAATTATATTTATGATATCTACGTTACAATCAAGGAAATCTACATGCTGATTTATACCAAGGATTAGTGGATGTTGTTATAACTCATCAAAATATTGGGCATAAAGAAAGATGATATGAATTAAATAATTTAGGACAAAAGATCTTACTTCCATCATCACATATTAGAAGTGCAAGACATATGATAGAAATATTTTAAGATTCTATGGCAATTACAAGGTTTTATTAGCATTGTGATATTTTTTTGACAGTGATAGTAAATCCAAGATGGTCCAAAATCCAAAATGAATTGCTTCAAGATCAATGAATAAGTGACCAGATTGATTTGGTTGCCCATGTATTTGAACTCAAGAGATAGGCAATTATGGAAGATATAAGAAAAAGAGTTGTCTTTGATCATATTGTTGCACATGTTTATACCATTGAGTTTTAAAAGAGATGTCTACTTCATATGCATATCTTGATATTTTTGAATAAAAAAAGCAAGATTAGATGTGTTGGAGATGTAGATCGTATGGTTTTTGCAGAATTTCCAAATAAAAACAATGATCAAAAGCTATTTGAAGTTGTTCTACTATGTATGGTACATGATCCGTGTAGAATGCAAAATCTCCAAGTACCTTGCATGGAAGTTGGTCATTTTACAAAGAGGTATCTAAAGGTTTTTGTAGAAGAAACAACAATAGATATTGATGGATATCCTCAATATTGATGAAGAAATGATAGAAGAACGTTTGAAATTTGAAGAATGGTTGTTGATAACATGGATGTTATTCTATTTTGTCCAAAACTATCTCAAAAGTACAATTGTCATATTAATCTTGAGGTTTGTGCATCTATTTGTGCTATCAAGTATATCCACAAATATATTTATAAGGGCCATGAATGCATTACAATGCAATTTAAAAACCAGCAAGACAAGATCAAATAATATTTGGATACAAGATATATTGGCGCTCCGAAGGCTATTTAGAGACTATTTGGCATGTGGATCCATGAAAAAATACCAAATGTTGTTCATTTGGCCATTCATCTATGATGAATACATCAAGTGGTATATGATCCAAATGACAAGGCAACTATAATTTTAGAACATGGTGAAAGATAAAAGATAATATTAACTTCATTTTTTGAAATGTGTGCAGCAATTGCAATTAGAAAATAATATACATACCAACAATTTTCACAACATTTTATTTGATATAAGACTAGAAGGATGTGGATATTAAGAAAATGTGGATTTGCTATTAGAAGATAATATTTTATAAATCTTGCAATAGAAAAAAGATATTATTTGAGGCTTTTGTTAATCCATGTTAAAGATCTACAATTATTTGAGCATTTAAAGACTATTAATGGAATTTTCTATCCAACATTTAAAAATACATGTACAACTTTAAAATTACTTGAAGTTGATAGAGAGTGGCAACAATGTTTGGAAAAAGCATCAAAAATACAAACTAGATCTCAATTGAGGGTATTATTTGTTGTTTTTCTATTATATGGAAATTTACTAAATCCATTAAACCTATAGAAAAGATTTAAGAAAATCATCTTGGATGATTTCAATGCCTGTTTGCAAAGAAAACATGGAATTAGCAATCTAATAGAGAAAAAAATTAAGGATTTTGGACTTTTCTTGCTGGATAAGATTTTGCAAGATTCCAACAAAATGCTTATATAGTTTCTTCTAATGCCATTACCAAGAAACAATTGAAATGCAATAGTTAATGGAAATCAATTTATTGCTGAAGAAAGAGCATGAGACATTCAACAATTATAAGTAAATTTGGAGTAATATATTCTACAGTTGAATCTTGAATAAAGAAAGGCATATGATGATATTGTGGCCTCTATAATAGAAGAATATAGATGCGTGTTTTTTCTAAACGGACTTGCAAAAATTGCTAAGATATTTATCTACAACACTTTGACAACTAAAGTTCGATTGATGCAAAAGATTGTCATATGTGTTGTATCATTAGGAATTGCCGCATTTCTACTTGAAAGGAGAAGAATTGTCCATTCTATATTCAAGATTCTACTAGATTATAATGAAGATTCTTTTTATTCAATTACTAAGAATTCCGACCATGTTGAATTTATTTATCAAACTTTCTTTATTACTTAAGATGAACTTCTAATACAACATCGTTATTATTATGAGGCAATTGATCATTCTTTTAAAGACATTTAGGATATTGATTGCCTATTTGGAGGAGCTACAATAGTTTTTGATAGAGATTTTTACCAAATATTGCGAGTGATTGTAAAAGGAACTTAAGAAGAAATTGTAGCAGCATCTTTTTGACATTCAACACTTTGGCCTCAAATAAAAATCTATATATTAAAAGAAAACATGGGATTGAATTTAGGAGCACTTAAAATAGATATTGAGTTTGTTAATTAGCTTCTTCGCATATAGAATGCATACACGCATTGTATATATAGATGGTGGTGCATTTGAATTCTTTATGGTTACATTATTATTGACTAATATTTCTATTTGCTACTTGTTAGATTGGAAATGGTACAAACTTATTGCCCGATAATGTAGTTAAGCTTCCTGATTATATGATTCTTGACCAAAAATTAATGTTCTTAGTGTATGTTGTTTATCTAAGGCAAGCAAAAGATGATGTACTAAATGATGCCTTCTTTAGAGATAGAATCATTTTATTTGCATGGAATGATAAAGTAGAGGATATTAATGAGAAGATTATTGCCATATTTCTTAGAAAATAATAAGAATATCTAAGCATTGATGAAGTTATTGTTGAAGATGGTATTGACAACTATAATATTTATCTAGTCAAATTCATCAAGTCGCTTAATCCATCTGGAATGCCTAGATCAAGGCTCTGTCTTAGAATTGAGATTCAAATGACACTACTAAGAAATATTGCTCCTTGCTAAAGACTTTGCAATGGAACCCAATTGATAATTATATGACTAATGGATTGAGTTCTTGAAGCAAGAATTCTTAAAGGAAAATTTGCTGAAAACTTAGTGTTTATTCTACGGATTACATTAACTTCTAGAGAAAGCAATTTCTCATCTGTCTTATATTTACAATAACAATAAACAAATCTCAAGGGCAATCAATTAAGTATGTTGGTTTGGATCCACGACAATATATTTGTTTTCATGGTCAACATTATGTAGCACTCTCTTGATGCACTTCCTTCTATTCTATCAAGATTCTTCTTCTTAGAAATAATAATTTAAATTTCTTACTAAATATTATTTTCTTAAAATTTTTAATTACATAAACATTAGTAATTTATTTTTTGTATTCTAATTTATTACTTTATTAATTTATTAACTTTAATACATCTTTGAATGTCTTAACATACTTTTATGATTTAATATTTTATAATTTATTTTTTATTTTTTTATATTTTCACAAGTAATTCCTTGAACAAGATTAATTATCATTTTTGTATATTATCTATGACAATGACATGGATTTACCTATCTTATTTCATACCTAAAAGCTCTATTGTGTATTTTATTAATTTTAAAATTTTATTAGTTATTTTTTATTTAATTTTTATTTTAAATATTTTTTTAGAAATAATTAATTTTTTTTATAGTTTTTATCTTTATAGTTACATTTATAGTTTTTATTCATAACAACATGGATTTATTTATCCTGCTTCATACATGAAAGCTCCATTATGTATTTTTTTTTCTATTTGTATTGTATTTGAATTTGAAAAATATTCTTTGGTTCACAAAAATAGCTTCATTTGAGTCAAAATTTCTATGATAAGGACACAAGTTCATCGAGTCTATATATTAAGATTGCTCAAGGAGATAAGTGGTGGCTCTCCTTCACTGCATGGTTGGGCCTTCGTTTTCATCAAAAAGGTTCATGTTTTGTGGAGTTCACAACCTGTTTTATAATTGATTGGAGAGTTCTACAGGGTATTTTTTATGGTGTTCCATACTGATTTTTTCTTTGTCAAATTTACGCACTTCATATTGTAATGCAATCATATAGACATTGGAAAGGCAAATACATTGGAAAAGGCTCAACATATATTTAAGTTTTGCGTTTTGAATAAGAGCAATGTATTCTAAATGTTTCAAACATTGATTTCGAACATTGATGTTTTACATTAGTGAATTAAGAATTATCATCATAATGCTTTGCAATCAAAATTTTAGAAAAATTTCATTGTAGATTAACAACACGGGTTCATTGTGAATCGTGATTGTGGGAGGTTTTTCTGTTATTCCATCGAAGAAGAAGCAGCAGAATGGGCTTATAATCTTGTTGCTCGAATCAACTTTTGTACTTATAAATTGTTGTTATGGATATATTCATTTACTTCAATTGTTTGGTGGAACTTTCTTCGAGGAGGCTAGAGTTCTAATTTTATGATATTTTATGATATTTATGATATTATGGTGAAATATTG
Source organism: Physcomitrium patens (assembly GCF_059467195.1). Taxonomy (NCBI): domain Eukaryota; kingdom Viridiplantae; phylum Streptophyta; class Bryopsida; order Funariales; family Funariaceae; genus Physcomitrium; species Physcomitrium patens. The sequence continues at coordinate 23,110,988 of NC_143412.1, read as the reverse complement.
TAGTAAGTATTGCTAAAATATTAAAAAATTTGTGTTTTTGTTTAGCTTTTTGAGTTTGTTTGTTTGTTCTTTGTTTTGTTTTGTTTTGTTTTGTTTTTTTGATTTGAGGTTTGGATTTGTTGTTAGATTAGTGAAATGTGGATTGAACTGAAGTTGTTTTTATAATATAGTGCTATGTTTTTGTGTTTTTTTTTTTAGCTTTTTGAATTTGTCTATTTATTTGTTCTTTGTTTTGTTTTGTTTTGTTTTGTTTTGTTTTGTTTTGTTTTTTTTTTTTTTTTTTTTTTATATTTGGATTTATTGTTGGACTGGTGAAATGTGGGTTGGATTGAAGTTGTGTGTATAAAATTGGATTTTAAAATTTTATTATTTTGAAAAACTATTTATTATTTATAATATTTTAAAATTTTAATATAATACTATAAAATTTTAATATTTTTATAATTTTTAATATTTATAATATTAATTTTAATATGATATTTTATTTTATTATTATTATTATATTTTATTTTTTTATTTTTTAAAATTTTTTAAATTTTATCAGTTATTTATTATTATTTTTTAAAAATATTTTATTTAATTTTTATTTTAAAGAATTTTTTAAAAATAATTTAATTTTTTATAGTTTTTATTTATTTAGTTATATTTATAAACAACATGGATTTATTGATCCTACTTCATATATGAAGGCCCCATTATGTATTTTTTTTCTTTCTATTTGTATTGTATTGTATTTGAATTTAAAAAATATTCTTTGATTCACAAAAATAGCTTTATTGGAGTCAAACTTTTCATGACAACAACACGGATTCATCTAGTCTATATATTAAAGTCATTCAAGGAGACAAGTGGTGGCTCTCCTTCACTCCATGGATGGACATTTATTTTCATCAAAAAAATTCATGTTTTGTGGAGTTTATGTTTTTTGGAGGCAATTTAGAGGAGACAAAAACCTCTTATAATTGGCTGCATATATTCATTATTTTTGTCAAAAGTTTTCATCAAAAGTTTTTATTAACTCTTAACTCTCTTCAAGTTAGTCAACAGTGAAGGAACAACTCTCTTAGTTAAATCTTGACTCTAATCAAATTAGAGTTTGTAACTTAACTCTATTAAATTTAACTTCAATGTCTTAACTTTTTGGATGAGTTAGTATCGATGCATCTAGAAAACCAGTATAATGGTGGATTGGCTTGCATGTGATTTGCTTTAATGTATACAACAAGTTGATCTTTGCTAGATTCCACTACAAGACCAACTGTCACGGACACAGAAATACAGGCTCGAGATCTAACAAGAAGTTCAAGAAGAACTGATAAGAACTAGATTAATCAGATGAATACAAGAACAACACTAGAGAGGTGAGCTAGAGCTCCAAGAAATGTGTTGTCGAGACTGAAGATCTCTTCAGCCTCGATTCCAATATATACTCCTATTTAGGAAGCTTCTCAAGCAACTTCTACCAACTAGGAAGCTTCTAGAAGGTTCCAGAGACTTGCTTCTAGAAGGTTCTAGAAACTTGTCTCTAGAAGGTTCTAAGGACTATGTCCCTAACATCTTCTACCAACTAAGAAGCTTCTAGAAGGTTCCAGAGACTTGCTTCTAGAAGATTCTAGAAACTTGTCTCTAGAAGGTTCTAAGGACTATGTCCCTAACATCACCCCCTCCTTTAGCTTCGAGGTCTCTTAGAAGCAATGTTATTGTTAATCAGTACCAACGTAAGAAAATGAAGATCTGTCGCATAACGTCTACTATGAACTCCAACTGTTGTTCACGAGGCAAGTGGTTCATCGGCCATTGAAGGCAATGGTAGTGGCCCATTCCTTCAACTTCTGACCAAGCATGAACTTTCGTGTCCTCATAGTGAAATTGTCCTGCAAATACGCCTTCTGGCTGACCATCGTAAGCAAGCTCGAACTCGAATATAATCACTAGTGATCAATTACTTGATATCCTCCATTGTCGTCGTGGTGTAGGCAGTTCTTCATCTCGGGGTCGCCTTCGTGAGCTAGTCGGTTGAGATAATCTGACTGACATAGTATCTATCTCTTGGCTATCCATATCAAAAGACTAAACTATGGCTACTGAAAAAATTCTACTTTATCTTGGAGAAAATAACTACATCAACTGTGAATTTTGGTGGTGCTCTTCTCCTTTCTTATATTCTTTGGTGAGTAAGCTTTAGAAGGAAGCTATCATCGAACTGGCTTAGATTTATGAGGATGTTGTTGATGAAACTCTTGTACCTTTTGTGGCCCATTGGCAAGATTTTCAACTGGCTCCCACATTCGCTCATTAATGTCGTAGTCGCATCAATGAACAAGATACTCCAACTTGCCCCACCTTCGCCGTGAATCCAACATCTTTTCAACCTCGTATTCCTCATTGTTTTCGATCTCAATACTAGGTGGTAGACCCATTGTACTCTTCCAGAAAAAGACGACTCTCGATAAGGCTCCAAGAGAGAAACATGAAAGACTAGATGTACCTTCATAGAAGTTGGTAATTCCAAATGGTACGCCACTGGATTGATTTGCTTCTGGATGATAAATGGTCCCAATCTTCAATAGTCCAACTTATCACATGGTCGCTTGGTCTTGATATTCCGTTGAAGAAGCCATGCTTTATCTCCAATTTTGAAAGTAGGTGCTTGATTTCGAAATCTATCTGTAGATGCCTTGTAGGATTCTTGAGCGGATTGTAATTGAAGCTTCAACATATTTTGAAGCTCTGATAGTTGTTTCGCAAATCCTTCAGCTGTTGGATTATTATTTGTTGACGGACTCAATAAATCAAGCTTCGGATGATACCCATAGTTGGAAAAGAATGGTGTGTATTGAGTCGACGCATGGAGGATGTTGTTATATGCAAACTCGGCTAGCGGCAAATATGTGGTCCAATTATCTTGCTCATAGTTGATGCTGCATCGTAAGTATTGTTCCAAGACTTGATTCATCCGTTCCGTTTGGCCGTCAGTTTGAAGATGAAAAGTTGAAGAAAGCTTGATATCTACCTTGAGTATCTCAAAGAGAGATCTCCAAAACTTTGATACGAACTGGGTTCCTCAATCTGATACGATATCATCTGGTAGTCCATGATATCGATACACATTATCGAGAAAGAGCCTTGCTCTGACTTCACTGGATGATGTCTTCTTGCAAGGAACAAAGTGCGCCATCTTTGTAAGCCGATCTACCACGACAAAGATGCTGTCAAATGAGTTCGATGATGGCAGGTCCGTGATGAAGTCCATGAAAATTGAAGACCATGGTCGATGTAGAATCGGCAATGGCTGTAGAAGTACATAAGAGCGATGCCGAGGATTCTTGGATCTTGAACAAATGTCGCAGGAGAGGAAAAAATCTTTCACATCCTTTCACATTTGGGACCACCAAAAATCTCGAGAAATAAGCTCTAAGGTCTTGTTGAATCCAAAATGTCCCGCAGTTGGAAAATCGTGGCAAGATTGAAGAACTCGGAGTCGTGCTGGTCCTTTTGAGATATACAACCGCTCTTCAAAGTATAAAAGATCTCCCTCCACCTTGAACTTGTCGTCATTGGCACGCTGCTTAATATCAATGGCTACTGAATCTTCAATGGTCACGATACATACCTGATTTAGGAAGTCAGCATCAATTGACACAATAGTAGCATAAAGCTGAAATTGCTCAAGCTTCAATAATGTCATACATTGTTGATCAAAAGCTGCTTCTCCAACCTTTGGTACAAGATACGATCTCCTCGATAAGACATCAGATAGTCCTTACTGCTTTCCAGGTCGATAAGTGATAACAAAATCGAACCTAGATAGCAACATACTCCATTGAGCTTGACGTCAATTTAGAACTCGAGCCGACATGAAATACTCCAAATTCTTGTGATCTGTATATACGGTCAATGGGTGTACAGCTCCTTCAAGAAAGTGACGCCATTCTTGGAAAGAATCTACTATAACAAGAAGTTCCTTATCATGGATCTCATAATTGATTTCAGTAGCAGAGAACTTTCGAGAATAGAATGCAACTAGATGGAGCTTTTTGTCTTCTCTTATTTGTAAAAGTACAGCTCCCAAAGCAAAATCCGAAGCATCAGTTTCTAAATAAAAGACTTTTGTAAATTTTGGATGTACCAAGATTGGAGCCATAGTAAATGCTATCTTCAGGTCTTGAAACGCCTTGTCCGCTAGAGGTCTCCATTCTAGCTTATCTTTGCATGTCAACCGAGTGAGAGGAGTAGCAACTTGAGAGTAAATCTTGATGAAGATCCGATAGAAATTGGCAAAACCAAGAAAGCATTGTACGTCTCTAACCGTCTTCGGAACCTCCCAAGACACGATTGCTTCCACCTTCTTGGGGTCCATCTTCAAGCCTTCCCTAGTCGCAACGAACCCCAAAAACTCCATCTCTATTTAGTGCAATAAATACTTCTCCAACTTGGCATATAGTCCTTGCTCATGTAGTTTTTCCAAGACCAAATGAACGTGCTTTTCATGCTCTTCCTCGTTTTTGGAGAATATCAAAATATCATCCAAATAGATGACAACAAAATCGTCAAGGTGTTCTCGGAAAATATCATTCATCATATGTTGAAAGATTGTTGGAGCATCGGTAAGACCAAAGGGCATGACATTATACTCAAAATGGCCATACCTTGTACGAAACGCTGTCTTCCACTCATCTCCTTCCTTGATTTGTACGAGGTTGTAAGCTCTCCTTAGATCAATTTTTGTAAAGATCCTTGCATGTCCAAGTTGTTCTAAGAGACCAAAAATCAAGGGTAACGGATAACGATTCTTCTTTGTTACCTTGTTAAGGCCTCGATAGTCCATGTACATCCACAACGAGCCATCTTTCTTCTTCACAAATAAGATGGCTGCTTCAATTGACGATTTTGAATGACAAATGAAGTTCTTGGCTAGATTCTTATCAATGTACTTTTGCAACTCCGCCAACTCTATCTGTGATAGATTGTAGATTGGGCCAAAAGGCGGTTGTGCTCTTTCTTACAAGTCTATGGCACAATCATATGGTCGGTGTTCCAGTAGCATGTCAACATTCTTCTTTTGAAACATGTCTTTAAAATCCTTATATTGCTCAGGTATACTTGCTGTCGAGATCTTCTCTCCAGTAGTTGGAGCAACATAAATGACAAACAGTGTACCTTCCTTGGACGATCTTATAGACGATCTTGTTCCAATGAATAAGAATTTCTCTATTCGGGGTTTTCTACTAGGCTTGCTCTTGGGTAGTTTTGGGGGAAAGGTCATCTTCCGCAACCTCCAATCTATAGATGGGTTATGCTTTTTTAACCAGAAAAGACCAAAAATAACAGGATTTGATGGGGTTCTAATAATATTAAAAATAATATGACTACTATGGTCGTTAAACGTCACTTCTATAGGTTCTTATTCATGGGTGACACTACCAGACAATAAAGGTCACCCATCTATGATCTCAATGTGAACAGATTTGGATTTTTATACTTAAGGGATCTTATGACGCTTCGCAAATTCTTCGTCTAAAAAACAAGCAGATGCTCCTGAATCTAATAATGCTAAGGTTCTCAGTTTCTGAGGGCCAATAAGCAAAAGGATTGTAAAGCAAAGGGCAGGTTGAGCGGAAAGAAAGGAACCTGGTTGTTGTTGTGATATTTCACTGTCTAGTCGCACAATTCCTATTGTGGCTGGGCATCCTCATTTTCCTCAACAAACGTGCCCATAGTCCTGATAATACGTCGACTTTGCTTCTTGGGGCAGTTTCCAACTTTGTGGCCTTCTTCACCGCAATACAAGCATAGACCTTCCTCCATGCGCTGTCGTATTACGTGCTTTCGTGCTCGAGAACGCGCCGGGCGTCTGGCTGTAGAAGGTAGTATGGAGATTCGCCAATAGTCAAGTCGTCTATCAATTTTTGACTGCTGGAATATAAACGACTACAAGAATACACCGTAAATCTATACGGATGCCCTTCGACTGCTTGTCGAAGTCCTTTTTGCCCCAGCCGGTAGGTCTCTAGACGTTACAGAGAACCCCGAACAACCCAATCTGCTAATCTCCGATACCGCTTTGTACTTACGATGTTGTATCCACTGACTGTCTTGTTAGATTAATCCCAATAAATTTCATTCACTCCGCATACTCAATCCTATAGACACCCTTTTAATTCTTCAATCACAGACATAACTCGATTTCACAAAACAGTCAAGAGTAATCAAACCCACTTCATTAAAAAATCCTGATTCACCATTACAACACTGACTTCAGCAACGATTGCCTCAGTCTTCCCAAAACCCTATGAAGAAGAAAAATCCAATTCTCCGTCTTTTCTTCCCCGACCTGAAGCATGAAGCTTCTCTCCAATCCCCTTGATCTTCAAAAAAATCTCTAATGAAAACCGAACTAGTAACCTTCAAAAAAAGCTTGAAGCTAGCTCTTCCATCCAAAAAAAAACCCCGCCAAAAAACTTATTCTCCCCCTAACCTTATCCTCTAAATTTCTTCAATCTTTCATCTTGGATCCAGAATTGGCTCCCACCGTCAGAGCTTAGATCCAAAATTGGCTCCCGTCGTCAGAGCTTTTCTCTTCCATTTTTACCTTTAAGAGATCCATTTATCAAAAACAACGTTCCCTGAAACGGCATAGAAAATAGGACAGACTGAAACAGAATCGAAACCCCGTACTCAGGTCCACATTGAGTCGCCCGACCAATTCAGGTCTCATATTGGATAAGATGCTTGTAGTAACCTGGATATTCGCGTAATTGGATCCAATTGGTCCTCACGTCAGATTGGCTAAGGTCCGTAGTAAGACCTGGATTTTCCCGTAATTAGACTGCATTGGGTTGCTCGGCCAATTCAGATCTCATATTGGGTAAGATGCCCGTTGTAAGACCTGGATTTTCCCGTAATTGGATCAAATTAGTCCTTCACGTCAGACTGGCTAAGGCCCATAGTAAGATCTGGATTTTCCCGTAATTAGACTGCATTGGGTTGCCCGGCCAATTCAGGTCTCAAATTGGGTAAGATGCCCGTAATAAGACCTAGATTTTCCCGTAATTGGATCAAATTAGTCCTTCACGTCAGACTGGCTAAGGCCCATAGTAAGATCTGGATTTTCTCGTAATTAGACTGCATTGGGTTGCCCGGCCAATTCAGGTCTCAAATTGGGTAAGATGCCCGTAGTAAGACCTAGATTTTTCCGTAATTGGATCAAATTGGTCCTTTGCGTCAGACTGGCTGAGGTTCGTAGTAAAACCTGGATTTTCCCGTAATTAGACTGCATTGGGTTGCGCGACCAATGCAGGTCTCATATTAGGTAAGAGGACCCGGATTGGATTCTTGAAATTGGATCCAATTGGCTCTTCGAACCAGGCTCACCCGTCGTGTGAATCGGTCCTTTCTCTTCCTGCTGACTCCCGTTATTGGAATCGAACGGAGCATTTCAGTATGCCCCGGCTGACTGTAACGGGGTGACTGAACCTGACCACTCAGTATTTGCACTGGATTTGGTCGTTGCTCCCAATATTCGAGGTAACTGAACACTAATAAAAGTCCTCTTTCTTTATATTTTCACGGTATACTCGTGTTACAACATGACATCCACCCCCTTTGAACCTGTGCATCCTCCGGTATGCACCAATTAACCCAATTGTTGTTTGATTCTGAATATATCCTCTACGTCTTTGTCTTGTTCGTCTTCATCACCTTCATTATCCAAATCACTTTCATCTTCTTGCTGCGGAATCTCTATACCTTCATTAAGGTCTTCCATATTCATCTCCGCGTGTCTTCATTTAAATATTTTTACTCGCTTCCCTGCAATTGGTATTTTCAATTTTGTACCATCTAACTCCCGTAATGAGTAAGTCGTATTATCATGAATAGTTGTTACTACATATGGTCCAAACCAACATTTTGAAAATTTCCGCAAAGTACTATGTTGATTATTGAGACTATTGTCATAAACAAGTACCCAGTCACCTTCCCCGATTGTTTTTGGTCTCAATCGATGTTGCTTATCGAATCATGCCTTGTTTTGTAACCTTGCTCTTTTTAACCTTCCCAATGCTATCTGGACATCTTCCGTTCTTTACTCCAATTGTCGAATCCTAAAAGCCAGAAGTTCTTCTCTTGTCAATCCATCTTCCCATGGTAGCATACTCCAAGTAAGTACCTTTTCTTCAATTGGCATAATTGGTTTTTGACCTGTCATAAGTTCTACTGGCATATATCCTGTCACCGAACTATGTGTTGTTCGATCAGCCCATATTGCAAATGACAAAAGCCGTGGCCACTCTTTAACTTTCCCATTACAAGCTTTAACTAATGCTTTCACAATCGGTGGGTGACCGCGTTCGCTTTTTGCATTCCCTTCTGGATTATAAGTAGTAGTCAGTGATAGTTTAATTCCACATCTTTCAAAGAACTTACGAGCTTCTTGTGCATTTAATTCTCCACGATCTGCAGTGATTTTTTCTACGCATCCATAGCGGCAAATGACATCTTCAAGCAAAAACCTACAAATCCCCTCTGTAGATTTTGTCCTCAATGCTCTTCCTTCTACTTGATTTGATAAATCTTCACGAGCTAAAATCAAATATCTCATCTGCCATAACCCAACCGGCATAATAACCAAATCAACAACCCATTTAAAATGAATAGCCAGAGGATACGTAGGATGAAGACCATTTCGATGTCGGATATTAGAATACGATTGACAGATTTCACATGACTCTACAAATGAGAGCACATCTCGATACATATTTTTCCACCAATATCGTTCCTTGAGTTTAGCAAAAGTAGCCCAGATTTCTCTATGCCCTGCCCATAAACTATCATGAAACTCCTTTAATAATTTTAGTTTTTCTTTTTTTTTGCCTATCACTCGTTGTGGCATCCCAATTCCTTTCTTCGGTCTCTTCCATAAGAATCCATCTCGAAGTAAAAATCCAAATGTTTTTTTTCTTATTTGTTTGAATTTTTCTACAGACCAATTCCACTGCTTAGTCAAGGTATTCAAATAATGACCAATATCCAATAATTCTCCTTCATAAGATTCTTCAAGAAATAGCTTGTCTTCTCTGTTGAGATTTGATATTGAATAGAATTTCAATCTGACGTCATCAATGTCTTCAACCATTTCGTCTTCCCTCTCATATCTTGCTCGACATAGCATGTCTGCTACTAAATTATCCTTCCGAGTAATATGCTTAAATTCTGGATTTAGTGACTTAATATAAGCAATCCATCTCAACATTGGAATATCTGGCGTTGAACAGTTAATAATCATTCCAAGCAATGGCAAGCAATCTGTTTCAATTACTACTACTGCCCCAATCAAATAGTCCTTTTCAGCTTTCATAGCCGAAACGACTCCCCAAAGTTCTCTTTTGACTTGTGAATATGCACGCTGACGAATACTTAAAACTTTAGCTCCAAATCGAACTGCAAATCCATTCCCATTTGAATCATCTTGACCCACAGCCCATCCAATGGCAATTGGACTAGCGTCCATAGTAAGAATCACTAGTATATTGCACTTATAATCAACCTTCCTCAATATTGGAGGTGACATCAATAATTTCTTCAATCTTTGCATTTCTTGAATATGCCTTTTTTCCCATTTAAATCGGTAGCCCTTGCATAACAGTTCATATAATGGATCCGCTATGTGAGCAAAATGAGGGATCCAGATTCGATAAAATACACACGCACCTAAAACCCTGCAAACCTCTGTTAAAGAATCACAATCCTCTTTCATCCTTCCAATTGCATCAACTTTAGTCGGATCTGGTTTTCTTCCGTAAGATCCACATAAATGTCCAACAATTACAACCTCTCGTACTCCAAATACGGACTTCATACCCGATAATGTAAGATGAACTTCTCCAAGCCGAGTTAAAATCTTTTCACAATCTTGTATATGATCAACAACATATTTGCGACACCCCCTTGTATCTAAAGTTTCATCCTTGTCTCCTTCTCTGCACCCTTTTATAGGAACATCATCCAGAAAAGGCATAGTCTTTTCCGGAATAAAATCTCTCAATACCTTATTCATCCCATTCATCATATGCGCAACTGAGTTGGTTGCACCTTGAGGAAGAGTGCACATTCTAACCAATCCAAGCGGTGTCCTCATTGTTGTCATATCTCTACTTCCTTCGGTAAGTTGAAATTGATCATAACCTGAATACAAGTCACCCATTGAATAGATCACCCCTCCTGCAAACGCCTCAGCAAATTCATCCACAATAGGTCCAATTCCTGCATTTCTAACAGTTACTGCATTCATCGGTTGCATATCTTGAATAAATCGTAGTGACCCATTCTTCTTAGGTACCGTAAACCATCGACTAGAATACGGTACAAATGAAGGTTCCAATATTTTTATCTTTATCTTTTCTTTTAATAGTTCCACCAATTTAGGTAAATGTGCCCTCGGTACTGGAATCGGTCTTAGATTCCAAGGTACATGCGGTGCAGTGAAGATAACCATAGGTATTATAATATTTGGATCCACACACCCAATTTCATGAAATTCGAAGGCAAACGATCTACCTTGTTTAGCCAACATCTTTTTGAAGCAAGTAATTTCCTCCGGCAATAAAGAACCATCAGAACCAATCTTCAATTCTTCAAAAGTCTCTTTAGTAAACTAATGTCCAATACTCATTGGATCTCTTAAACTTACTTCTTTTGATGCTCCTTCCATTTGTTCTTTAGAATCTTCTCGTAATGGTCCAACAACAGGCTTTATCTTCTTATCTGTCGTATTATTGTCAAGGACAAGAACTCGATGAAAGTTAAAGAGTAAGTGAGACTTTTCTCAAAAAGAAATAGGACAAAATAGAAATATGTATATTAAGAAAGAAATTAGAATGGCTATTGCCAAAATACAAGAAAACTAGAGGCCCTTGAAACTAGACTAGAAGCAAGAAAGGAGTTGACAAGAGTGAAGAGGGCTTCACTCTTGCCTCTATATATACTATCTAACTAGAAGCCACGTGGCGATGTTCTATAAGACCTCCAATATATATTGACTTTCTAGGCCACATGCCTTTGCTTGCAAGGCAAGTTTTCTATGGATGGACCACGTAGTTAGCTTGTTCTTTAAGCTTCCAACATGCGTGGCACATGGCTAACTTGCTGACCAAGTTTCTAATCTAAAAGTCAACTATAGACTCCTATAAAGTCAAAGCAGCGTCTATGAAGCTTCTAAGAAGCTTCTCTAGAAGATATTACACAATTAACCTACTTTTACATACTTTTATCTATTCATATAGGTAATTATATGTATGTCCGTGACATTACCCCCCCTTCTAGGGACGAGTTCCACGAGGAGCGGTGATTATATATTGAGAAAATCTAATATGCGGTGAATTGTATTTGCTACATACTCTGATCTTTGTTCTCTTCGAAGATAGTTGATGGGTCCTCTTAGCCATCGATAGTGTCCCATTCCAGGGCGAGAAGACCACCCTGTTATTTGATCACTGTTGAGGCCTTCATAACTTCCTTCAAATAATACATTTGAAACACCATCAGGAGTCGTTCCTATCTCCAATAATATCACCAAACATCGAGAATCTCTTCCAAGGTCGTGATACCAAACGCGTTGTATCTCACCATCTATTCGAGGAAGAACATGTCGTTCTTGAGGGTCTTCATCTCGGTTGCGTCGTCTTGAAGGTTGTGACAATCGCAATGTCTCATCCGGTAAGTCAGCAAACGAAGGTTCTTGAGTTGAATCCGCTGGTTGTTGGCTCTCCATCTAATTAGCGTCACAAAATGCAAAGAAATTACAAACAAGGATAGGAAATTGAATGTTATCTTGCCTCAATCTTGTCTCTTTTATAAGAGAGGTTTTCATCTTGGTTTTGATGGATGTCGTTGATGAAAAACTTTGACTTTAGCTGATGCATTTACTAGATTCCTGGATGGCTCCCATGTGCGCTCACTAATATCATATCCGCACCAATGAACAAGATATTCCAGCTTATTTCGGCGCCGCCTTGAGTCTAATATCTCTTCCACCTCAAATTCTTCATTATTATCTACTTCTATAGGAGGCGGTGGCATTTGTCTTCTTCCTTGTATATCCACTGTCTTATATGGTTCAAGAAGAGACACGTAGAATACAGGATGGATCTTCATTGACTCCGGTAGATGTAACCGATATGCAACTGGGTTGATCTGTTCAGAAACAGAAAAGGGGCCAAGCCTACGATAGTCCAATTTGTCACAAGGTCGAGTGGTCTTGATATTGCGACGAAGTAGCCATACCTTATCATCCACGTTGAGTTGTGGTTGCTCTTTACGATATACATCTGCATTTATCTTTTGTCATTCTTGAGCTTTCTTCAACTGCGCCTTCATTATTGCATGTAACTCTGACAACCGATTTGCCATATCTTCTGCTGCAGGATTATCAACTTTTGAAAAATCATAAGTATCAAGTCGTGGATGATAGCCATAATTGGCAAAGAAAGGTGTTTGTTGCGTGGAGGAATGTACCGTATTATTATAAGCAAACTCTGCCAATGGCAGAAGGTTTGTCCAATCATCTTGTTGGTAGTTGATGGTACACCTTAAATACTATTCCAAGACTTGGTTTACGCGCTCTGTTTGTCCATCAGTTTGAGGATGGAAAGCTGAAGATAGCTTTATGTCCACTTTTAAAATCTTGAAAAGAGTCCTCCAGAATCTCGACACAAATTGAGTTCCCCTATCCGATATGATATCTTTAGGTAATCCATGATAGCGATAGATATTATCAATGAAAAGCTTAGCTGTTTCTTCACTTGTGATAGATTTTGTACATGGCATAAAATGTGCCATCTTGGTGAAACGATCTACTATCACAAATATAGAATCATAAGATCTTGAGTTTGGAAGATCTGTGATGAAATCCATAGAAACAGAAGACCATGGTTGTTCTGGTATAGGTAATGGCTGAAGAAGTCCGTAAGGTCGATGTCGAGGAATTTTTGATCTTGAACAAATATCACATGATTGTACAAAGTCTTTGACTGACTTCCGAATTTGTGGCCACCAAAAATCTCTTGATATGAGTTCCAGAGTCTTATTATATCCAAAGTGCCCTGCTGCTGGAAAGTCATGACGTGCTTGAAGAACACGCAAACGTGCTTTTCCTTCTGGAACATATAGGCGTCCTTCAAAATATAATAGATTATTCTTGAACTCGAACTTAGAAGAATCATGAGACTTGGAAGAATTATTCTCGATATCATGAACAAGAGGGTCTGAGGACATACTGGACTGGATTTGCTTGAGAAAAGTTGAATCAACAGTCAATGTTGATTTCACTGCTCGGAGATGAAATTGCTCCGGTTTCAAGAGGACCGTTCTTTGTTGCTCAAAAGCTGCATCTCCTTCTTTTGGTACAAAATAAGAACGTCTAGACAGGGCATCGGACAAACCTTGTTGTTTTCCTGGCCGATAAGTGATAATGAAGTCGAATCTTGACAAAGACATACTCCAACGAGCTTGACGACGATTCAACACGCGTGCTGACATGAAATACTCGAGGTTCTTGTGATCTGTATACACAATGACTGGACTAGAAGCACCTTCTAGATAATGACGCCATTCTTGAAAAGAATCCACGATTGCAAGAAGTTCTTTATCGTGGATCTCATAATTGATCTCGACTGCTGAGAATTTTCTTGAATGAAAAGCTATCGGATGAAGTTTGTCATCTGTTCCCATTTGTGATAAAACTGCACCCAAGGCAAAATCCGATGCGTCTGTTTCCATAAAAAATACCTTGGAAAAGTCAACACGATATAAGACTGGTGCAGAGACAAACGATGTCTTCAAGGCTTCAAATGCTGCTTCCGCTTCTTGATTCCATTGGAATTTATCTTTACTAGTCAAGTGTGTAAGTAGAGCTGCAACTCGTGAGAAATCTTTGATGAAGATCCGATAGTAATTGGCAAATCCCAAGAAACATTGGACATCTCTTACAGTCTTTGGAATCTTCCAATCCATGATTGTTTGGACTTTCTTAGAATCCATCATAAGACCATCATTTGAAATGATGTATCCTAAAAAGTCAACTTGAGTAGTGTGAAATACACACTTTTCTATCTTGGCGTACAATCCTGCATCTCTAAGTTTTTGTAATACTTGACGAACATGTATTTCATGTACTTCGACATTCTTAGAATAGATCAGGATATCGTCTAGGTAGCAGATGACAAAATTGTCTAAGAATTCACGAAATACATCATTCATGAGATGTTGAAAAGCAGCTGGTGCATTCGTGAGTCTTAAAGGCATGACATTATATTCAAAATGCCCGTACCTGGTTCGAAACGCAGTCTTCCATTCATCTCCTTCTTTGATCCGTACTAGATTATATGCTCCTCTTAGATCTATTTTTGTATAGATCTTAGCTTGATTTAACTGGTCAAGGAGTCCTGATATCAAAGGTAATGGATACCTGTTCTTGATTGTGATCTTGTTGAGTCCTCGATAGTCAACACACATTCGTAAAGATCCATCTTTTTTCTTTACGAATAAAATTGGAGCTCCTGCTGGAGATTTTGAATGGCGTATGAAATTCTTCGCTAAATTCTCGTCAATATATGTCTTGAGTTCAGCCAACTCATCTTGCGATAAACTGTAAATTGGTCCAAATGGTGGCTGACTTCCTTCCTTGAGATCGATTGAACAATCGTATGGGCGATGCTCAGGAAGAATATCTGCATTCTTTTTCTCAAAAACATCTTGATAATCCTGATATTGACTTGGAATGCCACTTGAAGTCTTTACGCTTTCAGAAATAGGTGCAGCATAAATAGCAAAAGTTGATCCTTCTTTTGCTGCGTGTATAAATGCTTTTGCACCTATAAGTGCGAGTTTTACTATACTAGAGTCATGGTTTTTTACTTGGTTAATAGAACTGTTACTAATGCTCCGAGGAAAATCAAGTTTACGAGAAATCCAATCTATTCGAGGATTATACTTTTCTAACCATGATAAGCCTAAAATTACTGGATTAGAGGGAGATCTAATTATATTAAAAATTACGCAACTACTATGACCATTTATTACTACATCTACAGGAAGTGTTTCGTGAGTTACATCTCCAAAAGACAACGGACGACCATCTATGACTTCTACGTGTACAGGTTTAGTTTTTTGTATTAATGATATTCTATGACATCTAGCAAATTCTTCATCTAAAAAACAAGATGAGGCTCCTGAATCTACCAAGGCAGAGGCTTTGTAATTATTAGGTCCTAAACGCACATCTATTATAAAACAAGGAGATGGTTCTGAGGAGAGGATAGGACCTTTATTAGAAGTTGTACAAGATTCCAGCCGCACGGTCCCTATTGTAGCTGGACGTACTCGTTTTCCGACATACTGTCTTCTTTGACAGCCGTACTCCTCATTTTGTAGTTACGTCGCTTCTTTGGACAATGTTGAGCAGTGTGCTTAGGTTCTCCATAATATAAGCACAATCCTTGTTATCGACGACGAGACTTTTCTTGCTCAGTAAGAGGTTTGAAACGTACTGCATCAATTTGCATATCTTCTACTTCTGAAGGTATGTGTTGAGGAGACGTCGGTGTTGCCATTGAATTGTAGTAACATTGAGGCCCACTTGTGCGACTCTCGGATCGAAATTCAAAAAGTCGATTGTCGCACTTCACAGCAAAGTCAATTGCTTGACTCAATGTTTGAGGATCAGGTAAATTAAGCATCAATTTCTTTACCTCATATTGTAATCCGTAGAGAAGTTGACTCACAAGTGCGGCATCATCCCACTTGATATCAGTTGCAAGTTGTCAAAATTACGAAGCATATAATGTTACTGATCGATTGCCTTGTCGCAAAATATGGATCTTGTTGGTTGCAACACGAATTGCATCATGTTCTCCAAACATGGATCAAAACTCCGCCAAAAAAGCCTCCAGATTATCCAATATTGGATCTCGTCGTTCAAGAAAAGATGAAAACCATGACAATGCTGAACCTGAAAGAAGTGTACCAATGAATCTTACTTGTGACCCTGGAGTTGGATAGCTCTAGGATTGAGGTTCAATCACTAATTGGACCTGATTGATGAATCCTCGAAACTTGGATCTGGTACCATCAAACTTCTCGGGCAAGGCAACTCTCGGTTCTCTAACACTCGAAGGATGTTCCATTCTGGGAGAAGGGACATGGTTTGGTGCAGATGTTGAAGCAGCCCCAATCATCTCTATATCTTCACTTCCTACCATTCTTATTGCTCCTTGTGGTGGTAAATTGAGTTGATGCATCGCAAGCATTAACTCCCTCAATTGTTCTTGCATCTGTGCCATTGCACTCTTCATTTCAACAAGCTCTGTCATAGTAGCACTTAAAAAAGAGAAGATGTCTAATAACGCTCAAAACAAATAGAAGAGAGGAATTGATAACAAAGAAAATACTAAGAACAATATCAGTTTAAAAGAGGGTAATCCGCAACTTCTAATGCGCTTATGTCTTATCAAGAAAAAGGGGTACTCCACTCTCAATCAAGAAAAGACAAAGCTCTGATATTGTAAGTGTACTCTTGTCAATCTGTCAAGGACAAGAACTCGATGAAAGCTAAAGAGTAAGTGAGACTTTTCTCAAAAAGAAATAGGACAAAATAGAAATATGTATATTAAGAAAGAAATTAGAATGGCTATTGCCAAAATACAAGAAAACTAGAGACCCTTGAAACTAGACTAGAAGCAAGAAAGGAGTTGACAAGAGTGAAGAGGGCTTCACTCTTGCCTCTATATATACTATCTAACTAGAAGCCACGTGGCGATGTTCTATAAGACCTCCAATATATATTGACTTTCTAGGCCACATGCCTTTGCTTGCAAGGCAAGTTTTCTATGGATGGACCACGTAGTTAGCTTGTTCTTTAAGCTTCCAACATGCGTGGCACATGGCTAACTTGTTGACCAAGTTTCTAACGTAAAAGTCAACTATAGACTCCTATAAAGTCAAAGCAGCGTCTATGAAGCTTCTAAGAAGCTTCTCTAGAAGATATTACACAATTAACCTACTTTTACATACTTTTATCTATTCATATAGGTAATTATATGTATGTCCGTGACATTTATATCTCGTCTCTATAGTGACTTCTAGTGCTTGAAAAGATTCAAGTATGGTATAAACCTCTCTTGAATGAATCTCAACAATCTTATCATTATCCCCTAATCCAATAGATGTAATCAATTCCAATGAATCTTCCAACCCATTTTCTTCATAAACACCTAAAATCCTCTCATCATCTTGCAATGTACCTAACTTGCGTAATTGTCCTTCAATATCATATAATCTTTTTCTTTCTTTTCTTTTAAAATCATCAACTTTCATATACATAATATTTCTATTTTCCAATATACCAATAAAACTCGAATCAAAGGCACCTTCATCTTACGAGAGTACCTCCTCCTTTGTACCTCCATAATCTCGTTTTACAGTGGTACCTCCCCAAAATCCTTAAATCCTTCAACAATCTTTGGCAATGGTTTCTCCCTCAACCTATCTCGATTTCGTTCATGGTTAGGAGGTACTGTTAGAAATTGTACAGCTTTCCTCCCATCTTCGCTACGTACCCTTGCATAAGTAGAACCATCGTCAAATACTTTTGTTTCCATCTGTGTTGTCATAATATAAGGTTGTCCTAAAATCAACGGATAAGACGTTGTATCTTGAACAAAGAAATGTTGCTCCGTCACAACATCCCCAATCCGAATTTTGACATCTGGACAAGCTCCATATAATTCGCCCTGTGTGTTATTAGCTGCTCGAATTGCCCATCCATGTTCCATATCAATTGACTATTTTTGTTTCTTATAAAGATCTTTAGACATGAGATTTATTTCAGAACCATGGTCGACTAAAGCAACAATTGGTTCTTCTATATGTCATATTTTCACCAATACCTCAGTAGTTGCCCTTGCCAAATGCTTTCGAGTATAATGGCTCAAAGTTTCCATTTCATTGTCACTAGAATCTTTGAAATGTACTCGTTGATTATACCCATTCTTTTCATTTGTTGGTTGCTTGTAACCAATATCAACCTCTTCTTCATCTCCATATATTCTTGCATCAATAGCATAACTCATTCCAGTTTCGCCCATTAATTGCCTCTTTCGCTTAATGCTGTCAATGATGACGTCATGAAATTCCTTCTTTGCAATTTCCAAGATTTCTTTCAATGTGAATTCCACCTTAGCATTTAATATATGTTCTTCCTACACCCCTTTCAAATTTGTTGCCGCTTCAATGTCAGAAAGTAGCTTATAAGCAATTGATTTGTCCTTATCTTTTGTCTCTTTTATTTTTTCTGCCAATGATGCTGAGATATCCTTTACAGGCAATTCTTGTGAAGCTGCCTCCCAAGCCTTGTCTCCTCGAGTTTGCCTCTTAGAAGAATTTCCTTTTCTAGTATCATCAAAATTTCCTTGTCTCTTTTCTTCCATCAAAGCTTCATGTTGGCTCTTAGCAATATATGCATGAACTGAAAGAGACTCAACAAGATCCTCCCAACCTATTCTACCTCGTATTGTAGCTGCAGTTCTTAATAACGCTTCTCGAGGTAATTTCCCTTCTTGCATTGTAGAAACGTCAGAAGCCCAAAACTCACTAGTTTCCGTACTTCCACCAATTTCATCATCTACTCTGGCACCATAACTTGTACTTTCTCGTGCTGCTGTTTCATGCTCTTTTAGGTAATCTTGAACCAATGCTCTCATTCCTCTCTTACCAAAATTGGTTTCAAGAAGATCCTCTCTGTTTTTCAATGCTATCTTCCCATCTTTCGAGCAAATAATTCCCTGCCGTATCATATTATTAAATTCATTGCAATCTTTTCTAGTGTGTGAAGCATCATTACACCAAATACATCTTTGTACATATCCTTATTTTGAAACATTCTTCGAATTGTTTGTAGAAGTATTCTCTTCAAGTCTTGCCAATTTGATTTGAAGATCTCGCATTCCTCATATAATTTCTTCCATTACCATATCTGCTTTCTTTGATAAGGATGTCGAAGGTTGAATTGTAGGCATTGTTGGTGGTGTTGTATGCACTGGAGCTTTGGATGCTTGTACTGTTTTTGGAATATTGCTCCTATCCTTCCTCCTTTCTTTTTTTGTAAGTAACCCCACCGCATCTTCAACGTTCTTCTACTTCGTTGTCAATCCTTCATCTTCTTCTGTGTCTTCAAGAAGGAGTTCTAATTTCCCTTGCAATTCTCCATCAGCAGCTTGAAGAAATAGATCAACTTTATTCGACTCCAATGTCATTTTTTCTACCTTTGACAATTGAGAGTACTGCCTCTCAAATTCTCTTAGTAGCTCTGTTGCTTGGAAATTCTTATTGGACCGTTCAATCCATTCCAGAAACAGCTTCTTAGTAACATGATCAGCATCTTCTAAGAAATATTCGTCTTTCAATGCATGTGAAAAAATCTCCCATGAATTCCCATAATGATCCGTAATCAATGTAATGTGGTCTCTTATCTCCGGTATCATCGCAAGTCCAAATAGTTCAACCATTTTCTTCTCAAAAACCCGATTTAATTCCATTTCACGAACATAACATCTTAAATACCTTGAAATATTTCTGCCATCAAATTGATCAATTTTACTGATCACTGCTTGCAATGCTTTGGTTGCCAAAGCTTCCTTTCGATCATTGCTTTGCTGTTGATGCATTGATAATGAGAAGGCTTCAAACATATTAGTAATAGATGGATCCATGTGCATACCTTATGCTTTAGAAGAATCCTCACCAAAAACTCCTCCCAAAAATCCTTCAAAATTTTAATTTTCGTTTTCCATAAAATAAAGATAAAATCAAACGAAATCCAATACCTTCCACCTCAATCTTTCACGTCAGGTTCACCACTTTTGTCGTATTACGTGCTTTCCTACTCGAGAACGCGTCGGGCGTCTGGCTGTAAAAGGTAGTATGGAGATTCGCCAATAGTCAAGCAGTCTATCAGTTTTTGACTGTTGGAATATAAACGACTACAAGAATACACCGTAAATCTATACGGATGCCCTTCGACTGCTCACCAAAGTTCTTTTTGTCCCGGCCAGTAGGTCTTTAGACGTTACAGAGAACCCCAAACAACCCAAACTATTAATCTTCAATACCCCTTTGTACTTACGATCTTGTATCCACTGACTGTCCTGTTAGATTAACCCAATAAATTTCATTCACTCCGCATACTCAATCCTATAGACACCCCTTTAATCCTTCAATCACAGACGTAACTCGATTTTACAAAATAATCAAGAGTATTCAAACCCACTTCATTAAAAAATCCCGATTCACCATTACAACACTGACTTCAGCAACGATTGCCTCAGTCTTCCCAAAACCCTATGAAGAAAAAAAATCCAATTCTCCGTCTTTTCTTCCCCGACCTGAAGCATGAAGCTCCTCTCCAATCTCCTTGATCTTCAAAAAAACCTCTAATGAAAACCAAACTAATAACCTTCAAAAAAAGCTTGAAGCTAGCTCTTCCATCCAAAAAGAAACCCCCCCAAAAAACTTATTCTCTCCCTAACCTTATCCTCTGAATTTCTTCAATCTTTCGTCTTGGATCCAGAATTGGCTCCCACCGTCAGAGCTTAGATCCAAAATTGGCTCCCGTCGTCAGAGCTTTTCTCCTCCGTTTTAATCTTTAAGAGATCCATTTATCGAAAACAACGTTCTCTGAAACGGCACAGAGAATAGGACAGCCTAAAACAGAATCGAAACCCCGTACTCAGGTCCACATTGAGTCGCCCGACCAATTCAAGTCTCATATTGAGTAAGATGCTTGTAGTAACCTGGATGTTCGCGTAATTGGGTCCAATTGGTCCTCACGTCAGATTGGCTAAGGTCCGTAGTAAGACCTGGATTTTCCCGTAATTAGACTGCATTGGGTTGCCCGGCCAATTTAGGTCTCATATTGGGTAAGATGCCCGTAGTAAGACCTGGATTTTCCCATAATTGGATCAAATTAGTCCTTCGCGTCAGACTGGCTGAGGCCCGTAGTGTCAAGGACAAGAACTCGATGAAAGCTAAAGAGTAAGTGAGACTTTTCTCAAAGAAATAGGACAAAATAGAAATATGTATATTAAGAAAGAAATTAGAATGGCTATTGCCAAAATACAAGAAAACTAAAGACCCTTGAAACTAGACTAGAAGCAAGAAATGAGTTGACAAGAGTGAAGAGGGCTTCACTCTTGCCTCTATATATACTATCTAACTAGAAGCCACGTGGCGATGTTCTATAAGACCTCCAATATATGTTGACTTTCTAGGCCACATGCCTTTGCTTGCAAGGCAAGTTTTCTATGGATGGACCACGTAGTTAGCTTGTTCTTTAAGCTTCCAACATGCGTGGCACATGGCTAACTTGCTGACCAAGTTTCTAATCTAAAAGTCAACTATAGACTCCTATAAAGTCAAAGCAGTGTCTATGAAGCTTCTAAGAAGCTTCTCTAGAAGATATTACACAATTAACCTACTTTTACATACTTTTATCTATTCATATAGGTAATTATATGTATGTCCGTGACATTACCCCCCCTTCTAGGGACGAGTTCCACGAGGAGCGGTGATTATATATTGAGAAAATCTAATATGCGGTGAATTGTATTTGCTACATACTCTGATCTTTGTTCTCTTCGAAGATAGTTGATGGGTCCTCTTAGCCATCGATAGTGTCCCATTCCAGGGCGAGAAGACCACCCTGTTATTTGATCACTGTTGAGGCCTTCATAACTTCCTTCAAATAATATATTTGAAACACCATCAGGAGTCGTTCCTATCTCCAATAATATCACCAAACATCGAGAATCTCTTCCAAGGTCGTGATACCAAACGCGTTGTATCTCACCATCTATTCGAGGAAGAACATGTCGTTCTTGAGGGTCTTCATCTCGGTTGCGTCGTCTTGAAGGTTGTGACAATCGCAATGTCTCATCCGGTAAGTCAGCAAACGAAGGTTCTTGAGTTGAATCCGCTGGTTGTTGGCTCTCCATCTAATTAGCGTCACAAAATGCAAAGAAATTACAAACAAGGATAGGAAATTGAATGTTATCTTGCCTCAATCTTGTCTCTTTTATAAGAGAGGTTTTCATCTTGGTTTTGATGGATGTCGTTGATGAAAAACTTTGACTTTAGCTGATGCATTTACTAGATTCCTGGATGGCTCCCATGTGCGCTCACTAATATCATATCCGCACCAATGAACAAGATATTCCAGCTTATTTCGGCGCCGCCTTGAGTCTAATATCTCTTCCACCTCAAATTCTTCATTATTATCTACTTCTATAGGAGGCGGTGGCATTTGTCTTCTTCCTTGTATATCCACTGTCTTATATGGTTCAAGAAGAGACACGTAGAATACAGGATGGATCTTCATTGACTCCGGTAGATGTAACCGATATGCAACTGGGTTGATCTGTTCAGAAACAGAAAAGGGGCCAAGCCTACGATAGTCCAATTTGTCACAAGGTCGAGTGGTCTTGATATTGCGACGAAGTAGCCATACCTTATCATCCACGTTGAGTTGTGGTTGCTCTTTACGATATACATCTGCATTTATCTTTTGTCATTCTTGAGCTTTCTTCAACTGCGCCTTCATTATTGCATGTAACTCTGACAACCGATTTGCCATATCTTCTGCTGCAGGATTATCAACTTTTGAAAAATCATAAGTATCAAGTCGTGGATGATAGCCATAATTGGCAAAGAAAGGTGTTTGTTGCGTGGAGGAATGTACCGTATTATTATAAGCAAACTCTGCCAATGGCAGAAGGTTTGTCCAATCATCTTGTTGGTAGTTGATGGTACACCTTAAATACTATTCCAAGACTTGGTTTACGCGCTCTGTTTGTCCATCAGTTTGAGGATGGAAAGCTGAAGATAGCTTTATGTCCACTTTTAAAATCTTGAAAAGAGTCCTCCAGAATCTCGACACAAATTGAGTTCCCCTATCCGATATGATATCTTTAGGTAATCCATGATAGCGATAGATATTATCAATGAAAAGCTTAGCTGTTTCTTCACTTGTGATAGATTTTGTACATGGCATAAAATGTGCCATCTTGGTGAAACGATCTACTATCACAAATATAGAATCATAAGATCTTGAGTTTGGAAGATCTGTGATGAAATCCATAGAAACAGAAGACCATGGTTGTTCTGGTATAGGTAATGGCTGAAGAAGTCCGTAAGGTCGATGTCGAGGAATTTTTGATCTTGAACAAATATCACATGATTGTACAAAGTCTTTGACTGACTTCCGAATTTGTGGCCACCAAAAATCTCTTGATATGAGTTCCAGAGTCTTATTATATCCAAAGTGCCCTGCTGCTGGAAAGTCATGACGTGCTTGAAGAACACGCAAACGTGCTTTTCCTTCTGGAACATATAGGCGTCCTTCAAAATATAATAGATTATTCTTGAACTCGAACTTAGAAGAATCATGAGACTTGGAAGAATTATTCTCGATATCATGAACAAGAGGGTCTGAGGACATACTGGACTGGATTTGCTTGAGAAAAGTTGAATCAACAGTCAATGTTGATTTCACTGCTCGGAGATGAAATTGCTCCGGTTTCAAGAGGACCGTTCTTTGTTGCTCAAAAGCTGCATCTCCTTCTTTTGGTACAAAATAAGAACGTCTAGACAGGGCATCGGACAAACCTTGTTGTTTTCCTGGCCGATAAGTGATAATGAAGTCGAATCTTGACAAAGACATACTCCAACGAGCTTGACGACGATTCAACACGCGTGCTGACATGAAATACTCGAGATTCTTGTGATCTGTATACACAATGACTGGACTAGAAGCACCTTCTAGATAATGACGCCATTCTTGAAAAGAATCCACGATTGCAAGAAGTTCTTTATTGTGAATCTCATAATTGATCTCGGCTGCTGAGAATTTTCTTGAATGAAAAGCTATCGGATGAAGTTTGTCATCTATTCCCATTTGTGATAAAACTGCACCCAAGGCAAAATCCGATGCGTCTGTTTCCATAAAAAATACCTTGGAAAAGTCAACACGATATAAGACTGGTGCAGAGACAAACGATGTCTTCAAGGCTTCAAATGCTGCTTCCGCTTCTTGATTCCATTGGAATTTATCTTTACTAGTCAAGCGTGTAAGTGGAGCTGCAACTCGTGAGAAGTCTTTGATGAAGATCCGATAGTAATTGGCAAATCCCAAGAAACATTGGACATCTCTTACAGTCTTTGGAATCTTCCAATCCATGATTGTTTGGACTTTCTTAGAATCCATCATAAGACCATCATTTGAAATGATGTATCCTAAAAAGTCAACTTGAGTAGTGTGAAATACACACTTTTCTATCTTGGCGTACAATCCTGCATCTCTAAGTTTTTGTAATACTTGACGAACATATATTTCATGTACTTCGACATTCTTAGAATAGATCAGGATATCGTCTAGGTAGTAGATGACAAAATTGTCTAAGAATTCACGAAATACATCATTCATGAGATGTTGAAAAGCAGCTGGTGCATTCGTGAGTCTTAAAGGCATGACATTATATTCAAAATGCCCGTACCTGGTTCGAAACGCAGTCTTCCATTCATCTCCTTCTTTGATCTGTACTAGATTATATGCTCCTCTTAGATCTATTTTTGTATAGATCTTAGCTTGATTTAACTGGTCAAGGAGTCCTGATATCAAAGGTAATGGATACCTATTCTTGATTGTGATCTTGTTGAGTCCTCGATAGTCAACACACATTCGTAAAGATCCATCTTTTTTCTTTACGAATAAAATTGGAGCTCCTGCTAGAGATTTTGAATGGCGTATGAAATTCTTCGCTAAATTCTCGTCAATATATGTCTTGAGTTCAGCCAACTCATCTTGCGATAAACTGTAAATTGGTCCAAATGGTGGCTGACTTCCTTCCTTGAGATCGATTGAACAATCGTATGGTCGATGCTCAGGAAGAATATCTGCATTCTTTTTCTCAAAAACATCTTGATAATCCTGATATTGACTTGGAATGCCACTTGAAGTCTTTACGCTTTCAGAAATAGGTGCAGCATAAATAGCAAAAGTTGATCCTTCTTTTGCTGCGTGTATAAATGCTTTTGCACCTATAAGTGCGGGTTTTACTATACTAGACTCATTGTTTTTTACTTGATTAATAGAACTGTTACTAATGCTCCGAGAAAAATCAAGTTTACGAGAAATCCAATCTATTCGAGGATTATACTTTTCTAACCATGATAAGCCTAAAATTACTGGATTAGAGGGAGATCTAATTATATTAAAAATTACGCAACTACTATGACCATTTATTACTACATCTACAGGAAGTGTTTCGTGAGTTACATCTCCAGAA
Source organism: Physcomitrium patens (assembly GCF_059467195.1). NCBI lineage: Eukaryota > Viridiplantae > Streptophyta > Bryopsida > Funariales > Funariaceae > Physcomitrium > Physcomitrium patens. The sequence goes on along the minus strand of NC_143412.1, from coordinate 23,085,597 downwards.
GACAACGGACGACCATCTATGACTTCTACGTGTACAGGTTTAGTTTTTTGTATTAATGATATTCTATGACATCTAGCAAATTCTTCATCTAAAAAACAAGATGAGGCTCCTGAATCTACCAAGGCAGAGGCTTTGTAATTATTAGGTCCTAAACGCACATCTATTATAAAACAAGGAGATGGTTCTGAGGAGAAGATAGGACCTTCATTAGAAGTTGTATAAGATTCCAGCCGCACGGTCCCTATTGTAGCTGGACGTACTCGTTTTCCGACATACTGTCTTCTTTGACAGCCGTACTCCTCATTTTGTAGTTACGTTGCTTCTTTGGACAATGTTGAGCAGTGTGCTTAGGTTCTCCATAATATAAGCACAATCCTTGTTATCGACGACGAGACTTTTCTTGCTCAGTAAGAGGTTTGAAACGTACCGCATCAATTTGCATATCCTCTACTTCTGAAGGTATGTGTTGAGGAGAGGTCGGTGTTGCCATTGAATTGTAGTAACATTGAGGCCCACTTGTGCGACTCTCGGATCGAAATTCAAAAAGTCGATTGTCGCACTTCACAGCAAAGTCAATTGCTTGACTCAATGTTTGAGGATCAGGTAAATTAAGCATCAATTTCTTTACCTCATATTGTAATCCGTAGAGAAATTGACTCACAAGTGCGGCATCATCCCACTTGATATCAGTTGCAAGTTGTCGAAATTGCGAAGCATATAATGTTACTGATCGATTGCCTTGTCGCAAAATATGGATCTTGTTGGTTGCAACACGAATTGCATCATGTTCTCCAAACATGGATCAAAACTCCGCCAAAAAAGCCTCCAGATTATCCAATATTGGATCTCGTCGTTCAAGAAAAGATGAAAACCATGACAATGCTGAACTTGAAAGAAGTGTACCAATGAATCTAACTTGTGACCCTGGAGTTGGATAGCTCTGGGGTTGAAGTTCAATCACTAATTGGACCTGATTGATGAATCCTCGAAACTTGGATCTGGTACCATCAAACTTCTCGGGCAAGGCAACTCTCGGTTCTCTAACACTCGAAGGATGTTCCATTCTGGGAGAAGGGACATGGTTTGGTGCAGATGTTGAAGCAGCCCCAATCATCTCTATATCTTCACTTCCTACCATTCTTGTTGCTCCTTGTGGTAGTAAATTGAGTTGATGCATCGCAAGCATTAACTCCCTCAATTGTTCTTGCATCTGTGCCATTGCACTCTTCATTTCAACAAGCTCTGTCATAGTAGCACTTAGAAAAGAGAAGATGTCTAGTAACGCTCAAAACAAATAGAAGAGAGGAATTGATAACAAAGAAAATACTAAGAACAATATCAGTTTAAAAGAGGGTAATCCGCAACTTCTAATGCGCTTATGTCTTATCAAGAAAAAGGGGTAATCCACTCTTAATCAAGAAAAGACAAAGCTCTCATATTGTAAGTGTACTCTTGTCAATCTGTCAAGGACAAGAACTCGATGAAAGCTAAAGAGTAAGTGAAACTTTGCTCAAAGAAATAGGACAAAATAGAAATATGTATATTAAGAAAGAAATTAGAATGGCTATTGCCAAAATACAAGAAAACTAGAGACCCTTGAAACTAGACTAGAAGCAAGAAAGGAGTTGACAAGAGTGAAGAGGGCTTCACTCTTGCCTCTATATATACTATCTAACTAGAAGCCACGTGGCGATGTTCTATAAGACCTCCAATATATGTTGACTTTCTAGGCCACATGCCTTTGCTTGCAAGGCAAGTTTTCTATGGATGGACCACGTAGTTAGCTTGTTCTTTAAGCTTCCAACATATATGGCACATGGCTAACTTGTTGACCAAGTTTCTAACCTAAAAGTCAACTATAGACTCCTATAATATCAAAGTAGCATCTATGAAGCTTCCAAGAAGTTTCTCAAGAAGATATTACACAATTAACCTACTTTTATCTACTTTTACATACTTTTATCTATTCATATAGGTAATTATATGTATGTCCGTGACACGTAGTAAGAACTGGATTTTCCTGTAATTAGACTGCATTGGGTTGCGCGACCAATGCAGGTCTCATATTGGGTAAGAGGACCCGGATTGGATTCTTGAAATTGGATCCAATTGGCTCTTCGAACCAGGTTCACCTGTCGTGTGAATTGGTCCTTTCTCTTCCTGCTGACTCCCGTTATTAGAATCGAACGGAGCATTTCAGTATGCCCCGGCTGACTGTAACGGGGTGACTGAACCTGACCACTCAGTATTTGCACTGGATTTGGTCGTTGCTCCCAATATTCGAGGTAACTGAACATTAATAAAAGTCCCCTTTCTTTATATTTTTACGGTATACTCGTGTTACAACACGACAGCGTCGCTTTTTTTCTTCTAGAGTAAGGGATTTGACACGTACCGCATCAATTTGCATGTCTTCTACCTCTGAATGTGAATTCATGCTGCTTGTCGATATAATTGAGGCGTGGCGAATCGTATGTTGTCTTGAACGTTGGTCTTGGCGGCGTTGAAATAGGCGATTATCACACTTCATAGCTTGGCTAATAGCTTCGTTGAGCATTTACAAATCAGGAAGAGTTAACAACAAATCCTTCACATCATCCCTTAAATCCCAATAGAATTGATTCATCAACGCTTCTTCGTCCCAATTGATGTCGCATATTAATTACTTGAAGTCCGATGCATAGACTTATGTAGAGTGCATCCCTTGTCGTAGTGATCGGATCTTTGTTGTAGCCCATCGAACCTTGTCGTGTTCACCAAATGCTTCTGCAAACGCTTCCAAAAAGGTTTCAAAGTTGTTTAGTATGGACGATCGTTTCTCAAACAAAGGAGCAAACCATGATAGAACTTGTCCTGTAAGTAAGGTTCCAACAAGCCCAACACGTGACTCCTCCGTTGGATAGCGTTCGGGCTATAAAACTGTTATCAACCTGATTTGATTGACGAATCCTCGAAACTTGGAATATGTACTATCAGACTTGTCTGGAAGGCTAACTCAGGACTCTTTATGTTGTAGAACCAGCGGTGTTTGTCGAACCTGAGGTAAAGTTGCTTCTTCAAGTGCAGAAGTTTGAGGCTGGTGCAACCAAGATTGTGCCATCTCAGATGCTCCATCATTATGAAGCCTTGCCACGACTCCTTCAATCTCTGCAGTTCTTTGCGATAACATAGCGAGGGCATTCATAATAGCATCCAACTTGGACTCCGAAATTTCCGTCATACTAATGTCTTGGCCTCCGGCCATTCTAAGAGAAGGACAGAAATGACTCTACAAAAAGACAATATTGGTTTAGAAGAGGGTACTCCGCATCCTCTAAAATGCCTTAAGAGCTTCAAGAAAAGGGGTAATCCACTCTCTCCAAGAAGAATAAGACTCCAATATTGTAACAAAAGAAGTATCAGTTTAGAAGAAGGTAATCCGCAACCTCTAAAATTCTAGTACACTTCCAAGCAGAGAGGTAATCCGCACTGTAATGAGGAAGAAACTAGCTCTGATATCTGAGGTGAGTGAAGTCTTGACAAACTGTCACGGACACAGAAATACAGACTCGAGATCTAACAAGAAGTTTAAGAAGAACTGGCAAGAACTAGATTAATGAGATGAATACAAGAATATTACCAAAGAGGTGAGCTAGAACTCCAAGAGATGTGTTGTCGAGAGTGAAGAACTCTTCAGCCTCGATTCCAATATATACTCCTATTTAAGAAGCTTCTCAAGCAACTTCTACTAACTAGGAAGCTTCTAGAAAGTTGTAGAGACTTGCTTCTAGAAGGTTCTCGAAACTTGTCTCTAGAAGGTTCTAAGGACTATGTCCCTAACATCTTCTACCAACTAAGAAACTTCTAGAAGATTCTAGAGACTTGTTTCTAGAAGGTTCTAGCAACTTGTCTCTAGAAGGTTCTAAGGACTATGTCCCTAACACCAACATTGGATCATACAGTTGTGTGCTACAAGCAAGTACTTACTTGCATTCAATCCAAACCTATGGTGACATCCTTGTTAATAATATTGTACTTGATGATGCATTGGTAGGTCTGTTTGTTTGTTTGTCTCTATGTAAGTGTGTGTCTAGTGCTATTTGTCTATTTGTCTATTTGTCTATTTGTCCATGTATAAGAAAGACAAACATACGTAGGTGTATATTATGTACATTATATGTGTTTTTTTAGTTCTTATCATTGGAATTATTGTAAGTATACAAGATTGAAAAAAATAGAACAAATCTAGATGTTGTAATGTATGAGCTCTCTTCTCATGGTTTGATGTCCAAAGAATGGAGAGGTGATATTTTCATGATGAAGGTAAGTTTTTTACTTATCAAAATGTATCTTTTAGAAATCTTAAGAATATAGAATTTCACAAATGTTAGAAATTGTGTACTTGATAATCAAATATTTTTTTGTCTTTATTTTAAGAATTTAATCAAATTCTACCAATAAATATATTATACATGTTTTTTTTAGTATATTTAAGAAAATTTTACAAATTCTACTTTACTAATATGTAGTTCATAGAGCTATTTCAATCTACTAATCTCAATCTCCTAGCTTGAATGAGATCCACAGAGATGCAAATGAAGTTTTAGATAAAAAAATTTAAGTTAAAAATTAAGAAGCTATTAGTCTCTTCAATAATTTAATTCTTTATAAAACAATTACAATTTATATTGATTTTTAGTTTCTTACTCCACAAGGATCCAATCCGGACTAATTTTCGTAAGCACTCCTAAAATTGATGAAGCACTACTAAAACGTATAGCCTTCCAGAAATTATTAGGATTCAATATCATGATTATTCTAGAGCTAATGGATATTGAGGAATTTTTCTCCAAGAGGATTTTTTTAAGAGTGCTTGGAGGTGTTTCAAGCAAAAGATTTGATACTTGAAGGTGCTTGCTAATATTGATGGTTGCGCCATTTTTTTCTATATAGAAAGTATTTCTATTCAGATACTTTGAATCATGATGTGGATAATATTGGTTTATTTTTATTTTGTAAAAATCTAAGGTAGTGAGATAAGTCATGGTTGGAATTTTTGTCACACGTGTAATATTTTATTTATTGGAATTCACAACTCCAATAGCTAATGATAATTTATTTTTTACTTTCTATTTTGATGTTATTTTTTTAAATCATGCTTTTGAAAAGATCCATGCTTTTGCTAATTGTAGGTATTAATATGAGTATGTGGTAGGATATTAGATTCTTTATAATATTGAGTATTTAGCATCTTTATAAGTTGATTGCAAATACAATCATATTACGCAAGCCACAATAGATAACAGATGATTTCATCCTAAGTTCTATTTACAACTTCTATTCTTCTTCAATCAACTAATATTTAAGTTGATTGAAATCCAACCAAGTGGAAAAATCCTTGAACAAAATCAACTATCTTTTTTACAAATTATCTATAACATAGCATGGATTTATTTATTCTACTTCAAAGTTGAAAGCTCCATTATGTATTTTATTTCTTTTTATTTATATTATATTATATTTATATTTAAATAATATTCTTTAGTTAAAAAAATGCTTAATTTGAATCACACTTTCCATGATAATGATACAAGTTGATCTAATCTATATTTTAAGATTGTTCAAGGAGACAAATAATGGCTCTTATTCATCCTACACACCTCTTTTGGCTTTCATTAAAAAACTTAAAGTTGTTTGAAGTTTGCAAGGAAGCAAAAGCTTGACCAAAATTCAAGCAAAATTCACAAGGAATTTACAAGGCTCATTTTTTTTCTACAATTTTGTAACTAAATGCACTTAAGTAAAGTTCACATGGAGTTTGTAGAATTCATTCTTTTCTACAATTTTGCAACTGAATGTGATTGAAAATACAATTGAAGCCATATTTTATTTCTATGATTAAATATAATTTAAGGTGAATCTCAACAATTTTAAAAAAAATAAGAAATCAAATACTAATGAGGTGAAGCGCGATCTATAAGAGACAATAATATTTTAATAGATGAAAATCTGACCTTAATCTTTGACTATACCAATGAAAATACAAATAGCAATGAGGCACAACTTAATGCACAAGCTATTGTGTATTGCATTGTTTTTAGCTCAATGGTGTTGAAAATGGGTTGAGTATGCTAAATGATTACTTATTTTTGATGTTACATTTAGTTATAAGGTAAGAAAAATATGCTAATAAGTAGCATTTGGAATAAATTAGATGTTTGATATAAGTGTGGAGGTTGTCTATTGCAATTGTTAATCGTGCATTCTCTAATATGACAAGGTTAGAAATATTGTCTTAAATCATGTAGAATTTTATTTTTGGAATCATTTTCATTTGAATGAAACTTTGATGTAAACATTGTGGATCAAAATATTTGTTCTCAACTCATTTCATCACACTTTAAATGATGCTTTAAACAAGGTGAAACTCCATCCATGTTGCCATCAATAATATTATAATGATTGATATTATATTAATAATATTGATTTTTATCAAAAATATTATATTATCATAGTAATCAATGACATAAGAAGTTTACAGGACTCATTATTTATTTATGTATTTATTTATTTATTTTTCAGCTGAATGCAATTAAAAGTAAATGCATAATCAAATATAAGGTACAAGTTGTGAGACACAAGAGACAATAAGCATGTTGTATAATAAAAAAAAAATATTATAATTTATTCTAACATGATTATTTTTTAAGTTTAAGTGTGTTGCATATTGTAAATTCAATCCATTTACAACAAGATTAAAGAATCAATATTTATTGCTACATCATCTTTGCTACTGTAGACTTAGCATATTTGTTTTTAAAATCTCAAGATTGTGACTATGATGACAAAATTTGTATTTTTTTTTATTATTAAAAGACATTGTTGATAAGTAATAGCTGAAGGAATTATTTAAAATTATACTAGGGAGTTGTGGTGAAGCAAGTCTTGAAAGTAGGTCCTAAACTTACTTAAGAGTGCTCTAAAGTAGACATCATTGAAAGGTCAAATAACAATATTAATTAAATTACATAGCCAATTAGGAAGGAAATTTGGACAAATATTACTTTTAGTAATTTAGAGTATAGGCATAAAGACTAAAAAGAAAGATTGATAATTTTTTTCAAGCCTTCGATAAAAGAACCATAAATAGAAGAATTTTATATTTGATTTTTTTGATTCTACACTACATGTATTTCACATTCTTTAACAATCATCTTTACCTTTTCTATAAAAAAAGCTAAGATATTATTATTAGACATGGTTTTATATAGGGATTTTATAAGAAATAAAGTCATTTTATCTTTTTATAATTTTATATTAATAGTTTCTAGTTATAAAATTATACTTATAATTTTTATAATTTTCATATTACATTTATTATATTATATTTCATATTATATATTTATTTTAAACAAAATTCTTGAGTAAAAAAGTTTTATTGGAATTTTAGAAGTATTTTCAACTACAATAAGAATTGCTATATAAAAATTTAATTGTAGGAATTTCATTTCATGCTTTTATATGACAATTTTTATATTCAAATTTATTTTTATACAAACATATATACATATATATATATATATATATATATATAAATTTTATTTAATAAATAAATAATTAAATATTTATTTATTTTATTTATTCATTTTATTCATTTTATTTAAAAAATATAATATTTTGGAAAAATTGAGCTTTTTGTTGTAACAAGTTTTTGTAAAATTATATATAATCATAATCAATAAGGATACATAGATGTAGAATATTTTTGTTAAATCACTAATGCCTTATAATTATAATTTGACTAGTTAAGTTCTATGTATTCATTTTTTTATTTCATAGGTACTATATAATTTTGTTTAAATACTTTAATAATAAGATTTTGTTATTATTTTATGGAAGTATAATTTTGACACTTACAAGCTTATTCCAATTGTTTGGTAGAACTTAAGCCATTGTAAATGGTCCAACTTTAACAATGATTCAAAGAGCAATTACTTAACAATAGCATAGAGAAGCTGGAATAGTTTTAAGTCTTGAAACCATACTTGATCTATGAAAGATGAATGTTTTGTATCCTCATTGTAACACACTATATTGGTTTGATGAACATTTAGCTCAATCGCCAAAAAAGTTGTCATTATTTGGACAATGTTGTCGTCAACAAAAAGTTTCTCTACTATCTCTACCTTCTTTGTCTTTGATTTTGAAATGCTTATACAAGGACCAAGATGGAAGAATAAGGACGTTTTATAAAAATATCTATCAGTACAATGCTACACATATAATTACATTCTAAGGTGTAAATATTAATTAATATGTGATTTACAAAAATGCTTCATATAATTTTAGAATAAATGGAGAGTAGTGCCATTTAGTAAAAGTATTATTACCAAAAGAATGTATCAACCTAATTGATGTACAAGTCTATATCCATGATGTATTGTTTACATTAGATAGAAGAATGAGACATAATTGTGGTTTATTGAATCAAACTATGTAAAAAATTAGAGAATTTCTGAGAAAGAATAATTTATTTATTAAATTATATAAACAAACACATAAAATATTATTTCAAGAGCAAAATAAAAGAATAGTGAAAGTAGATCTTGTTGTTTCTTTGCACTTTATGAATAAAAGCAATAAATGCCGATATAATCATCCTACTATTTTTGAAGAAATTGCTATTATATTGCTTAGAGATAGAATGGAGAAAAATTTACTTTGTGATATTATTATTTGCCTATGTAGTAATGAGCTATTACAAAAGATTCATAAGCTTCATCTTACTTATTTTTTCCTTCATTATATTCTTTTTTTTTACATAAAATCCTTAGATGATATTCCAATCTAAGGGAACAAAATATAATCATAGATATTATTGAAGAAAGATAAAGTGCCGAATGAGAGGATTAAAGAAGCAATAGTCTTACACAAATGGATTATTTTACTTATCAATTTTTTTTAAGGCCTACCAAGTATTCTACAATTTTATGTGGAAGAAAACTATTACAAGAACTTATTGTTGATAGAAGGATAGTAATTTAGCAATTATGTTTGCAATATCTACATTACAATCTGTCACGGCCATAATCATGTAAACTAATAGAAATAGGTAGAAGTAAGTAAAAGTAGATAAAAGTAAGTTAATTCAATAATATTTAATATGAAAGCTTCCTAGAAACTTTCTAGACGCTGCTTTGACTTCATAGGTGTCTTTAATTGACTTTCTGGATTAGAAACGTGGTCAACAAGTTGGCCATGTGCCACACGTGTTGTTAGCTTGAAGATCAAGCTAACTATGTGGCCCACACATAGAAAAACTTGCCTTGTAAGTCAAGGCATGTGTCCTACAAAGTCAACACATATTGGAGGTCCTATAGAACGTTGCCACGTAGCCTCTAGTTAGATAGTATATATAGAGACAAGAGTGAAGGCTTCTTCACTCTTGTCAACTCCTTTTTTGCTTCCAGTCCAGTTTCAAGAGTCTTTAGTTTCTTGTCTTGTGGCAATAGCCATTCCAGTTTCCTTTTAATATACCTACTTGTTTATATTTTGACTTATTATATCGAGATAGCCTTTTTGTGTATATTTTCCCTCATCGAGTCTTTGTCCTTGAAAGATTGACAAGAGTACACTTAGAATATCAGAGCTTTATTTTTTCTTGAGTAAGAGTGGATTACCCTTTTCTCTTGACAAGACATAAGCGTATTAGAAGTTTGCGGATTACCCACTTCTAAACTGATATTGTTCTTAGTATCTTCTGTGTTATCAAGTCTTTCTTTTCTTTTGTCTTGAGCAGTATCAAACAAATTTTTCTTAGTGTCATTATGGCAGAGCTTGTTGAAATGAAGAGTGCAATGGCACAAATGCAAGAGCAAATGAGGGAGTTAATGCTTGCGATGCATCAACTCAATTCACCAACACATGAAAGAACAAGAATAGCAGAAAGTGGAGATATAGAGATGATCGGAGTTGCTTCAACATCTACAACAAATCACGTTCCTTCTCCAATTGTACAACACCCTGTAAGCACTAGAGAACCAAGAATTGCCTTACCCAAGAAATTTGATGGACGAGATCAAAGTTTTGAGGGTTCATTAATCAAGTACAATTGGCAATTGAACTTCAACCGCAAAGCTATCCAACTCCAGAATCACAAGTCAGGTTTATTGGCACTCTACTTTTTGGTTCTGCATTATCATGGTTTTTGTCTTTTTTTGAACAACGAAATCCAATATTGGACAATTTGGAAGCTTTTTTGGCGGAATTTCGATCTATGTATGGTGAACACGATACAACTCGTGTTGCAACAAATAAGATCCGAATTCTGCGACAAGAAAATCGCTCAGTAACAGTATATGCTTCACAATTTTGACAACTTGCAATTGACATCAAGTGGGATGATGCTGCACTCATCAGTCAATTTCTTTATGGATTGCAATACGAAGTAAAGAAATTGATGCTCAACTTACCTGATCTTCAAACTTTGAGTCAAGCAATCGATTTTGCGGTAAAATGTGATAATCGACTTTTCAAATTTCGGTCCGAGAATCATTCACGGGAACCTCAACGTTATTACTCAATGGCAACATCAACATCTTTGCCAAACGTACATTCAGAAGTACAAGACATGCAAATTGATGCGGTACGTTTTAAACCTCTAACTGAGCAAGAAAAGATTCGTCGTCGTCAAGAAGGATTATGTTTATATTGCGGAGAACCTAAGTACACTGCTCAACATTGTCCAAAGAAGCGACGCAACTATAAAATGAGGGGTACGACGGTCAAAGAAAACAACATGTCGAAAAACGGATTCGTCCAGCTACAATAGGGACCATGCAGCTGGAACCTTGTACAATTCCTAATGAAGGTCCTATCCTCTCCTCAGAACCCTCTCCTTGTTTTATAATAGACTTATATTTAGGACCTAAGAATTACAAAGCCTCTGCTTTATTAGATTCGGGAGCCTCAGCATGTTTTTTAGATGAACAATTTGTTAAAAGTCGTAAAATACCCTTTGTACAGAAACCTAAACCAGTACATGTAGAAGTCATAGATGGTCGTCCCTTGTCTTCTGGAGATGTCACTCATGAAACTCATCTTATAAAAGTAACAATAGACGGTCATGATAGCTACATAGCTTTTAACATAATTAAATCCCCGTCCAATCCAGTTATTTTAGGTTTATCCTGGCTAGAAAAATATAACCCTCGAATAGATTAGAATTCGCATAAACTTGACTTTTCCCAGAGCGTTATTAATAGTTCTACCAACCAAGTAAAAAATTATAAGTCTAGTATAGTAAAACCCGTACTGATAGGTGCAAAAGCATTTATACACGCAGCAAAAGAAGGATCAACTTTTGCTATTTATGCTGCACCTATTTCTGAAAACGTAAAGACTTCAAGTGATATTCTAAGTCAATATTAGGAGTATCAAGACGTTTTTGAGAAAAAGAATGCACATATTCTTCCTGAGCATCGTCCATATGATTGTTCAATCGACCTAAAGGAAGGAAGTCAACCACCATTTGGACCAATTTATAATTTATCGCAAGATGAGATGGCTGAACTCAAGACATATATTGACGAGAATTTAGCGAAGAATTTCATACGCCATTCAAAATCTCCAGTAGGAGCTCCAATTCTATTTGTAAAGAAAAAAGATGGATCTTTACGAATGTGTGTTGATTATCGAGGACTCAACAAGATCACAATCAAGAATAGGTTTCCATTACCTTTGATATCAGGACTCCTTGACCAGTTGAATCAAGCTAAGATCTATACAAAAATAGATCTAAGAGGAGCATATAATCTAGTACGGATCAAAGAAGGAGATGAATGGAAGACTGCGTTTCGAACCAGGTATGGATATTTCGAATATAATGTCATGCCTTTTGGACTCACAAATGCACCAGCTGCTTTTCAACATCTCATGAATGATGTATTTCGTGAATTCTTAGACAATTTTGTCGTCTGCTATCTAGACGATATCCTGATCTATTCTAAGAATGTCGAAGTACATGAAATATATGTTCGTCAAGTATTACAAAAACTTAGAGATGCAAGATTGTACGCCAAGATGGAAAAGTGTGTATTTCACACTACTCAAGTTGACTTTTTAGGATACATCATTTCAAATGATGGTCTCATGATGGATTCTAAGAAAGTCCAAACAATCATGGATTGGAAGATTCCAAGGATAGTAAGAGATGTCCAATGTTTCTTAGGATTTACCAATTACTATCGGATCTTCATCAAAGATTTCTCACGAATTGCAGCTCCACTTACACGCTTGACTAGTAAAGATAAATTTCAATGGAATCAAGAAGCGGAAGCAGCATTTGAAGCCTTGAAGACATCGTTTGTCTCTGCACCAGTCTTATATCGTATTGACTTTTCCAAAGCATTTTTTATGGAAACAGATGCATCAGATTTTGCCTTGGGTGCAGTTTTATCACAAATGGGAACAGAGGACAAACTTCATCTGATAGCTTTTCATTCAAGAAAATTCTCAGCAGTCGAGATCAATTATGAGATCCACGATAAAGAACTTCTTGTGATCGTGGATTCCTTTTAAAAATGGCGTCATTATCTAGAAGGCGCTTCTAGTCCAGTCACTGTGTATACAGATCATAAGAACTTCAAGTATTTCATGTCAACACGTGTGTTGAATTGTTGTCAAGCTCGTTGGAGTATGTCTTTGTCAAGATTCAAGTTCATTATCACTTATCGGCCAGGAAAATAACAAGGTTTATCCGATGCCTTATCTAGACATTCTTATTTTGCACCAAAAGGAGGAGATGCAGCTTTTGAGCAACAAAGAACGGTCCTCTTGAAACCGGAGCAATTTCATCTCCGAGCAATGAAATCAACATTGATTGTTGATTCAACTTTTCTCAAGCAAATCCAGTCCAGTATGTCGTCAGACCCTCTTGTTCATGATATCGAGAATAATTCTTCCAAGTCTCATGATCCTTCTAAGTTCGAGTTCAAGAATAATCTATTATATTTTGAAGGACGCCTATATGTTCCAGAAGGAGAAGCACGTTTACGTGTTCTTCAAGCACGTCATGACTTTCCAACAACAGGGCACTTTGGATATAATAAGACTTTGGAACTCATATCAAGAGATTTTTGGTGGCTACAAATGTGGAAGTCAGTCAAAGACTTTGTACAATCATGTGATATTTGTTCAAGATCAAAAATTCCTCGACATCGACCTTACGGACTTCTTCAGCCATTACCTATACCAGAACAACCATGGTCTTCTGTTTCTATGGATTTCATCACAGATCTTCCAAGCTCAAGATCTTATGATTCTATATTTGTGATAGTAGATCGTTTCACCAAGATGGCACACTTTGTGCCATGTATAAAATCTATCACAGGTGAAGAAACAGCTAAGCTTTTCATTCATAATATCTATCGCTATCATGGATTACCTAAAGATATCATATCGGATAGGGGAACTCAATTTGTGTCAAGATTTTGGAGGATCCTTTTCAAAATTTTAAAAGTGGACATAAAGCTATCTTCGGCTTTCTATCCTCAAACTGATGGACAAACAGAGCGCGTAAACCAAGTCTTGGAGCAGTATTTAAGGTGTACTATCAACTACCAACAAGATGATTAGATAACCCTTCTGCCATTGGAAGAGTTTGCTTATAATAATACGATACATTCTTCCACGCAACAAACACCTTTCTTTGCCAATTATGGCTATCATCCACGACTTGATACTTTTGATTTTTCAAAAGTTGATAATCCTGCAGCAGAAGATATGGCAAATCGGTTGTCAGAGTTACATGTAATAATGAAGACACAATTGAAGGAAGCTCAAGAACGACAAAAGATAAATGTAGATCTATATCGTAAAGAGCAACCACAACTCAACGTAGGTGATAAGGTATGGCTACCTCGTCGAAATATCAAGACTACTCGACCTTGTGACAAGTTGGACTATCGTAGGCTTGGCCCCTTTTCTGTTTCTGAACAGATCAACCCAGTTGCATATCGGTTATATCTACCGGAGTCAATGAAGATCCATCCTGTATTCCACGTGTCTCTTCTTGAACCATATAAGACAGTAGATATACAAGGAAGAAGATAAATGCCACCGCCTCCTATAGAAGTAGATAATAATGAAGAATTTGAGGTGGAAGAGATATTAGACTCAAGGCGGCATCGAAATAAGCTGGAATATCTTGTTCATTGGCACGGATATGATATTAGTGAACGCACATGAGAGCCATCCAGGAATCTAGCAAATGCATCAGCTAAAGTCAAAGTTTTTCATCAACGACATCCATCGAAACTAAGATGAAAATCTCTCTTATAAAAGAGACAAGATTGAAGCAAGATAACATTCAATTTCCTATCCTTGTTTGTAACTTCTTTGCATTTGTGGCGCTAATTAGATGGAGAGCCAACAACCAGCGGATTCAACTCAAGAATCTTCGTTTGCTGACCTGCCGGACGAGACATTACGATTGTCACAACCTTGAAGATGACGCAATCGAGATGAACATCTTCAAGAACGACATGTTCTTCCTCGAATAGATGGTGAGATACAACGCGTTTGGTATCACGATTTGGGAAGGGATTCCCGATGTTTGGTGATTTTGCTAGAGGTAGGAACAACTCCTGATGGTTTTCCAAATATTCTATTTGAAGGAAGTTATGAAGGCCTCAACAATGATCAAATAACTGGGTGGTCTTCCCGCCCTAGTATGGGACACTACCGATGGTTGAGAGGCCTTATCAATCATCTTCGAAGAGAACAGAGATCAGAGTATGTGGCGAATACAATTCGTCGCATCATAGATTTCCTCAACATATGATGACCGCTCCTCGTGGAACTCGTCTCTAGAAGGGGGGGTAATGTCACGGCCATAATCATGTAAGCTAATAATTATATATAGAAATAGGTAGAAGTAAGTAAAAATAGATAAAAGTAAGTTAATTCTATAATATTTAATATAGAAGCTTCCTAGAAACTTCCTAGATGCTGCTTTGACTTCATAGGTGTCTTTAATTGACTTTTTGGATTAGAAACGTGGTGAACAAGTTGGCCATGTGCCACACATGTTGTTAGCTTGAAGATCAAGCTAACTATGTGGCCCACACGTAGAAAAACTTGCCTTGTAAGTCAAGGCATGTGTCCTACAAAGTCAACACATATTGGAGGTCCTATAGAACGTCGCCACGTAGCCCCTAGTTAGATAGTATATATAGAGACAAGAGTGAAGGCTTCTTCACTCTTGTCAACTCCTTTCTTGCTTCTAGTCCAGGTTCAAGAGTCTTTAGTTTCTTGTCTTGTGGCAATAGCCATTCCAGTTTCCTTTTAATATACCTACTTGTTTATATTTTGACTTATTACATCGAGATAGCCTTTTTGTGTATATTTTCCCTCATCGAGTCTTTGTCCTTGACACAATCACAAAAATCTATGTACTAATTTGTACTAAGAATTGGTAGATGCTATTGTAACTCATTAAAGTATTGAGCTTAAAGAATGATGATATGAATTAAATAATTTAAGATATAAGATCTTACTTCTTTCATTATATATTAGAATTATAAGACATATGAAAGAAATAATTTAAGTTTCTATAGCAATGATAAGGTTTTATCAGCATCTTGATATTTTTATGATAATAACAAAAAATCTAAGATGGTCCAAAATCTAGAATGAATTGCTTCAAGAATAATGAACAAGTGATTAGTTAGATTTGATTGCCTATGTATTTAAACTTAAAAAACATGTGATTATAGAAGATATAAAGAAAGAACTTGTCTTTGATCATGATATTGTACATGTTTATATTATTGAGTTTCAAAAGAGAGGTCTACTTCATATGTACATCTTGATTTTTTTGAATAGAAAAATCAAGATTAAATACATTGGAAATATAGATCATATGGTTTCTATAGAATTTTAAGATAAAGACAATAATCAAGAGCTATTTGAAGTTATCTTATAATACATGATACATAGTCTATGTGGAATGCAAAATCCTCAAGTGCCTTGCATGGAAGACAATTGTTGTACAAAGAGGTATCTAAAGATATTTATAAAAAAAACAATAATAGATGTCAATGGATATCCTCAATATTAACAAAGAAATTATAAAAGAAAATTTGAAGTTCAAGAAATGATTGTTGATAAGAAGAATGTTGTTCCATTTTGTCTAAAATTATTTCAAAAGTACAATTATTATATTCATATTGAAATATGTGCAACTACTTGTGCCATTAAGTATATCCATAAGTATATCTATAAGGGCTACGATTACATTATAATGTAATTTAAAAACTAATAAGACAAGATCAAATAATATTTTGATGCAAGATACATCAGAGCTTCAGAGGCTACTTAGAAACTTTTTTGAAATAAGACCGATCTATCTCAAGTGTCAAATATCCTTCTAATCCATAGCAATATAAAACTTCATCACAAGACAAGGAAAATTAGATTAGAAAAAAACTAAAAAAAATTAAATAGAATAGGATACAGAAGACAAAAATGATCAATCAAAATTAAAACAAAATAGAAAAAAATAGAAAGATAAAAAATCCAAAGCTATACTTGATCATATATCCAAAAAGATCTTGGCTAGTCCTATTTATACTTTGTTCTACCAATCTGGACTTTCTAGAATATTTCTAGATGATAGATCCCATTCAAATAATTATCTTAAATTCCTTCTAAAAGGTTCTATGGTAGGCTCTATCTAGATAACCACCCTAAATTCTTTTTAGAATTTTCTATGGTGTATCCTACTTGGTCCACTAATCTAATCTCAATTTTAGAAACTTCCATAACTTTTCAAACATAGTTCTAACTATCTATTCCTATGTGTCAATAATACAAATATCTTATATATACCCTGTTATACTTGATTTTCTTTTACAAATGTAAAATATTCTAATTTTGCTCTTGATGGTATTTTTAAATTGTCTCTTAGCAATGAGTGAGGTTTTGTACAGGTTCCTATATTGCATCGTGGATAGAATAACCTTCCCAAAGAACTTTGTACTAAAGTTGTAGATGTCCATTGCCATGACAAAGGTAGTGATGCTCAAAATGCTATCCACTTTATATTCTTATTGGTCATCAACTACAACTGATAGTGGTCGTGGTTGATGTCAATCTAGAAAGTGCTTTGGCTCGATATAAAATTCCTTCAATTACAAAACATGGAAGATTAGATGGACTCAAATATGTGACGGAAGCTCAAGGCGATATGCAACATTAGAAATCATTGCAAAAATATAAACATGTCCAAGCTACGGAGGTACTAGTTTATAGATTTGGATTGATGTAGCAAGTGGCAAGTTGGCATTGGAGAATAATATCTAATCATCCTTTTAAAAGATCTAGTATTGCTAGTGGTTATCTGCATACTACTTTTGTTGATTTTGTATAGTAAAGAGGCGGTGCTACACCTCTTATAAGACCATTATAAGTTGTTATATAAATTTCTCCATTATTGCATTATTGGTGTCAATAGGATGATAGAGAGTTGCTTGTATAATTGGATGCTAATCAATATTAATGAATAATGGTGAATGATTGATACTTGCTGGAATACTATTACTGCAAGCAAACTCCAAGGAGATCAACTATTCATTCCAATTATTATGATAAACCACCACAAATGCTTGCAACATATCTTTCAAGGTCCAATTTGTAAGCTTTGTTTGTCTATCAATGTGAAAATGGAAGCCTATAGATATAATAAGTTATGTACCTAATAGCTTAAACAAAGTTTGCTAAAAACTATCTATGAACCATGGATTCCAATATGAAATGATGACACAAGGTAATCCATGGTAATCAAAGAAGACTTGTGCAAGCATCGGAGCATCAATATCCGAGTGCACTACAACTAAAAGAAGTTGCTACGAGAGTTTATCCACAAAGACAATAATTGTGATATGATTTTGAAGCATCTACAGCAAACACATATTGAAATCCATAATTACTTGCTCTCAACATGTTATAGGTAGCGGAATTAGCTGTAATAATCGAAGAGATGTTGCATTGCATGCTTTATTATATTGACATGTCTCATAGGAGTACAAAAAAGCTCAAACATTGCAATTCAAACTTGTCCAAAATTATGTCATTGAGATTCATTCTAAAATCTTCTCTCGCCCTAGATTTCCAAATCTAAGAATGTCATGTCTTTCTTAAAGTATGCGCATCTAGAGTATAGCATTATCTAGTACATAAATCCACTTCTTGAAATAGAGCAAATCATCACTAACACTATAATTTTAATATTATGTATCGATCACCTTGAGCCGATTGCTAAACATTTCAAAATAAGCATCTGAATACATAGCTTCCTTCCATTTTGTCTCTTTGATTAGATTTGAAATGACACTACTAATGGTAGGAACTTCTGTCTTGTCTTTTGATTCATCTTTCAAGTCTAGTCTCTATGATAAGTTATCTAGCACAATATATTATCGTCTTTGCTTATATTCAAGCTGAATATCAAAAACCTACAATTCTTCTTTCTAAAAATGTTGTTATGATTTCATATTTTCTAAATACAAATCATGTAACAAGGATCAATGATCAATCTGAACAACCATTGGCTTTTCTAACAAATAGTGTTGCCATACTTTCATCAAGTGTACAATTGTTAATTGCTCTCAATCAAATTTAGAGTAATTGCGCTCTACCTGTGAGGCCAAATTTCACCACTTGATGAAACCTATGCCACACAACAAGTCCAAGAGGTGGAATTGGAAAGCTCCCAATTGTGTAATTGTTAGACTAATTAAAATCTTTGTATTAAAAATTCAATTAGTTTTAGGCCTTCCAAGCAATGGTTACCAATATTAAATTAACATGTTAAATGAAATTTACTTTGCAAACACAATAAAAATAATTAACTAAGTTATTACTATTAATTGACCATAAGAATAAAAACTTAAGTTTGAATTAAAAGATAAGTTAAAAATTAAGTTAAAAAAATTTAAAGTTAAAAATTAAGATTAAAAGGTTAAATTAAAATTTAAAATTAAAAAGTTACATAAAACAAATTAAATTAAAAGTTAAGATTAAAAGTTAAGTAAAAAGTTAAAATTAAAATTTTAGTTTAAAAGTTAAAATTAAAAGTTAAAGTTAAAAGTCAAAGTGAGAATGTTAAAGGTTAAAAGTTAAAATTAAAATTTATTAGCCAAAAAGTGAAATGTGGAGCTTACAAGTCATTGTGAAGACGATAGTAAAAATAAAGTGAGAGAGGTGAAAGAGAAGGTACCTTGACAACATGTAAGGATTGAAGGCAGCGACCCTCTTCTACTCCAAAATTTGCCAAAATTTATAACCGGCTTCAATTTGAATGATGCTTAGCTTTTTGCAAGGCTGACTTAAAGGCACTTTTGATCCAACAATCCTTGTTGCAATCTAATGATCCACTCGTGAGAATTCTTCCTTTGAAGTTGAGTGATCCAAACTGCCGCAGTGACCAACCCTCTTCACTTAGAAATTCACTAAAAATTCAGATTGTCTTTAAATTCAACAAAAATTGTGCCTTTCAAAGCTTAGCTTATAAAAGCTTGATGTTCTTAAAATTTCAAATAAATCCAATCATCAAGCACTGAGAAATGCCTTTTCAAACTTGATTGATTTAAACTGCAAAGGTAGTCGACTTCCTCAAACTCAAAAATTCACCAAAAATTCCTTCTTACTCAAAATCAAAAAAATCTTATCTTTTTGGAAAGCTAACAACAAAAGCTACAACTATTCAGAATATCACATTGAAGCAACAGAAATTGAGTGACTGATTGAAGAAAATCCGAGGCCCTTGAAACCTTTGGGGTATTTGAAAGGCCGAGGAGATATCTACCTCAATGAAACATATTTTAAAACTTAATGACCATCCTTCACAATGAAAAATCCATATATACACAATCACAAGGTTCATAATGAGAATTAAAATCTAAATAAAATTAAGATTAGGGTTTCGGCCAAATTTTGGCATGATTCCACCCTTCACCCAAAAGAGGAGAAAGAGAGGGCTTGGAAAACCAAGCCTCTCTTATACAATTGAGTGGAGTCTCATAAAAAGGTGGCTACATCTCTATCCTTGATTTTTAAGATCCCTAATCTAGATCTATGGCCTTCATTCATCTAAGAGCCAATCTCGTTACCAAGGCTCATGGCTCTTATAAGTGGTCAAGAAAACTTTTTTTTTATAAATCTAACTTCACTATTGTGTTCAAAACACCTTTTTAAGCTAAGATTGACTACTCACATGCCTCAATCCATGCTCAATTATAATTTTCATGGAAGTTTTTACTTATAAGGATCTTGGCAATTTTTGTGAAATTCTTCAAAATGAGAATTTCATTGCTTATCTTGTATTTTGAAGGAGAGATTTCTGATCTTGTTTTCTTCACTCCATGAGATAAATCCGGTGCCACCATTGCATTAAAAAGACTCCCATTAAGTAGAAGAACCACCATGCCGCTTAAATTTATCAAATTTGGAAGAAAATCCAAAATTATCATTGCTAACTTTTCTAAATCTTTTAGAGAATTATAATTCCAACTCCTAAATCATGTGAATGATTATAGATGCACTTATAGGCTTTTAGCCAACCCTTATAATAATGACTAACAACCTCTAAATTATTAAACTAACTAAGTTGCTATTCTAATTTTCTAACTCTTATTACTTTAGTCCTAATTAACCTAATTCAAGAAATTAGGCTATGATTTATACCATCAAAGGTTGTAATCCTAAAAATTCTATAAAACTAAATTCCACTTATATAAATCCTAATCTAACATGTTTAATTATCATAAAATAAGAAAATAACAAAAATTTAAATTTTAGAATATAATTGAGAGCTCACACAACCCTTTTCAGCTTACATAATTCATTCACCACATATTAAAGGCCTCTATCAAAGTTTTGTTGAAAAACTATTCTAATAGCAAAGTCAAAAGCATCAATGTCAAGCATACAAGGAAGGTGTCAAGGACAAAGACTCGATGAGGGAAAATATACACCAAAAGGCTATCTCAATATAATAAGTTAAAATATAAACAAGTAGGTATATTAAAAGGAAACTGGAATGGCTATTGCCACAAGACAAGAAACTAAAGACTCTTGAACCTGGACTAGAAGCAAGAAAGGAGTTGAGAAGAGTGAAGAAGCCTTCACTCTTGTCTCTATATATACTATCTAACTAGGGGCTACGTGGCGACGTTCTATAGGACCTCTAATATGTGTTGACTTTGTAGGACACATGCCTTGACTTACAAGGCAAGTTTTTCTACGTGTGGGCCACATAGTTAGCTTGATCTTCAAGCTAACAACATGTGTGGCACATGGCCAACTTGTTGACCACGTTTCTAATCCAAAAAGTCAATTAAAGACACCTATGAAGTCAAAGCAGCGTCTAGGAAGTTTCTAGGAAGCTTCTATATTAAATATTATAGAATTAACTTACTTTTATCTACTTTTACTTACTTCTACCTATTTCTATATATAATTATTAGCTTACATGATTATGGCCGTGACATTACCCCCCCTTCTAGAGACGAGTTCCACGAAGAGCGGTCATCATATGTTGAGGAAATCTATGATGCGACGAATTGTATTCGCCACATACTCTGATCTCTGTTCTCTTCGAAGATGATTGATAAGGCCTCTCAACCATCGGTAGTGTCCCATACTAGGGCGGGAAGACCACCCAGTTATTTGATCATTGTTGAGGCCTTCATAACTTCCTTCAAATAGAATATTTGGAAAACCATCAGGAGTTGTTCCTACCTCTAGCAAAATCACCAAACATCGGGAATCCCTTCCCAAATCGTGATACCAAACGCGTTGTATCTCACCATCTATTCGAGGAAGAACATGTCGTTCTTGAAGATGTTCATCTCGATTGCGTCATCTTCAAGGTTGTGACAATCGTAATGTCTCGTCCGGCAGGTCAGCAAACGAAGATTCTTGAGTTGAATCCGCTGGTTGTTGGCTCTCCATCTAATTAGCGCCACAAATGCAAAGAAGTTACAAACAAGGATAGGAAATTGAATGTTATCTTGCTTCAATCTTGTCTCTTTTATAAGAGAGATTTTCATCTTAGTTTCGATGGATGTCGTTGATGAAAAACTTTGACTTTAGCTGATGCATTTGCTAGATTCCTGGATGGCTCTCATGTGCGTTCACTAATATCATATCCGTGCCAATGAACAAGATATTCCAGCTTATTTCGATGCCGCCTTGAGTCTAATATCTCTTCCACCTCAAATTCTTCATTATTATCTACTTCTATAGGAGGCGGTGGCATTTATCTTCTTCCTTGTATATCTACTGTCTTATATGGTTCAAGAAGAGACACGTGGAATACAGGATGGATCTTCATTGACTCCGGTAGATATAACCGATATGCAACTGGGTTGATCTGTTCAGAAACAGAAAAGGGGCCAAGCCTACGATAGTCCAACTTGTCACAAGGTCGAGTAGTTTTGATATTTCGACGAAGTAGCCATACCTTATCACCTACGTTGAGTTGTGGTTGCTCTTTACGATATAGATCTACATTTATCTTTTGTCGTTCTTGAGCTTCCTTCAATTGTGTCTTCATTATTGCATGTAACTCTGACAACCGATTTGCCATATCTTCTGCTGCAGGATTATCAACTTTTGAAAAATCAAAAGTATCAAGTCGTGGATGATAGCCATAATTGGCAAAGAAAGGTGTTTGTTGCGTGGAAGAATGTACCGTATTATTATAAGCAAACTCTGCCAATGGCAGAAGGGTTGTCCAATCATATTGTTGGTAGTTGATAGTACACCTTAAATATTGCTCTAAGACTTAGTTTACGCGCTCTGTTTGTCCATCAGTTTGAGGATGGAAAGCCGAAGATAGCTTTATGTCCACTTTTAAAATTTTGAAAAGGGTCCTCCAAAATCTTGATACAAATTGAGTTCCCCTATCCGATATGATATCTTTAGGTAATCCATGATAGCGATAGATATTATGAATGAAAAGCTTAGCTGTTTCTTCACCTGTGATAGATTTTATACATGGCACAAAGTGTGCCATCTTGGTGAAACGATCTACTATCACAAATATAGAATCATAAGATCTTGAGCTTGGAAGATCTGTGATGAAATCCATAGAAACAGAAGACCATGGTTGTTCTGGTATAGGTAATGGCTGAAGAAGTCCGTAAGGTCGATGACGAGGAATTTTTGATCTTGAACAAATATCACATGATTGTACAAAGTCTTTGACTGACTTCCACATTTGTGGCCACCAAAAATCTCTTGATATGAGTTCCAAAGTCTTATTATATCCAAAGTGCCCTGCTGCTGGAAAGTCATGACGTGCTTGAAGAACACGTAAACGTGCTTCTCCTTCTGAACATATAGGCGTCCTTCAAAATATAATAGATTATTCTTGAACTCGAACTTAGAAGGATCATGAGACTTGGAAGAATTATTCTCGATATCATAAACAAGAGGGTCTGAGGACATACTGGACTAGATTTGCTTGAGAAAAGTTGAATCAACAGTCAATGTTGATTTCATTGCTCGGAGATGAAATTGCTCCGGTTTCAAGAGGACCGTTCTTTGTTGCTCAAAAGCTGCATTTCGTTCTTTTGGTGTAAAATAAGAACGTCTAGATAGGGCATCAGACAAACCTTGTTGTTTTCCTGGCCGATAAGTGATAATGAACTCGAATCTTGACAAAGACATACTCCAACAAGCTTGCAACGATTCAACACGCGTGTTGACATGAAATACTCGAGGTTCTTGTGATCTGTATACACAATGACTGGACTAGAAATGCCTTCTAGATAATGACGCCATTCTTGAAAAGAATCCACGATCGCAAGAAGTTCTTTATCGTGGATCTCATAATTGATCTCGACTGCTGAGAATTTTCTTGAATGAAAAGCTATCGGATGAAGTTTGTCATCTGTTCCCATTTGTGATAAAACTGCACCCAAGGCAAAATCTGATGCATCTGTTTCCATAAAAAATGCCTTGGAAAAATCAACACGATATAAGACTGGTGCAGAGACAAACGATGTCTTCAAGGCTTCAAATGCTGCTTCCGCTTCTTGATTCCATTGGAATTTATCTTTACTAATCAAGCGTATAAGTGGAGCTGCAACTCGTGAGAAATCTTTGATGAAGATCCGATAGTAATTGGCAAATCCTAAGAAACATTGGACATCTCTTATTGTCCTTGGAATCTTCCAATCCACGATTATTTGGACTTTCTTAGAATCCATCATGAGACCATCATTTGAAATGATGTATCCTAAAAAGTCAACTTGAGTAGTGTGAAATACACACTTTTCCATCTTGGCGTACAATCTTGCATCTCTAAGTTTTTGTAATACTTGACGAACATGTATTTCATGTACTTCGACATTCTTAGAATAGATCAGGATATCGTCTAGATAGCAGACGACAAAATTGTCTAAGAATTCACGAAATACATCATTCATGAGATGTTGAAAAGCAGCTAGTGCATTCGTGAGTCCAAAAGGCATGACATTATATTTGAAATGTCCATACGTGGTTCGAAACGTAGTCTTCCATTCATCTCCTTCTTTGATCCGTACTAGATTATATGCTCCTCTTAGATCTATTTTTGTATAGATCTTAGCTTGATTTAACTGGTCAAGGAGTCCTGATATCAAAGGTAATGGAAACCTATTCTTGATTGTGATCTTGTTGAGTCCTCGATAATCAACACACATTCGTAAAGATCCATCTTTTTTCTTTACAAATAGAATTGGAGCTCCTACTGGAGATTTTGAATGGCGTATGAAATTCTTCGCTAAATTCTCGTCAATATATGTCTTGAGTTCAGCCATCTCATCTTGCGATAAATTGTAAATTGGTCCAAATGGTGGTTGACTTCCTTCCTTGAGGTCGATTGAACAATCATATGGGCGATGCTTAGGAAGAATATGTGCATTCTTTTTCTCAAAAACGTCTTGATACTCCTAATATTGACTTGGAATGCCACTTGAAGTCTTTACGTTTTCAGAAATAGGTGCAGCATAAATAGCAAAAGTTGATCCTTCTTTTGCTGCGTGTATAAATGCTTTTGCACCTATCAGTACGGGTTTTACTATACTAGACTTATAATTTTTTACTTAGTTGGTAGAACTATTAATAACGCTCTGGGAAAAGTCAAGTTTACGTGAATTCCAATCTATTCGAGGGTTATATTTTTCTAGCCAGGATAAACCTAAAATAACTGGATTGGACGGGGATTTAATTATGTTAAAAGCTATGTAGCTATCATGACCGTCTATTGTTACTTTTATAAGATGAATTTCATGAGTGACATCTCCAGAAGATAAGGGACGACCATCTATGACTTCTACATGTACTGGTTTAGGTTTCTGTACAAAGGGTATTTTACGACTTTTAACAAATTGTTCATCTAAAAAACATGCTGAGGCTCTCGAATCTAATAAAGCAGAGGCTTTGTAATTCTTAGGTCCTAAATATAAGTCTATTATAAAACAAGGAGAGGGTTCTGAGGAGAGGATAGGACCTTCATTAGGAATTGTACAAGGTTCCAGCTGCATGGTCCCTATTGTAGCTGGACGAATCCGTTTTCCGATGTCGTGTTGTAACACGAGTATACAGTGAAAATAAAAAGAAAGGGGAATTTTATTAATATTCAGTTATCTCGAATATTGGGAGCATCGACCAACTCCAGTACAAATACTGAGTGGTCAGGTTCAGTGACTCCGTTACAGTCAGCCGGGGCATACTGGAATGCCCCGTTCGATTCCAATAACGGGAGTCAGCAGGAAGAGAAGGACCAATTCACACGACGGCTTCGAGGAGCCAATTGGATCCAATTTCAAGAATCCAATCCGGGTCCTCTTACCCAATATGAGACTTGTATTGGTGGGGCAACCCAATGCAGTCTAGTTACGGGAAATCCAGGTCTTACTACGGGTCTTAGCCAATCTGACGCGAGGACCAATTTGACCCAATTACGGGAACATCCAGGTTACTACGGGCATCTTTCCCAATATAGGACCTGCATTGGTCGGGCGACTCAATGTGGTCCCGATTACGGGGTTCGATTCTGTTTCAGGCTGTCCTGTTCTCTGTGCCGTCTCAGGGAACGTTGTTTTCGGTAAATGGATTTCTTAAAGGTAAAAACGGAGGAGAAAGCTTGAGGTGGGAGCCAATTCCGGATCTAAGACGGAAGATTGAAGAAATTCAGAGGATAAGGTTAGGGGGGATATAGTTTTGGAGTGGTGTGGGTTTTTATTTTGGGGGATGGGAGGTTTTTGAAGATCAAGGGAATTAGAGAGAGGAGCTTCATGCTTCGGGTCGGGGAAGGAAAGACATAGGATTTGGATTTTTCTTCTTCGTAGAGTTTTGGGGAAGACTGAGGCAATCGCTGCTGAAGTCAGTGTTGTAATGGTGAATCGGGATTTTTAAATGAAGTGGGTTTGAATACTCTTGACTGTTTTGTGAAATCAAGTTACGTCTGTGATTGAAGGATTAAAAGGGTGTCTATAGGATTGAGTATGCAGAGTGAATGAAATTTATTGGGTTAATCTAACAAGACAGTCAGTGGATACAAGATCGTAAGTACAAAGCAGTATTGAAGGTTAATAGTTTGGGTTGTACGGGGTTCTCTGTAACGTCTAGAGACCTACCGGCTGTGGCAAAAAGGACTCCGACAAGCAGTCGAAGAGCATCCGTATAGATTTACGGTACATTGTTGCAGTCGTTTATATTCCAGTAGTCAAAAACTGATAGACTGCTTGACTATCGGCGAATCTCCATACTACCTTCTACAGCCAGACGCCCGGCGCGTTCTCGAGCAGGAAAGCACGTAATACGACATAAGTGGTGAACCCGACGTGAAAGCTTGAGGTAGAAGGTATTGGATTTCGGTTGATTTTATCTTTATTTTTTATGGAAAACGAAAATAAAAATTTTGAAAGATTTTTGGGAGAAATTTCTGGTGGGGAGTCTTCTAAAGGACAAGGTATGCACATGGATCCGTCTATTGCTAGTTTGTTTCAAGCCTTCTCATTGTCAATGCAGCAACAGCAAAGTAATGATCGAAAGGAAGCTTTGGCAACCAAAGCATTGCAAGCAGTGGTCAATAAAATTGATCAATTTGATGGGAGGAATATTTCAAGGTATTTAAGATGTTATGTTCGTGAAATGGAATTAAATCGGGTTTCTGAGAAGAAAATGATTGCACTATTTGGACTTGCCACGATACCGGAGATAAGGGACCACATTACATCGATTACGGATCATTGTGGGAATTCATGGGAGGATTTTTCACATGCATTGAAAGACAAATATTTCTTGGAAGATATTGATCGCGTTACTAAGAAGCTGTTTCTGGGATGGATTGAACGACCCAATAAGAATTTGCAAGCAACAGAGCTACTAAGGGAATTTGAAAGGCAGTACTCTCAATTATCGAAGGTAGAAAAATTGACATTGGAGCCGAACAAAGTTGATCTATTTCTTCAAGTTGCTGATGGAGAATTGCAAGAGAAATTAGAACCCCTTCTTGAAGACAAAGAAGAAGATGAAGGATTGACAACGAAGTGGAAGAACGTTGAAGATGCGGTGGGGTTGCTTACAAAAAAAGAAAGGAGGAAGGATAGGAGTAATATTCCAAAACAAGTACAAGCATGCAAAGCTCCAGTACGTACTACACCACCGACAATGCCTACAGTTCAACCTTCGACATCCTTGTCAAAGAAAACAGATATGGGTATGGAAGAAATTATACGAGGAATGCGAGATCTTCAAATCAAATTGGCAAGACTTGAAGAGAATACTTCTATAAACAATTCGAAGAATGTTTCAAAACAAGGATATGTACAAAGATGCATTTGGTGTGATGATGCTTCACACACTAGAAAAGATTGCAATGAATTTAATAATATGATACGGCAGGGAATTATTTGCTGGAAAGATGGGAAGATAGCATTGAAAGATAGGGAGGATCTTCTTCAAACCAATTTTGGCAAGGGAGGAATGAGAGCATTGGTTCAAGATTACTTAAAAGGGCATGAAACAGTAGCACGAGAAAGTGCAAGTTATGGTGCTAGAGTAGATGATGAAATTGGTGGAAGTACGGAAACTAGTGAGTTTTGGGCTTCTGCCGTTTCTACAATGCAAAAAGGAAAATTACCACGAGAAGCGTTATTGAGAACTGCAGCTACAATACGAGGAAGAACAGGTTGGGAGGATCCCGTTGAGTCTCTTTCAGTTCATGCATATATTGCTAAGAGCCAACATGAAGCTTTGATGGAAGAGAAAAGACGAAGAAATTTTGATGATACTAGAGAAGGAAATTCTTTTAAGAGGTAAACTCGAGGAGACAAGGCTCGGGAGGCAACTTCACAAGAATTGCCTGTAAAGGATACCTCAGCATCATTGGGAGAAAAAACAACGGAGACAAAAGATAAGGGCAAATCAATTGCTTATAAGCTACTTTCTGACATTGAAGCAGCAACAAATTTGAAAGGGGTGTTGGAAGAACGTATATTAAACGCTAAGGTGGAATTCACATTGAAAGAAGTCTTGGGAATTGCAAAGAAGGAGTTTCATGATGTTATCATTGACAGCATTAAGCGAAAGAGGCAATTAATGAGCGAAACTGGAATGAGTCATGCTATTGACGCAAGAATATGTAGAGATGAAGAAGAGGTTGATATTGGTTACAAGCAACCAATAAATGAAAAGAATGGGTATAATCAGTGAGTACGTTTCGAAGATTCTAGTGACAAGGAAATGGAAACTTTGAGCCATTATACTCGAAAGCATTGGGCAAGGGCAACTACTGAGGTATTGGTGAAGGTAGGAGATATAGAAGAACCAATAGTTGCTTTGGTGGACCATGGTTCTGAAATAAATCTCATGTCTAAAGATCTTTATAAGAAGCAAAAATGGCCAATTGATATGGAACATGGATGGGCAATACGAGCAGCTAATAACACACGAGGCGAATTATATGGAGCTTGTCCAGATGTCAAAATTCGGATTGGGGATGTTGCTACGGAGCAACATTTCTTCGTTCAAGATACAACATTTTATCCGTTGATTTTAGGACAACCTTATATCACGGCAACACGGATGGAAACAAAGGTACTTGACGATGGTTCTGCTTATGCAAGGGTACGGAGCGAAGATAGGAGGAAAGCTGTACAATTTCTAACAGTACCTCCTAACCATGAACGGAATCAAGATAGGTTGAGGGAGAAACCATTGCCAAAGATTGTTGAAGGATTTAAGGATTTTGGGGAGGTACCACTGTAAAGCGAGATTATGGAGGTACAAAAGAGGAGGTACTCTCGCGAGATGAAGGTGCCTTTGATGCGAGTTTTATTGGTATATTGGAGAATGGAAATATTATGTATAAGAAAGTTGAAGATTTTAAAAGAAAAGAAAGAAAAAGATTATATGATATTGAAGGACAGTTACGCAAGATAGGTACATTGCAAGATGATGAGAGGATTTTGGGTGTTTATGAAGAAAATGGACTGGAAGATTCATTGGAATTGATTACATCTATTGGGTTAGGAGATAATGATAAGATTGTTGAGATTCATTCGAGAGAGGTTTATACCATGCTTGAATCTTTTCAAGCACCAGAAGTCACAGTAGAGACGAGATATAAAACGGCAGATAAGAAAGTAAAGCCTGTTGCCGGACCATTACCAGAGGATTCTAAGGAACAAATGGGAAAAGCATCAAAAGAAGCAAGTTTAAGAGATCCAATGAGTATTGGACATCAGTTTACTGAAGAGACTTTTGAAGAATTGAAGATTGGTTCTGATGGTTCTTTATTGCCGGAGGAAATTACTTGCTTCGAAAAGATGTTGGCTAAACAAGGTAGATCGTTTGCCTTCGAATCTCATGAAATTGGGTGTGTGGATCCAAATATTATAACACCTATGGTTATCATCACTGTACCGAATGTACCTTGAAATCTAAGACCGATTCCAATACCGAGGGCACATTTACCTAAATTGGTGGAACTATTGAAAGAAAAGATAAAGATGAAAATACTAGAACCTTCATTTGCGCCGTATTCTAGTCGATGGTTTACGGTACCTAAGAAGAATGGGTCACTGCGGTTTATTCAAGATATGCAGCCGGTGAATGCTGTAACTGTCAGGAATGCAGGAATTGGACCTATTGTGGATGAATTTGCTGAGGCGTTTGCTGGAAGGGCGATCTATTCAATGGGTGATTTGTATTCAGGTTATGATCAATTTCAACTTGCCGAAGGAAGTAGAGATATGACAACGATGAGGACACCGCTTGGATTGGTTAGAATGTGCACTCTTCCTCAAGGCGCGACCAACTCAGTTGCGCATATGATGAATGGGATGAATAAGGTATTGAGAGATTTTATCCCGGAAAAGACTGTGCCTTTTCTGGATGATGTTCCTATAAAAGGGTGCAAAGAAGGAGATAAGGATGAAACTTTAGATACGAAGGGGTGTCGCAGATATGTTGTTGATCATATACAAGATTGTGAAAAGATTTTAACTCGGCTTGGAGAAGTTCATCTTACATTATCGGGTATGAAGTCCGTATTTGGAGTGCGAGAGGTTGTAATTGTTGGACATTTATGCGGATCTTATGGAAGAAAACCAGATCCGACTAAAGTTGATGCAATTGGAAGGATGAAAGAGGATTGTGGTTCTTTAACAGAGGTTCGCAGGTTTTTGGGTGCATGTGTATTTTATCGAATCTAGATCCCTCATTTTGCTCACATAGCGGATCCATTATATGAACTGTTAGGCAAGGGTTACCGATTTGAATGGGAAGAAAGGCATATTCAGGCAATGCAAAGATTGAAGAAATTATTGATGTCACCTCCAATATTGAGGAAGGTTGATTATAAGTGCAATAGACCAGTGATTCTTATTGTAGACGCTAGTCCAATTGCCGTTGGATGGGCTGTGGGTCAAGATGATTCGAATGGGAGTAGATTTGCAGTTTGATTTGGAGCTAAAGTTTTAAGTATTCGTCAGCGTGCATATTCGCAAGTCAAAAGAGAACTTTGGGGAGTCGTTTCGGCTATGAAAGCTGAAAAGGACTATTTGATTGGGGCAGTAGTAGTAATTGAAACAGATTACTTGCCATTGCTTGGAATGATTATTAACTGTTCAACGCCAGATATTGCAATGTTGAGATGGATTGCTTATATTAAATAACTAAATCCAGAATTTAAGCATATCACTCGAAAGGACAATTTAGTAGCAAACATGTTGTCTCGAGCAAGATACGAGAGGGAGGACGAAATGGTTGAAGACATTGATGATGTCGGATTGAAATTCTATTCAATATCAAATCTCAACAGAGAAGACAAGCTATTTCTTGAAGAATCTTATGAAGGAGAATTATTGGATATTGGTCATTATTTGAATACCTTGTCTAAGCAGGGGAATTGGTCTACAGAAAAATTCAAACAAATAAGAAAAAAAGCATATGGATTTTTACTTCGAGATGGATTCTTATGGAAGAGACCGAAGAAAGGAATTGGGATGCCACAACGAGTGATAGGCAAAAGGAAAGAAAAACTAAAATTATTAAAGGAGTTTCATGATAGTTTATGGGCAGGCCATAGAGGAATCTGGGCTACTTTTGCTAAACTCAAGGAACGATATTGGTGGAAAAATATGTATCGAGATGTGCTCTCATTTGTAGAGTCATGTGAAATCTGTCAATCGTATTCTAATATCCGACATCGAGATGGTCTTCATCCTACGTATCCTCTGGCTATTCATTTTAAATGGGTTGTTGATTTGGTTATTATGCCGGTTGGGTTATGGCAGATGAGATATTTGGTTTTAGCTCATGAAGATTTATCAAATCAAGTAGAAGGAAGAGCATTGAGGACAAAATCTACAGAAGGGATTTGTAGGTTTTTGCTTGAAGATGTCATTTGCCGTTACGGGTGCATAGGAAAAATCACTGCAGATCGTGGAGAATTAAATGCACAAGAAGCTCGTAAGTTCTTTGAAAAATGTGGAGTTAAACTATCACTTACTACTGCTTATAATCCGGAAGGGAATG
Organism: Physcomitrium patens; assembly: GCF_059467195.1. Lineage (NCBI taxonomy): Eukaryota > Viridiplantae > Streptophyta > Bryopsida > Funariales > Funariaceae > Physcomitrium > Physcomitrium patens. The sequence continues at coordinate 23,053,521 of NC_143412.1, read as the reverse complement.
CGAAAAGCGAACCCGGTCACCCGCCGATTGTGAAAGCATTGGTTAAAGCTTGTAATGGGAAGGTTAAAGAGTGGCCACGGCTTTTGTCATTTGCATTATGGGCTGATCGAACAACACATAGTTCGGTGACAGGATATATGCCAGTAGAACTTATGACAGGTCAAAAACTAATTATGCCGATTGAAGAAAAGGTACTTACTTGGAGTATGCTACCATGGGAAGATGGATTGACAAGAGAAGAACTTCTGGCTATTAGGATTCGACAATTGGAGCAAAGAACGGAAGATGTCCAGATAGCATTGGAAAGGTTAAAAAGAGCAAGGTTACAAAACAAGGCGCGATTCGATAAGCAACATCGATTGAGACCAAAAGCAATCGAGGAAGGTGACTGGGTACTTGTTTATGACAATAGTCTGGATAATCAACATAGTACTTTGCGGAAATTTTCAAAACGTTGGTTTGGACCATATGTTGTAACAACTGTTCATGATAATGTGACTTACTCATTACGGGAGTTAGATGGTACAAAATTGAAAATACCAATTGCAGGGAAGAGAGTAAAAATATTTAAACGAAGACACGCAGAGATGAATATGGAAGACCTTAATGAAGGTACAGAGATTCCGCAGCAAGAAGATGAAAGTGATATGGATAATGAAGGTGACGAAGACGAACTGGACAAAGACGTAGGGGATATATTCTGAATCAAACAGCAATTGGGTAAATTGGTGCATACCGGAGGATGCACAGGTTCAGAGGGGGTGGATGTCGTGTTGTAACACGAGTATACAGTGAAAATAAAAAGAAAGGGGAATTTTATTAATATTCAGTTATCTCGAATATTGGGAGCATCGACCAACTCCAGTACAAATACTGAGTGGTCAGGTTCAGTGACTCCGTTACAGTCAGCCGGGGCATACTGGAATGCCCCGTTCGATTCCAATAACGGGAGTCAGCAGGAAGAGAAGGACCAATTCACACGACGGGTTCGAGGAGCCAATTGGATCCAATTTCAAGAATCCAATCCGGGTCCTCTTACCCAATATGAGACCTGTATTGGTGGGGCAACCCAATGCAGTCTAGTTACGAGAAATCCAAGTCTTACTACGGGTGTTAGCCAATCTGACGCGAGGACCAATTTGACCCAATTACGGGAACATCCAGGTTACTACGGGCATCTTTCCCAATATAGGACCTGAATTGGTCGAGCGACTCAATGTGGTCCCGATTACGGGGTTCGATTCTGTTTCAGGCTGTCCTGTTCTCTGTGCCGTCTCAGGGAACGTTGTTTTCGGTAAATGGATTTCTTAAAGGTAAAAACGGAGGAGAAAGCTTGAGGTGGGAGCCAATTTCGGATCCAAGCTTGAGGTGGGAGCCAATTCCGGATCTAAGACGGAAGATTGAAGAAATTCAGAGGATAATGTTAGGGGGGATATAGTTTTGGAGTGGTGTGGGTTTTTATTTTCGGGATGGGAGGTTTTTGAAGATCAAGGGAATTAGAGAGAGGAGCTTCATGCTTCGGGTCGGGGAGGGAAAGACATAGGATTTGGATTTTTCTTCTTCGTAGAGTTTTAGGGAAGACTGAGGCAATCGCTGCTGAAGTCAGTGTTGTAATGGTGAATCGGGATTTTTAAATGAAGTGGGTTTGAATACTCTTGACTGTTTTGTGAAATCAAGTTACGTCTGTGATTGAAGGATTAAAAGGGTGTCTATAGGATTGAGTATGCGGAGTGAATGAAATTTATTGGGTTAATCTAACAAGACAGTCAGTGGATACAAGATCGTAAGTACAAAGCAGTATTGAAGGTTAACAGTTTGGGTTGTACGGGGTTCTCTGTAACGTCTAGAGACCTACCGGCTGGGGCAAAAAGGACTCCGACAAGCAGTCGAAGAGCACCCGTATAGATTTACGATACATTATTGCAGTCGTTTATATTCCAGCAGTCAAAAACTGATAGACTGCTTGACTATCGGCGAATCTCCATACTACCTTCTACAGCCAGACGCCCGGCGCGTTCTCGAGCAGGAAAGCACGTAATACGACACCGACATGTTGTCTTCTTTGACCGTCGTACCTCTCATTTTATAGTTGCGTCGTTTCTTTGGACAATTTTGAGCAGTGTGTTTAGGTTCTCCGCAATATAAACATTATCCTTCTTGATGACGACGAATCTTTTCTTGCTCAGTTAGGGGTTTAAAACGTACCGCGTCAATTTGCATGTCTTGTACTTCTGAATGTACGTTGGGCAAAGATGTTAATGTTGCCATTGAGTAATAACGTTGAGGTTTCCGTGAATGATTCTCGGATCGAAATTTGAAAAGTCGATTATCACATTTTATCGCAAAATCGATTGCTTGACTCAAAGTTTGAGGATCACGTAAGTTGAGCATCAATTTCTTTACTTCGTATTGCAATCCATAAAGAAATTGACTGATGAGTGCAGCATCATCCTACTTGATGTCAATTGCAAGTTGTCGAAATTGTGAAGCATATACTGTTACTGAGTGATTTCCTTGTTGCAGAATTCGGATCTTATTTGTTGTAACACGAGTTGCATCGTGTTCACCATACATAGATCGAAACTCCGCCAAAAAAGCTTCCAAATTATCCAATATTGGATTTCGTTGTTCAAAAAAAGACAAAAACCATGATAATGGAGAACCAAAAAGTAGAGTGCCAATAAACCTGACTTGTGATCCTGGAGTTGGATAGCTTTGCGGTTGAAGTTCAATTGCCAATTGTACTTGATTGATGAACCCTCGAAACTTTGATCTCGTACCATCTAATTTCTGAGGTAAGGCAATTCTTGGTTCTCTAGTGCTTATAGGGTGTTGTACAATTGGAGAAGGAACGTGATTTGTTGTAGATAATGAAGCAACTCCGATCATCTCTATATCTCCACTTTCTGCTATTCTTGTTCTTTCCTGTGTTGGTGAATTGAGTTGATGCATCGCAAGCATTAACTCCCTCATTTGCTCTTGCATTTGTGCCATTGCACTCTTCATTTCAACAAGCTCTGCCATAATGACACTAAGAAGAAAAATTTGTTTGATATTGCTCAAGACAAAAGAAAAGAAAGACTTGATAACAAAGAAGATACTAAGAACAATATCAGTTTAGAAGTGGGTAATCCGTAAACTTCTAATACGCTTATGTCTTGTCAAGAGAAAGGGGTAATCTACTCTTACTCAAGAAAAAATAAAGCTCTGATATTCTAAATGTACTCTTGTCAATCTGTCAAGGACAAAGACTCGATGAGGGAAAATATACACCAAAAGGCTATCTCGATATAATAAGTCAAAATATAAACAAGTAGGTATATTAAAAGGAAACTAGAATGGCTATTGCCACAAGACAAGAAACTAAAGACTCTTAAACCCGGACTAGAAGCAAGAAAGGAGTTGACAAGAGTGAAGAAGCCTTCACTCTTGTCTCTATATATACTATCTAACTAGGGGCTACGTGGCGACGTTCTGTAAGACCACCAATATGTGTTGACTTTGTAGGACACATGCCTTGACTTACAAGGCAAGTTTTTCTACGTGTGGGCCACATAGTTAGCTTGATCTTCAAGCTAACAACATGTGTGGCACATGGCCAACTTGTTGACCACGTTTCTAATCCAAAAAGTCAATTAAAGACACCTATGAAGTCAAAGTAGCGTCTAGGAAGTTTCTAGGAAGCTTCTATATTAAATATTATAGAATTAACTTACTTTTATATACTTTTACTTACTTCTACCTATTTCTATATGTAATTATTAGCTTACATGATTATGGCCATAACAGAAGGTTGAGATCATATGGTTGAAGTATTGAAGCAATAATGACTGTCTCTTTCAACCTATCAAAGGCACTTTGCTACTCTAATTTCCATTCAAATGAGGCACCTTTTTCCAATAGGTTTATCAATGAGGTAGCAATGTATGCAAATCACCAAACAAAATGGTGATAATATCTAGCAAGATCTAAAAATGAGAAGACTTCAAAAGCATCTTTGATGGTTGGCCAATCCTCTACTACTTGCACTGTATCTTTAATGCATGCCTTTAAAAGACACTATATGCCTCAAAATGGTGAATTTTAACTTCTAAAGTTCACATTTAGATTGCTTATAATAGAAGTGATTATCTTGTAGCTGATAGAGTACTTCTTGTAAGTGTTGTTCATGCTCTTTAGAGATTTTATTATATATGAGGATATCATCAATAAAGACAACTACATATTTATCCAAAAGGCCCAAAACATTCTATTCATATCATCTATTAAGAGGTTGGAGCATCAATGAGGCCAAAAGATAAAACTAGCCATTCAAAATGTCTATAGTATGTACAAAATGCCATCTTTATTACATCATGTCTTGCAATAGGTATTTGCCAATAGCCGCTTCAAAGATCCAATTTATTAAAGATAATTGAACTTCAAAGTTGATCAAAAAGATCATCCACGCATAGTAGTGAATATGCATTTATAACAATCTACTTATAGAACCTTCAATAGTTGATACAAAGCCAAAGTCCACCATCTTTACTGGCTGCAAAGAGTAGAGGTACTTTCCATGGTGATATTCTTTTTCAAATAAGGCCTTTCTCTAAGAGTTTCTCTAAAGTCTTTTGTAGCTCTTCAAGTTCTTTTGATGCTAGGCAATAAATTAATCAATTTATTGGTTTGGCTTTAGACAATAGTTCTATTCAAGGTTTCTTCTTCACATGTCTCACTTAATACATTCTCTCGGTCATCTGTAAGGTATATACTTCCTTCCTTTATTGCCTTAGTTTTAATTCTAAGTCACTTAGTAATTTCACTTGAGATGAAATTTTTCATAGAGCCACAATCTACAAGCACTTGACATAGTTGTTATCTTAGTAGTCCCATTAGATGTACTAATTGATTCTTTTGATAGTTGTTCAAGGTCATGCCATTTATTTTTGAGAAACAATAACTATTTTCAATATTGGCCCTTGGTGCCTTTATTCAAGAGCCTTGTTTTTTTCCTCTGTCTCATTATTGACTTGATGAATTTTGAGACTAAAACTTGCTTTATTTTCTTAGTACTTGAATTTTGATATTTTGGACAACCTTTGATCTAATGGCCTAGTTTCAACAATACAAACACAATCTCTTTTGTACTAATATTTTTCATCTTTGTAGTATCAATGATCTTTAAAAGGCATCAATTTCCATTGGCATTGATTGTTGTGCCATAGAATTAGATAGTGGCATAAGACTTTGTGCTATAGGTCATATTCTATTATTTTTGAAATCTATAGCATCAACCCGCTTTGTAATCCAACTTGCTTCTTCAAATGTTTGTGGATCCTTTAGTTCTACCTCTTGTTGGACCTCAAGTTTCAAACCTTGTAGGAATCGATCCATCATCTCTGACTCCAAAACACTATCAATTTAGAGACATAAGGACTTGAATTGGGAGATATAATCTTACACCAACCTACATTGTGTAAGATTTGTCAATTGATCATGTACTATCTTTTCTGCATTGATGGGCCAAAATTGATTCCTAAATTTGGTCTCAAACTCCTCCTAATTACAAAATCCACCTTGAGCTCTATAGCTTTGAATTTCATGTTGCCACCAAATGGCTATTGCATCTTTCAAATAACTGGATGCATACATAATTCCTTCAATGGTATTTATTCTAAATAGTTGAAAGTATTGTAGCATATTGAAGAGTCATTGACATACATCTTCTTGTTTTGAAGTTCCAAAGTATTTATTGGGCTTACTCAATTTCAGCCTAGCAGGTGATGACTCCCTTGTCCTCAAGGCCTCTATTTGCTCTTGCAAAGTAGCTATCTAATCTAAGAAGTGTTGTATGTGAGCCTCTATGTGGGATTGCTCTATCATATCTCCCATGTTGTAATTTTTTTGCTAGACTTCACCATTATAATGCCTTCTCACCTCCCAGTTGACTTTTTAAGAATAGCTTGTGGTAGCTTCAATAGAATATCTAAGGTGACCAAAACAATTGATCTTCTATTATATGATGACTATTGATATACTACCAAAGAATAGTTTAATACTTGTTCTTGTATCAATGAAATAAGATCAATCTATTTGAAGTATCTAAGACTCTTCTAAACCACAGCAATATAAAACCTCATGACAAGATAGGAAAAAATGGATTAGAACAAAACTTTATAGAAACAGATACAGAAGACAAAACTAAGCAATCAAAATTAGAACAAAATAGAACAAAATATGAAGATACAAAATCTAATTATATTATGAACAAAGATCCAAAGCTATATTTGACCAGATGCCCTAAAAGGCCTTGGCTAGTCCTATTTATACTTTTTTGTATTATCCTAGTCTTTTTAAAATGTTTCTAGATGATGGATTCGACTTAGATAACTACCTTAAATTTCTTCTAGAAGATTAATGGTAGATTTGTTAAAGACATGAGCTAAAAGATAATGTATAAACCAATGAAATCCATGTCAAAGAAAGAGTGACAAAATAGAAATAAGGAAGTACATATATTAAAAGAAATTAGAAAGGCTTATTGCCAAAAAGACAAGAAAACTTAAGACTCTTGAAACTAGACTTGAAGCAAGAAACGACTTGACAAGAGTGAAGAGAGCTTCACTCTTATCTCTATATATACTATCTAATTAGGGACTACATGGCAATGTTCTATAGGACCTCTAATATGTGTTGACTTTGTAATACACATACCTTGACTTATAAGGTAATTTTTTCTACGTATGAGCCACATAGTTAATTTGGTCTTCAAGCTAACAATATGTGTGGCATATGGCCAACTTTGTTTCTAACCCAAAAATTCAATTAAAGACACCTATAAAATCAAAGCAGTGTTTATAAAGCTTCTAAGAAGCTTCTATAGAAGATATTATACAATTAATTTACTTTTATCTACTTCTACTTATTTCTACCTATTTATACAGGTAATTATTGACTTATATGCATATGATCATGACAAGATCCTATTTAAAAAATTACCTTAAGTCTTTTTTAGAATGTTCCATAGTAGGCTCCATTCAAATAATCGCCCTAAATTCTTTATAGAATGTTCCACTCTGAGTCCTACGTAGTCCACTAATCTAATCCATATTCTAAAAACTTCTATAACTTTTCAAACATGATTCTAACTATCTGTCCCTATGTGTCATTAATGAAAATATTTTATTTATATCCTATTATATTTTTGGCATAAAAATCCATGAAGAAATATCTAATATTATTTGTTTGGCTGTTCAACTTCCAAAAATACATCAAGTGATATATGATCCAAATGACAATACAACTATAATTTTAGAACATGTTGAAAGATAAAAGATAATATTATCTTTATTTTTTAAAATATAATTTGCAATAGCAATAGTAAGACAATATACATATCAATAGTTTTTACAACATTTTGTTTGGCATAAGACAAGAAGGATGTAGATGTTAAAAAACTATTGATTTATTATTAAAAGATTATATTTTACAAATTTGGAAATGGAAGAAAGATATTATTTGGAACATCTATTAATCCATATTAAATTTCTATAATTATTTGAGCACTTAAAGATTATTCATAGAATTTTTCATCCAACATTTAAAAAAGTATGTGCAACTTTAGAATTGCTTGAAGATGATAGAAAGTAGAAACAATGTTTGAAAGATGCATCAAGAATATAAATTAGATCTCTTGATGAGGGCATTATTTGTTATTTTGCTATTACACAAAAATTTATAAAATCAATTTAACTTATAAAAAAGATTTAAAAAAAAGCATCTTGGATGATTTTAATATCTATTTATAAAAAAAATATAGAATCAGCAATCTAGTAAAAAATAAATTAAAGATTTTAGACTATTTTTTATTAAATAAGATTTTGCAAGACTCCAATAGAATACTTGCACAATTTCTTCCAATGCCATTACTAAAAAAAATTGAAAAGTAATAATTAATAAAAATAAATTTATTATTAAAAAAATAATATAGAACATTCAACAATTAGAAGTAAATTTAGAGCAATATATTCTATAGTTGAATCCTCAACAAAGAAAGGCATATGATGAAATTATAACCTCTATAATGGAAGAATATAGATGCATGTTTTTTTTCTAAATGGACCTATAAGAATCGGTAAGATATTTGTCCACAATATTTTAGTAATTAAATTTTGATTGATGTAGAGAATTGTGATTTGTATTGCATCATTAAAAATTATGACATTACTATTTGAAGGAAGAAAAACCATCCATTTTATGTTGAAGATTCTACTAGATTGTAATAAAGACTTTTTTGTTCAATTACTAAGAATTCTAACTATGCTGAATTTATTTGCCAAACTTTACTTATTATTTGGAATGAATTTCTAATGCAACATCATTATTGTCCTAAGATAGTTGATTATTTCTTTATATACATTTAAGATATTAATTTTCCATTTAGAAGAGCAATAATAGTTTTTGGTGGAGATTTTTGCCACATGTTGCTAGTGATTGTGAAAGGAATTTGAGAAGAAATTATAGCACCATCTTTTGATATTCAATACTTTGACTTCAAATAAAAATCCATACATTAAAAGAAAATATGAAGTTGAATTCAAGAGAATTTCAATTGGATATCAAATTTATTAATTAGCTTCTTCAAGTAGAGAATGCACATACACGTTATTTATATAAATGGTGGTGCATTTGAATTCTTTATGGTTACATTATTATTGACTAATATTTCTATTTGCCACTTGTTAAATTAGAAATAGTACAAACTTATTGTTTGATAATAGATTTATGCTTCTTGATCATATGATTGTTGATCAATAATTAATTTTTTTAAATCATGTTGTTTATCTAAGGTTGGCAAAAAATAGTGTAGCAAATGATGTTTTTATAAGAGATAGAATAATTTTATCTACATAGAAAGATAATATAGAAGATATTAATGAAAAGATTATGGCCATATTTTCTAGAAAAAAACAAGAATATCAAAGCATTGATGAAATTGTTGTCAAAGATGGTGTTGATAATAATAATGTTTATCCAATCAAATTCATCAAGTTGCTTAATCCATTTGGAATGGCTAGATCAAAGCTTTGTCCTAAGATTGAAACTCCAATGATGCTATTAAGAAATATTTCTCTTTGCCAAGGACTTTGTAATGGAATTTGATTGGTAATTACATGACTAATGAATCAAGTTCTTGAAGTATGAATTTTTAGAAGAAAATTTGCTGGAATCTTGACATTCATTTAGTGGATTACATTAACTTCTATGACAAAAGAACTTCTGTTCATTTTAAAGACAAAGCAATTTCTAATCTATCTTGTATTTGCAATAACAATAAATAAATCTCAAAGATAATTAGTGAAGCATACTAGTTTGGATCTACAAAAATTTATTTTTTTTCAAAGTCAACTTTATATAATATTCTTTCAATACACTTCTTCTTATTCTATCAAGATTCTTCTTCCTAGAAATGATAATTTAAATTCCATACTAAATATATTTTCTTAAAATTTTAATTAGATAAATATTAGTAATTTATTTTTAATATTTTATATTTTAATTTATTTATTTATTGAACTTAATAAAAATTTGAATATCGTAATATACTTTTATGATTTTTTTAATGTAATTGAAAGTTTTTTTTTTTTTTTTTTTGTATTTTCACAAGTAATTTGTTGAACAAAATTAATTTTTTTTTGTATATTATCCATGACAATGGTACGAGCTTACTTATTCTACTTCATAGCTAAAACCTCTATTGTGTATTTTATTTATTTATTTATATTATATTATATTATATTTGAAAAATATTCTTTGGCTCAAAAAAAGCTTCACTTAAGTCATATTTTCCATGACAATGATAGGGTTTCATCTAATATATTTTTAATAATTTTTATTTTTATTTTTATTTTGTGTACATATATAGATTATTTATATAAGCATTATTCAAGATTTACAAGAAGAATTTGTGATAAATAATAATATATAGTTTTTACCAAAAATACAAAGCTAAAAGTCTAAAAAATCGAAAAAAAAATAGCAACAAGATATTAAATTAGAAATAGGATTGATTATAAAACTACAAAGAAGAAAATAAAAGATAATGTTTCAAAACTTGTGTTGATAACATTGAGATATCTCTTTTTTTACTACTTATTCAAATTATTGAACCAAGATTTTATAAACGTTTCTTAAGAAAACTCTTAGAATTGTTGAATATTTGAAATATCCAAAGAATCTTTTGTAGAAATTTTTAGAAATTTGCAAAAGTTCCTAGATAAAAACAAATAAAGCTTCTACAAAACTATGGAGAATTCTTAGAATCATGCTAAGAAGACAATGAAAGATCTTAAAAGCTTTAAGATATTTTTGAAGCTTACTAGAAAATAATAAAAATATAGAAGAGATTTTGGGAGATTTTAGAAAGTTCTAAAAGGTTTTTGAGGCTCTTATTTCTTGTACATCTATATAATACATCTTCTTCTAGCTATAAATCCTATAAAGAGTTGTAATAATTAATGTCTTCATATTTTTTAAGATCCAAGGATGTGTTATAGATTAATGCCTAATATTTAAAAGAGCTTGTTTCATTTCAAAGCATCTAAGTAATCATAAAGGATGTAGCAATAAGTCTTAAATTTATTACAAAAATTGTAATAAATTTTTTTTAAAAAAAATTATGGTTTTGAAATTATATGAAGATCTTCCAATTTGACAAACTAAAGTTATAGAAATAAGAATAAAAAACCAAAATTTTTGAAAAAACAAGAGATTACTAAATGTTTTATAAGCCACTTTCTTTTTTTCTTATAATTTACATTCTTGTAAAGTTACTTATTAATAAAATCTTTTTTAGACTATATAATTAAGTTATCTTACAACCATTGCATTTATATTCTATCAATCTTAATATTTATGTAGAACTTTATGTAATATTTTTAAATCCACATCTAAGCTATAAATTAAAGTATTTTATAAGTTTAAATTAATAATTATAACTAGAATTTAAATGAAAAGATATAATTGTACATCATGTTATGTATGGTAGAAATTAAAAATAAACCTATTTTGCATTCAAAATAAGAATTTAAAAGTAGAAACTATTTACACATACTTGTCATATAATTATAAATAAATCTAATTTTGAAGAGTTCAATTCTGGTAATGATCAATTTTTTTATATGTTCTATCAAAGATGACATAAATAATTTTCTATTTAAAATCAAACTTGATTTTTTAAATGAGAAATTATATAATTTATGTGTAGGATTTGAATTTCTTGTAAGAATGTATTGTTTTTGTTTTGGTTGTGTTAAAATAGTCAACCAAAAACCTTCAAGCTGATATTTTGACATATTTAATTTGCTCTTTGCCTCAAAAATAATAAGCTAATAAGAATTAAAAAGATTTTGATTTCATGATATATTTACTTTTTTGTTGTAAAAACCATTCTTCTATGGCATAAAATCCTTCCAATCAAGTGGTTAATATTTTATACTACATGAAGGTAATTAGAACGCATGCAATAATTTCTTGAAGTAGAATGTTTCATCTTTAAATTTAAACACTATTCTACATATATAATTGGATGTTTTATATTAAACACTAAAACAAATTTGACATTTAATACAAAAATATACATACAATCATATTTATAAAAGAATAAAAATAAATCCTAATTAAATTAAAATAACTAAACTTTAAAACAAAATATTTATAACTCACCAATTATAATATTATTTATCATAAGCTAAAAAATTATAAATGAGTGTGTAATTTCAAAGAACTATTATTATACTCAAAGTAACCATACTTTGTATAAAATATATTCTTTAATTGGTCCTTTTTCTTGATTATGATGTGGTTGTTAACATCCTTTGAATTAATCTTTGCAAAAATACTTGCTTATTTAAGGTGCCCTACTAGTTATAAAATCAATGCTAATGGATAATAAATTATTTTGCAATCACCTTCTTTATTTGCCAATAATTAATACAAATATGTAGTAATTTATATTTTCAGAGCGAGATAAAATATATTCATAATTTTGGCTTTAAAAATAAATAAAATAATTAGATTTATTATCATTTAAAGTTCTAAACTTTCATCGATTCATATTTGTAATATTATCAAAAAAAAATTTAGTAGGAGTTACTCATATTGAGATTGTTTGAAATTATCATTAGTTTAAGTCTAATTTATTTGAGGATTTTCCAAAGTTGAATGCCACTCTTGAATAAATTATTTGAAATTCTTTTTGGTAATTTTAAATTTTTGGACTTTAGTTTAACAAAAGCTTATGGCACCAAAGTCTATACCAAAAGCCAATAAGATAAGTATCCAAGCTCTAAATTAGTAGATATTTATAGTACCAAAGTCCAAATTAAAAACCCATCATGAAGAGGTTTGGATTTTAGACCAAAACATATTTAAAGTATCAAAATTCAGATAAAGAATACTTCAAAAGGGTGTTTAAACCTAAAATCAACAAGTAACTATTTATTTTGTCATGTTTTTTATAACTTTATTCTCCTAATACTAGATAGTTATTTTGAATGGAATATCATTCCAACCAACTTAAGAACCAAGACTAACATACTATTTTAAAATAATTTAATGATATATATATATATATATATATATATATATATATATTAAAGCTATAATTTTATTTAGATTTTTTAAATTTAGATTAATTATTAATTTGATCATATTAGGATATTGATTTTTTTGATTTTTTAATTTACAAGTTTAAAGACTCTATCAATTTCTAAAATGTATTAAGTGCAACATCCTTAGGTCCATTCTTTGATAAGTTGTGTAAGCTATTAACATTAAGTTGTATAAATGGAAACCTCTTACAGAAATTGGATAATAAAAGGACAATAAATAGATATACATATACATAAAAAAATACATATATACAAGAATAAATAAAATTTTGGCATGTAAAGAAAAAAAACATGTATCTCTGAAAACTAGTTTAGAAAAGGCTATTTCCAAAAAAGAAACATTAGTTTCACTATTTGAGAGAAATAAGGGCACTAATAATATATTAAAATTGCACTCTACATGTTTCTTGGTTCATACAATCAACCAATAAAAAAAATAGTATTGAATCTTGTTTTGATAGAAAATTAACAAAGATGTAATATTGGATAGGTAAACAGAAAATTGTGGTTCAACAATGATCCTAATTTATTAATATTTTATTTTGGTCACTGCTTTTTAAAATATGATAATAATATTTTTTAATGATTAATCATGTTTGATTCCTAACTTGCAAGTAGTATAATATAAAGGTTGTATTATGAGACAAATAATTAAAAAAAAAAAAAAAAAAAATTGGTTCATTTTATTGAATTTATAACTAATTCCAAAACTCCAATGCAGTCCTGATTACACTATGGAGTAAACAACTAAACAACCAAATTTTTACAAATGGAATCTGATTCCGACCATGATATGTGCGGCAAAAAGGCGCTGCTTCCACTGAGAGTTGAACTCAGGACCTCCCGCTTACTAAACGGGTGCTCTAGCCAACTGAGCTATAGAAGCAGTGGAGAAGTGGGGTATCGATCCCCATACCTCTCGCATGCTAAGCGAGCGCTCTACCATCTGAGCTACATCCCCGCGGCTGCTGACGTCACCCACCGCAGCCGCCGACGTCACCGGATGTCCTGCCCCCTGCCGCTTACTCCATTTGTTCCTGACCTCACCGCACCCTACACGCGATGGAGGCGCCCTCCCTCCCTCTCTCTCTGTGTCTGTTTGTATGTTTCTTTATATTTTTGTTTTGTTTGTATGTATGTATGTGACCCATGTGTTGCGATTGATCCACCTTTTTGCAGGGCTCCCTTGAAGCGCAAACAAGGGAGGGGCGCTGGGTGGATGGATGGAATACTCCCCCATCCCACACTCGAGGAAATTAAGCCAAGAAACATGTAGAGTGTATTTTTACTTTCCAACACTCTGAATGGAAGGAGGTGCCACTGATCAAATAGTGAACAAATTTTAATAATCTAACATTCCCTATCAAAATAAACTTAAGAAAACCAAAATTTGAACATGTATTGGTGCAACGTTTTTAGAGGGAGAAGCATGTTTGTTTGTTAATGTGTTTCTTAATTACTGAATATTTTACTAGAGTCTGAAGGACAGATGTCCAGCTCAACCACCCCACTCAATTCCACTGCTTCTGCAGTTCTCCGGAAGCATGAAAGTGTGAGGGGTCATGGGCCTCATGGCATCTGTATAGGTGCAGAATTTATCGCCATCAGACTTCATTTGATTTATCTTCCAAAAGTGGGAGAAATGATTTCCTCTTTTCGATCGTCAGAGGGCACCATATAGTGCAATACACACACAAACATACGTATACAATTGTACCCACAGAAAGGTGTATTCCGAAGGCTTAGATTCTAACTCCCATCTGGTTTTCTTCGACGCCGAAATGTGGACATGACCCAGTTGCACTCTTCTGTGAAGCCTCGGCTTAACACCATTTGTTGGAAGAGGGGCGATTGAGCTTCAACACAGCGGTGAATTTGCGATTGCAGAGTTGAATCCTCGAGAAGCTAGAGATCAGAGTCGACGTTGAGTTAACAAGCAATCGACACACAAATGTGCACTTCAAGGTTGGTAGTGCTCGCTACACGGAAGCACAGAACTGTGAGACTTCGCTCTGCGGCGTACCCTACGAGGGAGCATTTGTAATGTCCGGAATCCGTAGACGCTTTTGACACCATCCCCAACAGCTTGCATGTACACGCATGATGTGCCTTGGGGTCTGGAACTGTGGGAGTACAGACGACTGAAAGTAGGAGCCTTTGATTTGCCACATGAGATATCATCAAGAAACCTCAGTCAGTTGATAAACGATAGCTCAGGACAAAACTCTCTGCCATTGTGGGGAGGAGTAGATTGAACTAGAGAACTTTTAAACCAGGTCAGCTTCTCGTCAGACCCTGTTGTCCCGCGTGCTGACGTTTGAGCTCGCTTTAACGCGGTCTCTGTGGTCGCTGCTTTAACTTTTGTATTACGTGATCATTCGAATTGACTGCGTGTGCCCGGTAGCCCAAGACCTACAATTTGGGTAGTCTCAGCGACACTGAGCACATGTCAAATGTAGAGACTACATGGTACACACACACACATACGGTGAATAGCGCCAAGTTCATTCAGGAGCTGGCGATGAGGACCTTTCAGTTCCATGCTGCTTACACTTGGAGAAACGCTTGGGTGGTCTAGAAGTACCGTTGATCATTCTCACATCATCTTCCGCTTTCCATTATGAAAATAAACAAAAGGTAAATTTAGCCATGATATCTGATGGAGCCCTATGATACGATGAGCCGGAGTCCAGCCCAAGCCATGATTCAAAGGAACTGAATCATGATATATGGGTACCTGCTGAGTTGTGTTTGTCACTGAAAGGAACCAGATTTTTCTTCGACTGCAGCGGCTTCTTCGAGCAAACTCTCATCCATTGCGTCGCACTTCAGCGCAGTGTGCACGTAGCCGACGAGGAGCCTGGAGGAATGCTGCTATCAATACGAAATTATGCGTGCCATGTTTCAAAGACAGACCAACGAAGAATGGTTTTTGGTTGTCCAGATTGGAGAAAAAGTTTTACAGCAGGTTCGTGTGGACGGAGGCCCACTTAGAATTACTTGGAAGAGGAGGGGAATTTATTTGCCACTGACGGAGGACAACGATTAGTGACCCACCTTGTCATTGGACAACGATTAGTGACCCACCTTGTCATTCCTAGGGAGCTGGTTGAGGTGAGAGATTTTAAAAGAAAGAGACCACTGAACAGAGGAAAACCGCCTCAATATTGGAGGATATGTTTTTGTAAGGTATGTTTTGAAATATATACCTCTAATTGAACTTTTGAATTTATTTGAGATGTCAATAGAAGGAAAATTCATAGATGCTACAATTGGCAGAAGTGAAATTAGGTTTGCAACTATCACAAATTTTCATGAGCTTGTCAATACTCTTAGGATAGAAATTTCACACATTACCAACACCACCCCCAAAAGCACTATTCCTTCACCTATAGAAAAGCTCCAAAGATGTTAATATAAAGTTGTACAATTAATGGAAACTAGAAGATCAACTTGACAATCAAGTTCAAGAAGTCTTGATTCTACAAGCACAATTGAAGCAAGGATTAATAAGCCTAAGAAGTTTGATGGTATAAGATCGAAATTTTGAGGATTTTTGCATCAAGTTAAGCTCTATTTAAAATTACATCATCTCTAATACCTTTATGGTTTTTTTTTAGATGGATTCATAGGTGCACTTCTATTTGGAAGTATTTTCTTTTAATTTGTACTTTTGATGGAAAAAGATTCATAACTATTCTATGATTCAAAACCATTCTGAAAAGTATTTATGAATATATTTAGAAAAAATGATTGTGAAAGGGTAGTACACATCAAGCTCGTAATTCTACAACAAGGATCATGTTCAGCCATCACATATATTGTTAAATTCCAAAATCTTGCTTACAATGTGGATTCGAATGACAAAGCCCTTATCAATTAGATTCAATATAGATTGAAAGATAATGTCAAAGATTTATAGTTAACAATGCCAAAAGTTGTTTCATTTAAGTAATTTATTGCTTAAGCCATTGCATGTGACAATCAATTTTTTGAAAGATGCTAATAACAAAGATTTGGTTGAAAAAGTATAAGTCAAGTTATAACAATACCTTTTAAGTTTTTGAAAGCATACTTATCTTTACCAAAATCTATGTAAATTGACACTATACATTTTAAATCTCTTATAGAATAAAAAAAACTTATTATTATTAAAAATATTTATACCTATATTATAGAGAATCTAAGCACATTAGCCAATATTGCTTAAAAAAAGCAATGCAATCACAAAATAAGGAGCATGATTACTAAAGAAGATGAGATATTGAAAAATAAGTTTTTTCAGTTATAATAGGAACCATGTGGCAAAAATCTTACATTATTTCTTGTAAAAGTCATATTCTCCTATCAAATTCTTCATCTTGTTTTATGATATAAATTTTTTTAGGATAAAAAAATCACAAAGTCTTAGCCTTATTAGATTCAAAAGCCTTAATTTGTTTTATAAATAAAGACTTTGTTATAAAAAAAGAAATATTCTTAATTAAGAAAATCAAATTTATACATGTAGAAGTAATACATAGTCGTTTTTTATTTATTGGTAATGTTATATATGAAATTATTCTTTTAGATGTAGCTACTAGTATTTATAGTAATTGAATAATATATAATGTGATTAGATTTCTTTCTAATCTAATTATTTAAGGATTATTGTGGTTAAAAAAGTATAACCTTTAAATAGATTGGATTTCTCATAATCTTGATTTTTTCTATAGTTTAGTCCAAGATTTTGTTAGGCAAATAAAAATCCATAATACCAATATATTCAAATTTTTATTAATAGGTACAAGAATTTTTATGCATATTACAAAAGAAGGGTCAACTTTTGCTATAAATGCCTTATCTATTATTGTTAGAAAAAAGATCTCAAGTAGCATTTTAAGCCAATATCAAGATTATTAAGACATTTTTGAAAAAAAAATATAAATATTATTTTAAAGTATTATCTCCATTGATCTTCAAGAAGGGGCTCAACTACCATTCAAACCAATCTATAGTCTATCTTAGGATGAGTTGACTGTACTTAAGGAATGTGTTGATGAGAATTTGGCTAAAAACTTCATATGTCATTCTAAATTTTCAACTAGGGCTCCTATCTCATTTGTGAAGAAAAAAAATGGATCTCTATACATGTATATGGACTATTAAGGACTTAATAAGATCACCATCAAGAATAGATATCTTTTATTTTTGATTTCAAGGCTTTTTGATCAACTAATCAAACAAAGATCTATAAAAAAATAGATCTATAAAGAATACATAATCTAGTATGCATTAACAAAAGAGATAAATAGAAAACTATATTTTGATTTAAGTATGGATATTTTGAATATTATGTCATATCTTTTAAGCTTACAAATATACCAATTACTTTTTAATATCTAATAAATGATATCTTTCATGAATTTCTTCATAATTTTGTCATTTATTTTTTAGGTATCATCTTAATTTACTTGAAGAATACAAAAGAAAATGAAGTTTATGTTAGTCATGTATTACAAAAATTAAGAGATACATGATTATATGTTAAGTTAAAAAAATGTATATTTTATACTACTCAAGTTGGCTTTCTAAGTTACATCATTTCAAATAATGATAAAACAAGACTAGAATATTTCTAAGATATAAGATCCTTCCAACCTATAGCAATATAAATCCCGTTACAATGTAAGACAATGTAGATTAGAATAAAATTAAATAGAATTAAATAAAATGGAATATGAAAAGTAAAATAGAGTAAAAGATAATAAAAAAAAATTGAAAAAAAAATATAAAATCAAATTTTATTAAAAAAAAGAGACCAAAGTCATACCTGACTAAATCTCCAAATAGCCTTAACCAATCTTACTTATATTTTGTCCAACTATCTTTGAACTTTTTAGAATATTTTTAATCATAGGCTCCACCCAGTTAATCGCCTTAAGTCCTTTCTAAAATGTTTTATGGTAGATCCCAAATAGACCACCAACCTAGCTTCAATTCTAAAAACTTCTAAAAACTTTCCAAATATGGCTCCAACTACCTATCTCTATGCATATATAATACAAATATCTTATCCATATCCTAAGATAGTTAATCTTCTTCCACTAATATGGAGTGTCTTTGTTTTGCTTTCATTGGTATCTCCAAATTATTTCTTAATAATAGATAAGATTTTATAGAGGTTCTCACATTGCATCATACATCAAATAATCTTTTTAAAGGACATTGTATTGAAGTTATGGATGTCCATTGCTATGGTAAAGGTAGCAATGCTTCAAAGTGCTATCTACTTCATATTCTTGTTAGTCATCAATCACAACCAGTAGTGGTGGTTGATATTGGTATGAAATTCTTTGAGTTGTAAAACATCAAAGAATAGATGGATCCAAATATGTGGCAAAAGCTTGAGGCAATATGAAACATCAAAAATTATTATAGAAAATATAAAAAGGTCTAAGCCTCGAAGATGCCAACTTACAGATTTGGGTTGATGTAACAAGTACAAAGTTGATATTAGAGAGCAACACCTAGTCACCCTCTTGGAAGGTCTTATATCATTAGTGCTTATTTCCATATTACTTTTGTCAATTCTGTGTTATAAAGAAGTAGTATTGTGCCTCTTGTAAGATCGTTGTAAGTCGTTATATAATCTCTTCTATTTTCAAGTTGTTGGTGTCAATGAGACGATTTCAAGGACATGAATTTCAAAGAAAGAAAATCCTCAATACACTCTTATGTCATTGAAAAGAACTAGAAAGTCATTCAAAGATAATATAATATTGAACTAAAATAGCTATTATTAAAAATAAAAAGACTAAAAAATCTTAAAACAAGACTAAGGACTAAAAAGGTGTTGACAAAACTAAAGAATGCTTCACTCTTACCTCCATATATATTCTTGGCCTCCACAACGTTTTGGAGGTCCTAAAATGTATTGATTTTGTAAGACATATATTTTAACTTGCAACATAAGTTTTTTATATGTGCACCACATAATTATCTTGTTTTGTAAGCTATCAATATGTGGTTAACTTGTAGACCAAGTTTCTAACCTATTAATCAACTATAAATACATATAAAGTCAAAGTAATATCTATGAAGCTTCTAAAAAGCTTTTCTAAAAGGTATTATGAAATTAATCTACTTTTATCTATTTTTATTTACTTCTGTTTAATCATATAGGTATTTACTAAAGTACGTAAGTATATTTGTGACATTATCTTTCCTTCTAAAGACGAATTCCATGAAGAGTGGCCATTATGTGTTGATGAAATCCAAGATATGGTAAATTATATTTATCACATACAATGATCTTTGTTCTCTTTGAAGATGGTTATTAGGTCTTTTCAACCATCGATAGCATCTCATATCAGCACAAGAAGTTCACCTTATTATTTGAACATTATTGAGGCTTTTATAACTTTTTTCAAATAAATCATTTGGAACACTGTCAAAAGTTGTTCCTATCTCTAATAAAATCATCAAACATTGAGAGTCTCTTTTTAAGGTTGTCATATCAAACATATTGTATCTTGCCATCTATTTGAGAAAGGATATGTTTTTCTTAGGGATCTTCATCTTGATTATATTGTCTTGAAGGTTGTTCCAATTACAATGTCTTATTTGGTAAGTTAGCAAATGAAAGCTCTTGAGTTAAATCTGTTGGTTGTTGATTCTCCATCTCTTTTATATCACAAATACACAAAAATTACAAAGAAGAATAGAAAGTAGGATATTATCTTTCTTTAATCTTATTTTTTTATAACAAAGATTTTTTTATTCTTCATCTTGATTTTAATGGATGTCGTTAATAAAAAGCTTTAACTCACTTTATTGTATTTACAAGATTTTTAGCTAGCTGCCATGTCCATTCACTAATATCTTATTTGCACTAATGAACAAGATATTCCAACCTATTTCAATGCCACTTTGAATCTAAGACTTCTTCTACCTTAAATTCTTAATTATTATCCACTTCTATAGGAAGATGTGGTATTTTTCTTTTTTCTAAGATATTCATTGTCTTATATGGCTTAAGAAGAGATAAGTGAAATATGGAGTGGATCTTTATAGACTTCAATAGATATAATCAATAAGCAATAAAATTGATTTATTTACTAATATAAAATAATTTAAGCCTATGATAGTCCAAGTTGTTAGAAAGACAAGTAGTCTTGATATTGTGACAAAGTAACCATACTTTATTATCTATGTTGAATTGTAGTTGTTCTTTGTGATAGGCAACTATATTAATTTTTTTTCATTCTTGAGCTATCCCTTCATTGTTGCATGTAGCTTTGACAAGTGATTTACCAAATCTTTTGCCATGAGATTATCAACTTTTGAAAAGTCAAAAGTATGAAGTTATAGATGATAACTATAATTGGCAAAGAAAGGTGTTTGTTGACTAGAAAAATATACCAAATTATTGTATACAAACTCTGCTAATAATAAAAGAGTTGTTTAATCATTTTGATAATAATTGATGGTATACCTTAAGTACTATTCTTAAACTTGATTCATCTATTCCATTTACCTATCAATTTGGAGATGAAAGCCAAAGAGAGCTTTATATCCATTTTTAAAATCTTAAAGTGGATTCTCCAAAATCATGATATGAATTGAGTCTCCCTATTCAATATAATATCTTTAGGCAATCCGTGATAGTGATAATTATTCTTAAGAAAAAGTTTAGCCATTATTTCACCTGTGATAGATTTTATATATGGTAAAAAAATTTCCATCTTAGTAAAACAATCTACTACCACAAATATAAAATCATACGAACTTCAGACTAGAAGATCCGTGATAAAATCTATAGAAACAAAAGACTATACTTGTTCTGAAATATGTAATGGTTGAAGAAGTTCATAACATCAATGGTAAGGAGTTTTAGATCTTGAATAAATATCACATGATTGTACAAAGTCTTTGAGTACCTTTCACATTTGAATCCACTAAAATTCTTTAGATATTAGCTCCAAAGTCTTATTATATCTAAAATATCTCGCTGCTAGAATTTCATGATGAGTTTGAAGAACATATTATCATGCTCTATTTTTTGGAATATATAATCATTCCTTAAAATAGAATAAGTTGTTCTTGAACTCAAATTTAAAAGTATCATGAGACTTAAAAGAATTATTCTAGATATCAAAGACAAGAAGATCAAAAGACATACTTAATTGAATTTGCTTAATAAAAGTTGAATCAACAAACAATATTGATTTTATTGCTTGAAGATGAAAATACTTTGGCTTCAATAAAATTATTCTTTGTTGATCAAAAGATATATTTCTTTCTTTTGCTAGAAGATAAAAATATCTAAAAAAGACATCCAATAAACTTTATTATTTTTCAAGTCAATAAGTAATCTTGAAATCAAATCTTAATAAAGACATATTCCAACAAGCTTCACAACAATTCAAAATACATGTTAATATAAAATATTCGAGATTCTTATGATTTATATATATGGTTATTGGACTCAAGGTGCCTTTTAGATAATGATGCTATTCTTAAAATGATTCTACAATTGCAAGGAGCTCTCTAAGGTGGATCTTATAATTAATCTCGATTGCTGAAATTTTTTTAGAATGAAAAGCTATTGGATGAAGTTTGTCACATGCTTCCATTTGTAATAATATTGCAGCCAAGATATAGTCTAATGTATCTGTTTGCATAAAAAATGCCTTAAAAAAATTAACAGAATATAAGATTAATGTAAAAATAAATGTTTTTTTTAAAACATCAAATAATGCTTTGGCTTATTTATTCCCTTCAAGTTTGTCTTTATAAGTCAAAAATATAAGTGGAACTGCAATTTGAAAAAAAAATTGATAAAGTTTTGATAATAATTGACAAAGTTCAAAAAATATTACACATCTCTTACTCTTTTTAAAATCTTCCAATCCATCATAGTTTGGATCTTCTTTGAATCCATCATTAGCCCTTTGTTGAAAATGATGTATCATAGAAAGTCAACTTGAATAGTGTAGAATTTACACTATTTTAACTTGGCATATAATCTTACATCGTTAAGATTTTGTAATACATGAAAAATATGAACTCCATGCTCTTTTATGTTCTTAGAGTAGATTAAGATGTCGTCTAAATAACAGTCAATAAAATCATCAAGAAACTCATAAAAAACATCATTTATTAGATGTTGAAAAATAATTGGTACATTTGTAAATCCAAAAGGCATGACATTATATTCAAATATCCATACTTAGTTTCAAACACAGTTTTTCATTCATCTCTTTTTTTTAATGTATATCAAATTATATGCTCTTCATAGATCTATTTTTATATAAATCTTTGCTTAATTCAATTAATTAAAATATCTTAAAATTAAAGATAGAAGATATCTATTTTTGATAGTAATCTTATTGAGTCCTTGATAGTCCACACACATCCATAGAGATCTATCTTTTTACTTCACAAATAAGATAGGATCTCTATATGAATCATCAAATCAATTCACTAGTTGTTTTAGAATAAAAAAATACATTTAGAATACTTAGAATCATAATATATAGTAAATAGTATAGAAATATTTAGACAAATAGAAAATTAAAGAGTTAATTGTAGAATTAGAGTCTTAGTAAGTCTTAGAGGTAATTATCTTACTTGATTTAGTATTTTTTACTTATTATCGAATATTGAAGAATATTTACTAAGATCAATATTTATATTGGCCTTGTATCTATACATATTACTTATAAAAAAAACTATAAATATTAGTTAGTAGTTAGAAGAAGCATAAGAAAGAACCTCATGTCTTCTTAGTTAGTTACATAGAAAGTATGATTTGTAATAGATTTAAATTTATTTTATTACTATAAAAATTATTAAGATAGGAATTTATAGACTTAAATTTATATTAGTATTATAGAACCATTATAAGAATTTTAAAAATTTATTTAGAATTTATTAGAAAATCATAGAGTAATTTCGAAGACTTTGATAAAAATAAGTTTTATCACTTCAGGAGCTATTATGAAGAAATGGAGCAAGATTTGAAGGCCACAAAAGATTTCTAATCATATTGGATATTTTTAAACACTATAGTGAAGTCAAAAATGAAAAATTATGGATTTTACCAGTAGAAAATAGGAGGATTGGCAACTAGTATAGTCTTTATTAGAAAAGAAGTACACAAGTCCTATATGGGTTGTAGCACCTTGAAGGTAGTTAGAAAGAAAAGACTTAGGCCTTGTGGCCTTTTTTGTGAACCCATATATACTATTTATGAGCCTTGGTGGAGCTTGAACTCCTGATCTCTTAAGCAAATTATCCTTGAGGTAAAAATTATTTACTTATTTTTTTATTTATTTACTTTTTATTTTTCAAACCTTCATAACTTACTCATAATAACTCAAATTTATAAGTCTCTTATACCATTGAAAAGATAAAAAAATTTAAATTTTTAAAAATATATTATTTATTTTTATTTTTATTTTTTATTAGATAAAAACTTAGTGAACAAACTATGATTAGTTTTATAGTGTACAATTGCTTGATTGTACTTATTCCACTTGTTTTGTATTTTGCTTCTTTTGTTCTTTTTCTTGCTACTTTCACTTTATACCACCCATTACAAGTAATTTTTAGTTGAGACTAACTTGTAATTAAATTAAGGCGTGAATTTTATACTTACATCTTGGTTGAAAATTTAAAATGATGTATGAAATTCTTAGCTAAGTTCTCATTAATGTACTTCTTGAATGCAGCCAACTCATTTTTTACTAGGCTATAGATTGGTCCAAATGGTGGTTGAGCTCCTTCATAAAGATCGATGGAACAATTGTAAAGACAATAATTTAGAAGAATATCTATATTTATTTTTCAAAAACATCCTAGAAATCTTAATATTGGCTAGGAATACCACTTGACATCTTTTCACCATCAAAAATAGATGTAATATATATATAAAAAAAAAAAGATAACTCTTCTTTTGCGGCATACATAAAAGTTCTTGCACCTTAAGTAAGGATTTGGATATACTAGACTTATATATTTCTACTTGACTAATGGAATTTTAAATTAAACTATCAAAAAAATTAAAATTATAAGAAATCCAATCTATTTAGGAATTATATTTTTTTGACCATGATAATCTTAAAATAATCAAGTTGAATGGAGATTTTATTACATTAAATACTATTATGCTATTATGATCTTTAATTCCTATATCTAAAGGAACAATCTCATGTAAAAAAATTCTTAAAGATAGTAAACAACCATCTATGACTTCTACATGTATAAATTTAAATTTTTTGACTAACAATACTTCTTATTATTTGACAAAATCTTTCTCTATAAAATAGGCAAAGGCTCTTGAATCTAAAAAAGCTAAGATTTTGTGATTTTTTGGTCCTAAATAAACTTCTATTATAAAATAAGATGATGGATCTAAAGAAAAAATAGGACCTTTACTAGTAAATACATAAGATTCTAGCTGCATTTTCCCTATTATAGTTGAAGAAACTTATTTTCTAAGACATCATCTTCTTTGGCAACCATGCTTTTCATTTTGTGGTTATGTTGTTTCTTTGGACAATGTTAAGTAGTGTGTTTAGCTTTTCCACAATATAAGCATAAACCATCTTGATATTATTGATTCTTTTCTTGCTTCGTAAGAAATTTAAAACACATTGTATCAATTTACATTAGTTTTGGCCTTGATGAATGTGTTTATAAAAACTTTAAAGCTATCTTCATTATTTGATTCATTCCTCCTCAGCCAAGTCTTTATTCTTAACATCTTTTAAATAATTGATTATTGCATGCAATAACTTGAGCAATAAATTGTTCTAAAAATTTTGCCTTTGGCATTGTCAATAGCAAATCTTTGACATTATCCTTCAACCCATATCAAAATTGATTGATAAGGACTTTATCATTTCAATCCACGTCACAAGAATTTAGTAGTATATATAATGGCTGACCATGATCTTTGCCATAAAGATAAAAGTTTAGTCTCTGCTACTCTTTTTTAATCACTTTTTCTAAATATAGTTGTAAATATTTTTAGGAATGAATTCAAAATCATAAAGAAGTCACAAATCTTTTTCTATTAAAGGTGCAAAGTAAAGGAGAGCACTTCATGATAGAAAAAAGCCTATAAATCTAACTTGAATAAATCTATCAAGATATTGGAAGAGATGCAATCTTAGATACAACTTGATTTATTGCAAAAATCTTTGAAATTTTGATCTTATTCCATCAAACTTTTCATGCATACTAATCTTTATCTTTGTCATACTTGTAGAAGCAAAATTCTTTAGGTTTGGTTGTGAGGTCGATCTACTTCTTTCTCTCAACTGTACAATTTCTTACCACAAACTTTGAACTTATTCTATAGGCATAAGAATAGTACCTCCATGATTTGTATTGGAAATATGTGAGATTTTTATTCTTAGAGTATTAACAAACTCATGAAGATCTGCAATAATTACAAATCTATTTTCACTTCCATTATCAATAGCATCTATAATCTTTTTTTTTATAGATAATTTAAACAAATTCAAAAAATTAAATTAGAGAAAGATAATCCACAACCTCTAATATTAAATGAAAATTTTTACAAAGAAGAATTATCTTCTCTTTAAAGAAAAGATCAATATTAGAAAATAAGATTTTTTATTTAAAAGTTGATAGTTTGTAACCTTTAAAATACAACAATAGAAGTAAGATATCTACTCACTTTTAAAAAAAGATAGAAACTATAAGTTAATATTCTTATCAAATTATTAAAGATATGAATTTCTAAAAAAGAAAATCCTCAATACACTCTTGTGTCATTGAAAAGAACTAAAAAGTTATTCAAAGATGATATAATATTGAACTAAAATGGCCATTATCAAAAACAAGAAGATTAAAAAAATCTTGAAATAAGACTAAGGACTAGAAAGGTATTGACAAGAATAAAGAAGGCTTCACTCTTGCCTCCATATATACTCTCAACTAAGAGTTATGTTGTGATATCCTATAAGACCTCTAAAACATGTTGATTTTGTAAGACATGTATCTTAACTTGTAAAATAAGTTTTCTATATATGCGCCACATAATTAGTTTGTTTTGCAAGCTATCAACATGTGATTAATTTGTTGATCAAGTTTTTAATCTATCAATTAGCTATAAATACATGTAAAGTCAAAACAACATCTATGAAGCTTTTAAGAAGATTTTTTAGAAGGTATTATGAAATCAACTTACTTTTATTTACTTTTACCTACTTCTACCTAATAATATAGGATTATTTAGAGTACATATGTATATCTATGACAAACAATAGAGAATTGCTGGCATAATCGGATGCTGACTAGTATTAAAAAAGAATGGTGAATGACCAATACTTGCTTAAATACTATCATTGTAAGCAAATTCTAAGGGGGTCAAATATTCATTTGGAACATTATGATGAATTACCATAAATGCCTATAGCATATCTTTTAAGGTTTGATTTGTATATTTTTTTTGTCAATTTGTTGAAGATGGAAGGCCTTCGACATGATAAGTCATATACTCAGTAGCTTGAACAAAGCTTGCTAAAAATATTTCATGAAGCACGGAATGTGATTCAAAATGATGATACAAGATAATCTATAGTGATAAAAGATAATATTAAAGAAGACCTATGTAAGTATTGGAATATTAATATCAAAGCACATTGCTATCAAGTAAAGTTGCTTCAATAGTCAATCTACAAAGTCAACTATAGTATGATTGTAAGGCATCTATGAAAAATATATTATGAGATCTATATTTATTTACTTTCAACATGCCATAGCTAGTGGAATTAGCTACAATAATTTAAAAGATGCTATATTATATGCTTTGTTATGTTGATATGATTCATAAGAGTACACAAAAGATCAAACATCAAAATCCAAACCTGTCCAAAACTATGCCCTTAAGATCCATTCTAGAATCTTTTTACACCTTAGATGTCTAGATGTTGGAATATCATGTCACTCTTGAAATGTGCACATCTAAAATATAGCATTATTAGGTACATAAATCTACTTTTTGAAATAGAAAAAACCATCACTAAGACAATAATCTTCATATTACACATTGTCCACTTATAATTAATTGATAAACATCTTAAAATAAGTATCTTGATGCATAGCTTCCTTCTATTTTGTTCCTTTAATTAGGTTTGAAATAAAATTATTAATGGTAGCAACTTTTGCCTTATCCTCCTATTTGAGCTTCAAATTTGGTTTACACAATAAGGTATTTGACATGGTGTGTTGTTGTCCTTACTTATATTCAAGCTAAATATCAAAGAGTTGTAATTATTCTTCTCAATGATAATGTTGTGATTTCATATTTTTGAGATATAAATCATGTAGCAAAAGTTGATAGTTAATCCAAATAATCAATGGCTTTTCTAAAAAATATTATCCCTACATCTTTATGGCATATATAATTGTTACTTATTCTTGATCACATATAGAGTAATTGTGCTCTGCCCTTCTGAGCTTACATGATTTGTACACCTTATGTTGAAGGCTTATATCTAGAGATTTTTTGTTGGCCTCAAATATAAAAGGTAGCTAAAGACTTTGTACAATCATGTAATATTTCTTCAAGATTCAAAACTCCTTGTCATCAATCTTAAGAACTTCTTCAACCAAAATTTATTCCAAAATAACTATGATCTTTTGTTTCTATGGATTTTATCATAGATCTTTTAGTCTCAAGTTTGTATGATTCTATATTCATAATAGTAGATTATTTTATTAAAATGGCATATTTTATACCATATACAAAATCTATCATAAGACAAGAAATAGATAAGTTTTTTTTAACAATATCTATTGCTATTATGGACTATCCAAGGATATTATATTAGATAAAAAGACTCAATTTGTATTAAGATTTTGAATATTCTTTTCAAGATTTTAAAAGTCAATATAAAATTTTCTTTGACTCTTTATTATTAAACAAATGGCCAAACAAAATGGTGAATTAAATTTTGAAGCAATATTTGAAATATACCAGCAACTATCATTAAGATGATTAGATAATTATTTTGCTATTTGAAAAGTTTATATAGAATAATTTGGTACATTCTTCTATTCAATAAATACTATTATTTATCAATTATAGTTATCATCTATAATTTGATGCTTTTGACTTTTTAAAAGTTGATAATCTTGTAATAGAAAATTTAACAAATTGTTTATCAAAGCTACATACAACAATCAAAGGCATAGTTAAAAGAAGCTCAAGAATGAAAAAAATCAATGTGGATATCTATTATAAGGAACAACTACAATACAACGTGGATGAAAAGGTTTAGTTACTTTGTTCCAATATCAAGACTACTTGTCTTTATGACAAGTTTGACTATAGTAGGCTTGGATCTTTTCTTATTTGTAAATAAGTCAATCTTATTGCTTATCAATTATATCTACCAAAATCTATGAAAATCCATTTTATATTCTACATGTCTCTTTTTGAGCCATATAAAATAGTGAATATCTCGAAAAAAAGACAAATGCTACCTCTTTCTATAGAAGTGGATAATAATCAAGAGTTTGAGGTGGAAGAAGTCTTAGATTCAAAGCAAAATGAAAATAAATTAGAATATCTTATTCATTGGCATGGATATGATATTAATAAATACAAATGAGAGCTAACAAAAAAAATCTTGTAAATACAGTAAGAAAATTGAGGCTTTTCATGAATAATATATGTCAAAAACTAGATAAAAAATAGCAAGATCCATAAAAGATGATGAGCACTCCTTGTGGAATTCATCTTTAGAAAACAAGGTAATATCATGGACATATGTATTTATTCCAATAATTATCTATATGATTAAGTAGAAGTAGATGAGTGTTGATTAATTCCATAATATCTTCTAAAAAAGCTTCTTAAAAGCTTTGTATATACAATTTTGACTTTACACATGTTTGTAGTTGATTAATCAATTAGAAACTTTGTCAATGTATTAACCACATGCCATATGTATTCGTAGCTTACGGAATAAATTAACTATGTAGAGCATATGTAGAAAACTTTTTGTACAAGTTAAGTCATATGTCTGGTAAAGTTAATACGTGTTGGAGGTCCTACAGATCATTGTTATATAGATCCTACTTAGATGGTATATATGAAGATTGGAGTAAAGCCTTCTTTACTCTTATTAATATCTTTCTAATTCTTAATCTTATTTCAAGATTTTCTAATCATCTTAGCTTTGGCAATAGCTATTATAATTTAATTCTATATTATCTTTGAGTGATTTTTTATTCTTTTTGAGTGATACAAGAGTGTATTGAGCTTTCAGTTCTTTGAGGTTCATGTCCTTGATAACATGTAAATCAAGTATTAAAGAAATATATAAAACTTTGTATTAAATAAAATCAAAACAATCTAAAATAACTTCTTTTAGCATCATTATATTTTTTTTTAATGACATGATATATTTTCAACTCAAAAAGTAATATCTTATGACATTCATAATTATTATTTTTTATATAGTAGCTTTAATTTTTTGAAGGTGAATAATTCTATTATTGAAGATTTAGCAAATATATTTGAAAGTATTTATGAAGTAATATAGATGCTACTAAATAATATTTAAAAATTCATATCTGATGTCATAAAATATAATGACCTATATTTAAAGTTGGTTATAAATTGTTGGTTTTCTTTTCATTTTTTTTTGTTTTTTTAAAAACAAAATTAATATACTTGCATATTGGTTGTAATCACCAAAGTTATAAAAGATTCATTATACTTTTCATGTTTTAAACCAACAAGACAATCAATACATTAAAAATGAAACAATTACCATTTCAAGTTAGAAGAAATATTAATAAAAAATACAATCTAAAACAAGCATTGGCTTTAAAAAAACTGAAGTAAGCAAAAATATTATATATACTTATAAAAAATATTATTATCAAGCATATAAATAATTTATAGTTTATATTATATGTTAATTTAATTGGATTTTTAAAGTATAATTTATACAATATTTCAAGTCATAAAAAAAATGGTTTTCAAATTTGTAGAACCAAAACATATATATATATATATATATATATATATTTCTTGTATTGTGGTTTTTTAATAATTAGAAAATCATCTACTTCTTTATCTATTTAAATATTTTTTAAAGTATTTTTTTAATGCTTATGTTATAAGTCCACAAAGAGTGGCTGGATAGTTTTTACAATTTTTTTTTCACATTTAAAAAACAGGATTTATTATTTTCTAATTTTCTTATTTTCTTGAAATATTTAGATTAAATTAAGGAAAAAAGTTCTTTAAAAATTCACATACAAATAATAAAAAAAAAAAAAATGGTATTTACATTCTGCACTAAGAAGACATATATATATATATATATATATATATATGTAAAACGTTGAATAAAAAATCATTTAACAAAAATATCATGTAAATTAGTTACAGTCCATTATGATTTTTTAACATTCTTAAAATTATGTTAGATTAGAAGAAATTTGATTTTTTAATTTTTTAACTATTAAATTTATTTGTATAATTCTATTATTTGCAACAACTACAAAGGTTTTTGAAAAGTATAGTCTATCACAGTGGCTCGTCTTTTCTTATAATAGATTCCAACATTTTTATTTTCCACATTAACTTTTATTACTAAAAATTTATATAGTCTTTACTATGTCTTCTTCTTATTTTTTAATATCAACACAAGCCAAACTCCTAAAAGAAAAAAACTTTCAGAAAGCTTTTGAATCATGGTCTTTTCAAGTATCTCTTAAATATATTGACCTTTCATTGTTCTTAACAAATTAAAAATATGTGTACACAAAATCATAATAATAATCACTTACTCACAAATATTTAGAAATTAGGTAACTTTTTTTTTTTTATGTTTTTTTAAAAATAATATGTCGTCATTGAAATTTTAAGAATTTGTATATGTAAATGATTGTAATGCTTATTATTTGACTGGTAATTTTTTAGTCACTTATTTTACGTAATTACTCTAATTTCTTACCAGTATTTAGACAAAATAAGTTAAACTCTTTTGCAATATAATAAGTCACTTAAAATTTATGTTTTTGTATGTTTCCTTTTTAGCACTTCATTTTTCTTTGATACAATAATAGTTTATATTGATTTATTTTATTTTACATGTAGAAATTTAATTTCAAATAATGAAATTATCAGCTGCTTTAAAAATATATTTCTATTGTCTACAGTAGATTGAAGTAATCATTTTATGATATACAAAAATGAAAACTGGTATGGAAAAAAATTAATATTAATAAATTAAAAAATTAACTTACAATAACTTATTTCAAAAATTAAAAAATACTAAACACAAACATAGAAATTTCGAGGTAGGTATTTTTGTTTTCAAGCCGATTAAAATTTATTGAATATTTTGCAATAATAACAAAATCACTACTTGCCCTTCAATATTCAAGTTTTTATAGATTTCTAATCTTAAAGTATAAAAGTATATAGAAATGCAATTAAAGAGCTAACAATCTTCTTATGAAATGTACACAATTTAGGTGTCAAGCAAGCTATTGTTTAAATCTTTATCCCTATAAGCCAACTTTGAAAAGCTATAATATAAATGCTTTACATAAACCTATTGCATGCCTTAAAACAATCAGTTTTTTATAACCTCACCTTTCAGAAATAGTGGACAGTATTGCCAGTATTGTTCTATTCGTGATGTGTGCTCAAGTCATTGCAATACCGGGAAAACGTCTGCAATCCAGTATTAAAATGTGGTACTAGTTTCCCTTATTTGCTAGATGGGTGGCAACATTCACCAGGTGTAAAGGTGTACATAAGTCTAATTAATTAATCTTCCAACTGAATGGCATTCCAACAAAGGACTTCTGTAGGCCATGTCGTTTGGTATGTAAGATCCTCGAAATTAGAGGCTATTTCGTATATTTTGAAGAGGAATTGTAGCTTTTGAAGTCTGAGATACCGAACTAGACTAATTACGCCATTGATATTATTCCACAGATTGTTTAAGAAATCTAATCACATTATATATTATTCAATTACTATAAATACTAGTAGCTACATCTAAAAGAATAATTTCATATATAACATCACTAATAAATAAAAAACGACTATGTATTACTTCTACATGTATAAATTTGATTTTCTTAATTAAGAATATTTCTTTTTTTATAACAAAGACTTTATTTATAAAACAAATTAAGGCTTTTGAATCTAATAAGGCTAAGACTTTGTGATTTTTTTATCCTAAAAAAATTTATATCATAAAACAAGATGAAGAATTTGATAAGAGAATATGACTTTTACAAGAAATAATGTAAGATTTTTGCCACATGGTTCCTATTATAACTGAAAAAACTTATTTTTCAATATCTCATCTTCTTTGGTAATCATGCTCCTTATTTTGTGATTGCATTGCTTTTTTTAAGCAATATTGGCTAATGTGCTTAGATTCTCTATAATATAGGTATAAATATTTTTAATAATAATAAGTTTTTTTTATTCTATAAGAGATTTAAAATGTATAGTGTCAATTTACATAGATTTTGGTAAAGATAAGTATGCTTTCAAAAACTTAAAAGGTATTGTTATAACTTGACTTATACTTTTTCAACCAAATCTTTGTTATTAGCATCTTTCAAAAAATTGATTGTCACATGCAATGGCTTAAGCAATAAATTACTTAAATGAAACAACTTTTGGCATTGTTAACTATAAATCTTTGACATTATCTTTCAATCTATATTGAATCTAATTGATAAGGGCTTTGTCATTCGAATCCACATTGTAAGCAAGATTTTGGAATTTAACAATATATGTGATGGCTGAACATGATCCTTGTTGTAGAATTACGAGCTTGATGTGTACTACCCTTTCACAATCATTTTTTCTAAATATATTCATAAATACTTTTCAGAATGGTTTTGAATCATAGAATAGTTATGAATCTTTTTCCATCAAAAGTACAAATTAAAAGAAAATACTTCCAAATAGAAGTGCACCTATGAATCCATCTAAAAAAAAACCATAAAGGTATTAGAGATGATGTAATTTTAAATAGAGCTTAACTTGATGCAAAAATCCTCAAAATTTCGATCTTATACCATCAAACTTCTTAGGCTTATTAATCCTTGCTTCAATTGTGCTTGTAGAATCAAGACTTCTTGAACTTGATTGTCAAGTTGATCTTCTAGTTTCCATTAATTGTACAACTTTATATTAACATCTTTGGAGCTTTTCTATAGGTGAAGGAATAGTGCTTTTGGGGGTGGTGTTGGTAATGTGTGAAATTTCTATCCTAAGAGTATTGACAAGCTCATGAAAATTTGTGATAGTTGCAAACCTAATTTCACTTCTGCCAATTGTAGCATCCATGAATTTTCCTTCTATTGACATCTCAAATAAATTCAAAAGTTCAATTAGAGGTATATATTTCAAAACATACCTTACAAAAACATATCCTCCAATATTGAGGCGGTTTTCCTCTGTTCAGTGGTCTCTTTCTTTTAAAATCTCTCACCTCAACCAGCTCCCTAGGAATGACAAGGTGGGTCACTAATCGTTGTCCAATGACAAGGTGGGTCACTAATCGTTGTCCTCCGTCAGTGGCAAATAAATTCCCCTCCTCTTCCAAGTAATTCTAAGTGGGCCTCCGTCCACACGAACCTGCTGTAAAACTTTTTCTCCAATCTGGACAACCAAAAACCATTCTTCGTTGGTCTGTCTTTGAAACATGGCACGCATAATTTCGTATTGATAGCAGCATTCCTCCAGGCTCCTCGTCGGCTACGTGCACACTGCGCTGAAGTGCGACGCAATGGATGAGAGTTTGCTCGAAGAAGCCGCTGCAGTCGAAGAAAAATCTGGTTCCTTTCAGTGACAAACACAACTCAGCAGGTACCCATATATCATGATTCAGTTCCTTTGAATCATGGCTTGGGCTGGACTCCGGCTCATCGTATCATAGGGCTCCATCAGATATCATGGCTAAATTTACCTTTTGTTTATTTTCATAATGGAAAGCGGAAGATGATGTGAGAATGATCAACGGTACTTCTAGACCACCCAAGCGTTTCTCCAAGTGTAAGCAGCATGGAACTGAAAGGTCCTCATCGCCAGCTCCTGAATGAACTTGGCGCTATTCACCGTATGTGTGTGTGTGTACCATGTAGTCTCTACATTTGACATGTGCTCAGTGTCGCTGAGACTACCCAAATTGTAGGTCTTGGGCTACCGGGCACACGCAGTCAATTCGAATGATCACGTAATACAAAAGTTAAAGCAGCGACCACAGAGACCGCGTTAAAGCGAGCTCAAACGTCAGCACGCGGGACAACAGGGTCTGACGAGAAGCTGACCTGGTTTAAAAGTTCTCTAGTTCAATCTACTCCTCCCCACAATGGCAGAGAGTTTTGTCCTGAGCTATCGTTTATCAACTGACTGAGGTTTCTTGATGATATCTCATGTGGCAAATCAAAGGCTCCTACTTTCAGTCGTCTGTACTCCCACAGTTCCAGACCCCAAGGCACATCATGCGTGTACATGCAAGCTGTTGGGGATGGTGTCAAAAGCGTCTACGGATTCCGGACATTACAAATGCTCCCTCGTAGGGTACGCCGCAGAGCGAAGTCTCACAGTTCTGTGCTTCCGTGTAGCGAGCACTACCAACCTTGAAGTGCACATTTGTGTGTCGATTGCTTGTTAACTCAACGTCGACTCTGATCTCTAGCTTCTCGAGGATTCAACTCTGCAATCGCAAATTCACCGCTGTGTTGAAGCTCAATCGCCCCTCTTCCAACAAATGGTGTTAAGCCGAGGCTTCACAGAAGAGTGCAACTGGGTCATGTCCACATTTCGGCGTCGAAGAAAACCAGATGGGAGTTAGAATCTAAGCCTTCGGAATACACCTTTCTGTGGGTACAATTGTATACGTATGTTTGTGTGTGTATTGCACTATATGGTGCCCTCTGACGATCGAAAAGAGGAAATCATTTCTCCCACTTTTGGAAGATAAATCAAATGAAGTCTGATGGCGATAAATTCTGCACCTATACAGATGCCATGAGGCCCATGACCCCTCACACTTTCATGCTTCCGGAGAACTGCAGAAGCAGTGGAATTGAGTGGGGTGGTTGAGCTGGACATCTGTCCTTCAGACTCTAGTAAAATATTCAGTAATTAAGAAACACATTAACAAACAAACATGCTTCTCCCTCTAAAAACGTTGCACCAATACATGTTCAAATTTTGGTTTTCTTAAGTTTATTTTGATAGGGAATGTTAGATTATTAAAATTTGTTCACTATTTGATCAGTGGCACCTCCTTCCATTCAGAGTGTTGGAAAGTAAAAATACACTCTACATGTTTCTTGGCTTAATTTCCTCGAGTGTGGGATGGGGGAGTATTCCATCCATCCACCCAGCGCCCCTCCCTTGTTTGCGCTTCAAGGGAGCCCTGCAAAAAGGTGGATCAATCGCAACACATGGGTCACATACATACATACAAACAAAACAAAAATATAAAGAAACATACAAACAGACACAGAGAGAGAGGGAGGGAGGGCGCCTCCATCGCGTGTAGGGTGCGGTGAGGTCAGGAACAAATGGAGTAAGCGGCAGGGGGCAGGACATCCGGTGACGTCGGCGGCTGCGGTGGGTGACGTCAGCAGCCGCGGGGATGTAGCTCAGATGGTAGAGCGCTCGCTTAGCATGCGAGAGGTATGGGGATCGATACCCCACTTCTCCACTGCTTCTATAGCTCAGTTGGCTAGAGCACCCGTTTAGTAAGCGGGAGGTCCTGAGTTCAACTCTCAGTGGAAGCAGCGCCTTTTTGCCGCACATATCATGGTCGGAATCAGATTCCATTTGTAAAAATTTGGTTGTTTAGTTGTTTACTCCATAGTGTAATCAGGACTGCATTGGAGTTTTGGAATTAGTTATAAATTCAATAAAATGAACCAATTTTTTTTTTTTTTTTTTTTAATTATTTGTCTCATAATACAACCTTTATATTATACTACTTGCAAGTTAGGAATCAAACATGATTAATCATTAAAAAATATTATTATCATATTTTAAAAAGCAGTGACCAAAATAAAATATTAATAAATTAGGATCATTGTTGAACCACAATTTTCTGTTTACCTATCCAATATTACATCTTTGTTAATTTTCTATCAAAACAAGATTCAATACTATTTTTTTTATTGGTTGATTGTATGAACCAAGAAACATGTAGAGTGCAATTTTAATATATTATTAGTGCCCTTATTTCTCTCAAATAGTGAAACTAATGTTTCTTTTTTGGAAATAGCCTTTTCTAAACTAGTTTTCAGAGATACATGTTTTTTTTCTTTACATGCCAAAATTTTATTTATTCTTGTATATATGTATTTTTTTATGTATATGTATATCTATTTATTGTCCTTTTATTATCCAATTTCTGTAAGAGGTTTCCATTTATACAACTTAATGTTAATAGCTTACACAACTTATCAAAGAATGGACCTAAGGATGTTGCACTTAATACATTTTAGAAATTGATAGAGTCTTTAAACTTGTAAATTAAAAAATCAAAAAAATCAATATCCTAATATGATCAAATTAATAATTAATCTAAATTTAAAAAATCTAAATAAAATTATAGCTTTAATATATATATATATATATATATATATATATATATATCATTAAATTATTTTAAAATAGTATGTTAGTCTTGGTTCTTAAGTTGGTTGGAATGATATTCCATTCAAAATAACTATCTAGTATTAGGAGAATAAAGTTATAAAAAACATGACAAAATAAATAGTTACTTGTTGATTTTAGGTTTAAACACCCTTTTGAAGTATTCTTTATCTGAATTTTGATACTTTAAATATGTTTTGGTCTAAAATCCAAACCTCTTCATGATGGGTTTTTAATTTGGACTTTGGTACTATAAATATCTACTAAATTAGAGCTTGGATACTTATCTTATTGGCTTTTGGTATAGACTTTGGTGCCATAAGCTTTTGTTAAACTAAAGTCCAAAAATTTAAAATTACCAAAAAGAATTTCAAATAATTTATTCAAGAGTGGCATTCAACTTTGGAAAATCCTCAAATAAATTAGACTTAAACTAATGATAATTTCACACAATCTCAATATGTATCTTGATGCATAGCTTCCTTCTATTTTGTTCCTTTAATTAGGTTTGATATAAAATTATTAATGGTAGCAACTTTTGCCTTATCCTCCTATTTGAGCTTCAAATTTGGTTTACACAATAAGGTATTTGACATGGTGTGTTGTTTTCCTTACTTATATTCAAGCTAAATATCAAAGAGTTGTAATTATTCTTCTCAATGATAATGTTGTGATTTCATATTTTTGAGATATAAATCATGTAGCAAAAGTTGATAGTTAATCCAAATAATCAATGGCTTTTCTAAAAAATATTATCCCTACATCTTTATGGCATATATAATTGTTACTTATTCTTGATCACATATAGAGTAATTGTGCTCTGCCCTTCTGAGCTTACATGATTTGTACACCTTAGGTTGAAGGCTTATATCTAGAGATTTTTTGTTGGCCTCAAATATAAAAGGTAGCTAAAGACTTTGTACAATCATGTAATATTTCTTCAAGATTCAAAACTCCTTGTCATCAATCTTAAGAACTTCTTCAACCAAAATTTATTCCAAAATAACTATGATCTTTTGTTTCTATGGATTTTATCATAGATCTTTTAGTCTCAAGTTTGTATGATTCTATATTCATAATAGTAGATTATTTTATTAAAATGGCATATTTTATACCATATACAAAATCTATCATAAGACAAGAAATAGATAAGTTTTTTTTAACAATATCTATTGCTATTATGGACTATCCAAGGATATTATATTAGATAAAAAGACTCAATTTGTATTAAGATTTTGAATATTCTTTTCAAGATTTTAAAAGTCAATATAAAATTTTCTTTGACTCTTTATTATTAAACAAATGGCCAAACAAAATGGTGAATTAAATTTTGAAGCAATATTTGAAATATACCAGCAACTATCATTAAGATGATTAGATAATTATTTTTCTATTTGAAAAGTTTATATAGAATAATTTGGTACATTCTTCTATTCAATAAATACTATTATTTATCAATTATAGTTATCATCTATAATTTGATGCTTTTGACTTTTTAAAAGTTGATAATCTTGTAATAGAAAATTTAGCAAATTGTTTATCTAAGCTACATACAACAATCAAAGGCATAGTTAAAAGAAGCTCAAGAATGAAAAAAATCAATGTGGATATCTATTATAAGGAACAACTACAATACAACGTGGATGAAAAGGTTTAGTTACTTTGTTCCAATATCAAGACTACTTGTCTTTATGACAAGTTTGACTATAGTAGGCTTGGATCTTTTCTTATTTGTAAATAAGTCAATCTTATTGCTTATCAATTATATCTACCAAAATCTATGAAAATCCATTTTATATTCTACATGTCTCTTTTTGAGCCATATAAAATAGTGAATATCTCGAAAAAAAGACAAATGCTACCTCTTTCTATAGAAGTGGATAATAATCAAGAGTTTGAGGTGGAAGAAGTCTTAGATTCAAAGCAAAATGAAAATAAATTAGAATATCTTATTCATTGGCATGGATATGATATTAATAAATACAAATGAGAGCTAACAAAAAAAATCTTGTAAATACAATAAGAAAATTGAGGCTTTTCATTAATAACATATGTCAAAAATAAGATAAAAAATAGCGAGATCCATAAAAGATGATGAGCACTCCTTGTGGAATTCATCTTTAGAAAACAAGGTAATATCATGGACATATGTATTTATTCCAATAATTATCTATATGATTAAGTAGAAGTAGATGAGTGTTGATTAATTCCATAATATCTTCTAAAAAAGCTTCTTAAAAGCTTTGTATATACAATTTTGACTTTACACATGTTTGTAGTTGATTAATCAATTAGAAACTTTGTCAATGTATTAACCACATGCCATATGTATTCGTAGCTTACGGAATAAATTAACTATGTAGAGCATATGTAGAAAACTTTTTGTACAAGTTAAGTCATATGTCTGGTAAAGTTAATACGTGTTGGAGGTCCTACAGATCATTGTTATATAGATCCTACTTAGATGGTATATATGAAGATTGGAGTAAAGCCTTCTTTACTCTTATTAATATCTTTCTAATTCTTAATCTTATTTCAAGATTTTCTAATCATCTTAGCTTTGGCAATAGCTATTATAATTTAATTCTATATTATCTTTGAGTGATTTTTTATTCTTTTTGAGTGATACAAGAGTGTATTGAGCTTTCAGTTCTTTGAGGTTCATGTCCTTGATAACATGTAAATCAAGTATTAAAGAAATATATAAAACTTTGTATTAAATAAAATCAAAACAATCTAAAATAACTTCTTTTAGCATCATTATATTTTTTTTTAATGACATGATATATTTTCAACTCAAAAAGTAATATCTTATGACATTCATAATTATTATTTTTTATATAGTAGCTTTAATTTTTTGAAGGTGAATAATTCTATTATTGAAGATTTAGCAAATATATTTGAAAGTATTTATGAAGTAATATAGATGCTACTAAATAATATTTAAAAATTCATATCTGATGTCATAAAATATAATGACCTATATTTAAAGTTGGTTATAAATTGTTGGTTTTCTTTTCATTTTTTTTTGTTTTTTTAAAAACAAAATTAATATACTTGCATATTGGTTGTAATCACCAAAGTTATAAAAGATTCATTATACTTTTCATGTTTTAAACCAACAAGACAATCAATACATTAAAAATGAAACAATTACCATTTCAAGTTAGAAGAAATATTAATAAAAAATACAATCTAAAACAAGCATTGGCTTTAAAAAAACTGAAGTAAGCAAAAATATTATATATACTTATAAAAAATATTATTATCAAGCATATAAATAATTTATAGTTTATATTATATGTTAATTTAATTGGATTTTTAAAGTATAATTTATACAATATTTCAAGTCATAAAAAAAATGGTTTTCAAATTTGTAGAACCAAAACATATATATATATATATATATATATATATTTCTTGTATTGTGGTTTTTTAATAATTAGAAAATCATCTACTTCTTTATCTATTTAAATATTTTTTAAAGTATTTTTTTAATGCTTATGTTATAAGTCCACAAAGAGTGGCTGGATAGTTTTTACAATTTTTTTTTCACATTTAAAAAACAGGATTTATTATTTTCTAATTT
Organism: Physcomitrium patens; assembly: GCF_059467195.1. Taxonomy (NCBI): domain Eukaryota; kingdom Viridiplantae; phylum Streptophyta; class Bryopsida; order Funariales; family Funariaceae; genus Physcomitrium; species Physcomitrium patens. The sequence continues at coordinate 23,012,606 of NC_143412.1, read as the reverse complement.
TCTTATTTTCTTGAAATATTTAGATTAAATTAAGGAAAAAAGTTCTTTAAAAATTCACATACAAATAATAAAAAAAAAAAAAATGGTATTTACATTCTGCACTAAGAAGACATATATATATATATATATATATATATATGTAAAACGTTGAATAAAAAATCATTTAACAAAAATATCATGTAAATTAGTTACAGTCCATTATGATTTTTTAACATTCTTAAAATTATGTTAGATTAGAAGAAATTTGATTTTTTAATTTTTTAACTATTAAATTTATTTGTATAATTCTATTATTTGCAACAACTACAAAGGTTTTTGAAAAGTATAGTCTATCACAGTGGCTCGTCTTTTCTTATAATAGATTCCAACATTTTTATTTTCCACATTAACTTTTATTACTAAAAATTTATATAGTCTTTACTATGTCTTCTTCTTATTTTTTAATATCAACACAAGCCAAACTCCTAAAAGAAAAAAACTTTCAGAAAGCTTTTGAATCATGGTCTTTTCAAGTATCTCTTAAATATATTGACCTTTCATTGTTCTTAACAAATTAAAAATATGTGTACACAAAATCATAATAATAATCACTTACTCACAAATATTTAGAAATTAGGTAACTTTTTTTTTTTTATGTTTTTTTAAAAATAATATGTCGTCATTGAAATTTTAAGAATTTGTATATGTAAATGATTGTAATGCTTATTATTTGACTGGTAATTTTTTAGTCACTTATTTTACGTAATTACTCTAATTTCTTACCAGTATTTAGACAAAATAAGTTAAACTCTTTTGCAATATAATAAGTCACTTAAAATTTATGTTTTTGTATGTTTCCTTTTTAGCACTTCATTTTTCTTTGATACAATAATAGTTTATATTGATTTATTTTATTTTACATGTAGAAATTTAATTTCAAATAATGAAATTATCAGCTGCTTTAAAAATATATTTCTATTGTCTACAGTAGATTGAAGTAATCATTTTATGATATACAAAAATGAAAACTGGTATGGAAAAAAATTAATATTAATAAATTAAAAAATTAACTTACAATAACTTATTTCAAAAATTAAAAAATACTAAACACAAACATAGAAATTTCGAGGTAGGTATTTTTGTTTTCAAGCCGATTAAAATTTATTGAATATTTTGCAATAATAACAAAATCACTACTTGCCCTTCAATATTCAAGTTTTTATAGATTTCTAATCTTAAAGTATAAAAGTATATAGAAATGCAATTAAAGAGCTAACAATCTTCTTATGAAATGTACACAATTTAGGTGTCAAGCAAGCTATTGTTTAAATCTTTATCCCTATAAGCCAACTTTGAAAAGCTATAATATAAATGCTTTACATAAACCTATTGCATGCCTTAAAACAATCAGTTTTTTATAACCTCACCTTTCAGAAATAGTGGACAGTATTGCCAGTATTGTTCTATTCGTGATGTGTGCTCAAGTCATTGCAATACCGGGAAAACGTCTGCAATCCAGTATTAAAATGTGGTACTAGTTTCCCTTATTTGCTAGATGGGTGGCAACATTCACCAGGTGTAAAGGTGTACATAAGTCTAATTAATTAATCTTCCAACTGAATGGCATTCCAACAAAGGACTTCTGTAGGCCATGTCGTTTGGTATGTAAGATCCTCGAAATTAGAGGCTATTTCGTATATTTTGAAGAGGAATTGTAGCTTTTGAAGTCTGAGATACCGAACTAGACTAATTACGCCATTGATATTATCCCACAGGATAACATGTGGCTCTACAGGTGTGTACATATAGTGAGCACTGCACATTGTTCATCTTCATGAATATTTTATAAGTTATTATTTAATGAATTCCTCAATAAATTACACGGTTTAATCCTGCATACACAAGTCACACAAGTTTGGAGCAATGACGGAGAACACTATCGCACTCACACGCCACAACGCTCGTGATATTGAGCATGGCTCCCAACAGTTAATTACGAATCAGCATCTGATCAGAAATTGAGAATCACTTGAATATCTTAATCACAAGTAGCGAAACCTCTATGCTAGTGATGTGTGACCCGTATCTGTCTGCAAAGCAGAGCTTGCGCAGTGCAGTCACCAGAAGCCAACTTATCTCTGTAAGGAGCGACATCAGGGGTAAACTTCAATCTTAGACAGATATCCCATTTTGAGTGCTCCATGAAGATTCGGATAAAACCATTGTATTGCAAGGAAAAGAGAGGATACTGTAACATGAATGAGCACAATCAACATAATCTGTCTGTCACGACGAAACCTATCAAACAATACACTTCAAAAAGTGTGAGCCTGAACAAACCCTAGGCAGAAGCGCACTGATTGATATAATGCCACCAGAGCTCTGAAATACATCTGCACTAAACTGAACTAGGCGCATTCTATGGTGATCAATTTGGCACTTTGTATCGTTGATTCTGTACGGTGTCCAATTCACATCAACGCAAACGGAATCACAGCACAATGTGCAACGATGAAATCAGCACTCCAAACCTGCGCTCCTCCAGAAATGACGGTAACTCAACTCATAAGCGAGGTCCAAAAACCCTAACCTAAACATTCGATAAATTGTTTGAAGCCGACAAAAAGGTGCCTGCATAGCTTCTCGTCCTCGCACATCAACGCACACAATAATCAGAGCAACAGAAACCTAACAGAGACCTGCGTGAAAGTCCAAGTGCGAAAGCAGCGCTCACCCGCTTGCGGGAGTCGTAGAGCTTAAACTACAGCGCGAGCTTCTACGCAGTTTCTAAAGGACTGACCCCTTGAAGAAAAATAGGATACTGCTGAAAAACATGACAAGCTCTCTTCTCTGCAGTAGAACTGCTCCTTCAATCCCCGACTTGTCGATACTCCTACCGCCATATACCCTAATAAGTTAGGGAGGGAGCGACCCAACCCGGTATCTTTCCGTTGCAACCACAATTGAAGCTATTATCGATCTGCGGCTCAAATGCGAATGTTGAAATGAACAATTGCCCAACTTTCCCACACACCCACATCCACATCCCTTCTACTCATGCTCACCATATCCTCCATCCTTTGCCCCTTTTCACGAGCAAAATCTCATCACAACCCCTCGCTAACAAACCTCTCCATCAATGAGCTAACGTAGCTCACAGAGCATTACAATGAACCCGGCAATTCAATTCAAGCTCATCATAGGTCACTGATGATCAATCTGTTGCGAGGTGATCAATCGATTGACAAGCTATTCCGTTGCATTAACCCCTCGCAACACTGTGCAGAATGCACAAGGCCGTCTTCCACTTCACTTGAGAAATCCATTAGGGTTAGGGTTAGGATTTTGAATATGCGGATTGCTTCGTTACGTACGCTGCAGCTCTTGCGTTACCTTTGTCAGCAGAAGTCAATGGCGGGTACTCATACCCTATAATGTTTTGTGAGTAATACTACGAAATTTCTCTTTATATTCAAATATGTATACACATTTCATTGTATTTGAAGTAGAATCCAAAATGTCTGTGATGCCACACTAGAATACAAATGATAGGAATTCAATTTGTGTTTTTCTAGGTTGAGACTGATGAATAAACGTGGGTTAATAAAGTCAATTGTACATATCAAGTCAAATACAACTATGATGATAGTGAGAACCAATCATGTGTAGATGCATCATTGATACCAAACAAAAGCATGTGAGAGATTTTTTTAAAACTTATATATCATCAATATATTAAGATCGCTCAACTAGACAAGTACAAGGAGACAAGTGGTGGCTCTCCTTCACTGCATGCTCCCCACTTCGTTTTCATCAAAAAAAAACTTCACGTCATCTGGAGTTTACAGGCCCTTAACAAAACTGATTACTTGCTGTTTCGAGATGTTAATGTGTTGTGTCGATATGTTCCATGTGCCGCCCCCCAAACTCAAAGAATTCTTTTGCATTCTTTTTCTCGAGTGATGAGTGAATGGGAGAGCAGGTGGTAGTCGCTATGCGTTGCAAGTAGGTAGAGAGCTCTATACGATGGTATTGAGCTGCTACGTTTGGTTGGCTGGTTGGCTGGACGTTGTCGTGTGTGGTCATGTTGCAAAGCATTGAGGCGAACGCTTGATGATCCTGAATGCTGGTGCTGCTGGGAGTGGGTGCAGCTCCAGCTCTTACCGCGGTGTTGGAAACTAATTCAGTGCACACCTCAGGAGGTAAGCCACCCTAGGCAGAAGCCACACGTGAGGAAGTCCAGCAAGTTTCTAAGTTTTTTTTACATTAGTTTGTTTTATGGTACTGATTTTATTTGTGCCTTCCGTTGTAGGTTTTGTGCAGCTCCAACTCTTGCCGCGGTATTCATAAACCCTTAACAAAACTGAGATATTGATGATAACTTGCTATTTCGAGATGTTCCATGTGCTGCCTCTCAAACTCAGAGCAGGTATTACGTCACACGGGCTCTTGCTGCGGTGTTCATAGGCCCTTAACAAAACTAAGATATTGATGATAACTTGTTGTTTCGAGATGTTCCGTGTGCCACCTCCTACACTCAGAGCAGGTATCTCATCACACGGGTTCTTCTTCTCAGGTGATGAGTGAATGGGAGAGCATGTGGTAGTCGCTACGCATTGCAGGTGGATAGAGAGCTCTTTACGATGGTATCGAGTTGCTGCATCTGGTTGGCTAGTTGGCTGGACGTCGTCATTTGTGGTCGTGTGGCAAAGCATTGAGGCAAACTGGATGAATTTTACAAACTGGTTTATTACAAGTGAATTTTATTACTTGATGAATTTTATTGATTGATGATCTTGAATGTTGGTGCCGCTGGGAGTGGGTGCAGTTCTAGCTCTTGCCGCGGTGTTGGAAGCTAATCTAGTGCACACCTCGGGAGGTAAGCCGCCGTAAGCAGAAGCCACACTTGAAGAGGTGAAACACAAGTCGAGCAAGTTTCTAAGTTTTTTTTTACATTAGTTTATTTTATGGGTATTGATTTTATTTCGTGCCTTCTGTTGTAGTTTCTATGTAGCTCCAGCTCTTGTCGCGGTGTCTAGTGCACACTTCAGGAGGTAAGCCGTCGTAGGCAAAAGCCACACTTGAGGAAGTAAAACATAATTACACATGAGGAGGTAAAACACAAGTCGAGCAAGTTTCTAAGTTTATAAGTTTCTAAGTTTTATTTATTTTTATTTTTATTTTTATTTTTTTATATTAGTTTGTTTTATGGATACTGATTTTGTTTGTGTCTTCCATTGTAGGTTTTGTCAGATGATGAGAAGAGGCCATTGTATATGATCAGTATCAGTTTACAAAGAATTAAGTTGTTGACCAGGATATTTTGGGCCGGCTTGCTCCAGAGTAAGCAAATGAATTCATTTGCAATATTTTTATGACAATCAAAGTTCACTTACTCCAACCATGTCAAATTTATTTTTAATTCACGCCAAAATTGTACTTTACAAATAACAAGTTGCTAGTAATGGAAAGATCAATTAAATTGCAAAGCCTTTGGCTATCATCTTTCTTTCCTCTATAACAGAAGCTAGGATATTATTGTTAAATAAGGATTTATGTAGGGATTTTATAAGAAATAAAGTCATTTTATTAATTTAATAGTTTTTATCTTTATAGTTATATTTATAGTTTATATAATTTTCATATTACATTTATTATATGTTCATTGTAAACACAAGTTCTTGAGCAACAAAGTTTTATTGGAATATTACAAGTTCTTGAGCAACAAAGTTTTATTGGAATATTACAAGTATTGTTAACTACATCAAGAATTATTGTACAAAAATTAAATTGTAAAAATTTCATTTCTTTTTGTATGAGATTTTTTATATTCAACTTCATATGTATAAATAGATATATATATATATATATATATCTATCTATTTGTGTGTATAAATAAATAATGATATATTATCTAGTAAATATGGAGATACAATTTTATAGAGGTACAATTTAGACGACTCTAATTTTATGGAGGTACAAGCTTATTCCAATTCTCTAGTGAAACCTGTGGCATTATAAATGGTAGTTTTAACAATGAATCGAAGAGTAATTGTTCAACGACAACGTAGGAAATGTGAGAGATCACAAAGAGAAGCCAAAATAGTTACAAGTACTAAAGCTATATATAATCTAGGAAGTATGAATGTTTTGTGTCTTTATTGAAACACATTACATTGGTTTGATGAACATTTAGCTCAGTTGCTAAGGAAGTTGCCATTATTTAGACAATGTTGTCAAGGAAAAGTTTCTCTACTATCTCTACTTTCTCCGCCTTTGCTTTAGAGATGCTTATTTAAGGACTAAGATGCAAGAGCAAGGGAGTTCCAAGAAAATATCTATCAATACAATGCTATACATGTGTTTATGTCCTTAGGTGCAAATGTTGATCGATCTATGCTTCAAAGAAATGCTCCATATAGTTTTAGAATAAATAGAGAGTTGCGCCATTTAGCAGGAGCATTGTTACTTGACTTACGCATAGCTCTATATCCATGATGCATCATTTGCACAAGATAGAAGAATGAGATGTAATTATGAATTATTGAGTCAAACTTTGTCGAAAATTAGAGAAGTTTTAAAGGAGAATAATTTGTTTATTGGATTATATAGATAGGCATATAAAATACTATCTGAGGTGCAGAATGAAGGAGTAGTAGAAGTAGATCTTGATGTTGCTTTGCACTTTATGAATGAAAGCGATAGATGCCAATATAATCTTTCCACCAGTTTTGAAGAAATTGCTATTATATTGCCTAGAGATGGATCAGAGCATAATATATTTTGTGATATTATTATTTGCCTACGTAGTAATGGATTATTAGAAAGGATTCATGAGGTTCATCTGGCATATTTGCCCTTTTATTATGTTCTATTTTTTTTGCATGGAACCTTTGGATGATATCTTGACTTAAGGGCACAAAATATAGTGATGGATATTGTTTGAGAAAGAAAAGATGCTGGACGAGGAGATTAGAGAGGCAACATCTTTATACAAATGGATTATTTTTCTTATCAACTTTTTTAAGGCTTACCAAATATTCCACAATTTTGTGTGGAAGAAAGCTATTACAAGAATTTATGTTTGATGGATGGACTGCAACTATGCAATTATATTTATGATATCTACGTTACAATCAAGGAAATCTACATGCTGATTTATACCAAGGATTAGTGGATGTTGTTATAACTCATCAAAATATTGGGCATAAAGAAAGATGATATGAATTAAATAATTTAGGACAAAAGATCTTACTTCCATCATCACATATTAGAAGTGCAAGACATATGATAGAAATATTTTAAGATTCTATGGCAATTACAAGGTTTTATTAGCATTGTGATATTTTTTTGACAGTGATAGTAAATCCAAGATGGTCCAAAATCCAAAATGAATTGCTTCAAGATCAATGAATAAGTGACCAGATTGATTTGGTTGCCCATGTATTTGAACTCAAGAGATAGGCAATTATGGAAGATATAAGAAAAAGAGTTGTCTTTGATCATATTGTTGCACATGTTTATACCATTGAGTTTTAAAAGAGATGTCTACTTCATATGCATATCTTGATATTTTTGAATAAAAAAAGCAAGATTAGATGTGTTGGAGATGTAGATCGTATGGTTTTTGCAGAATTTCCAAATAAAAACAATGATCAAAAGCTATTTGAAGTTGTTCTACTATGTATGGTACATGATCCGTGTAGAATGCAAAATCTCCAAGCACCTTGCATGGAAGTTGGTCATTTTACAAAGAGGTATCTAAAGGTTTTTGTAGAAGAAACAACAATAGATATTGATGGATATCCTCAATATTGATGAAGAAATGATAGAAGAACGTTTGAAATTTGAAGAATGGTTGTTGATAACATGGATGTTATTCTATTTTGTCCAAAACTATCTCAAAAGTACAATTGTCATATTAATCTTGAGGTTTGTGCATCTATTTGTGCTATCAAGTATATCCACAAATATATTTATAAGGGCCATGAATGCATTACAATGCAATTTAAAAACCAGCAAGACAAGATCAAATAATATTTGGATACAAGATATATTGGCGCTCCGAAGGCTATTTAGAGACTATTTGGCATGTGGATCCATGAAAAAATACCAAATGTTGTTCATTTGGCCATTCATCTATGATGAATACATCAAGTGGTATATGATCCAAATGACAAGGCAACTATAATTTTAGAACATGGTGAAAGATAAAAGATAATATTAACTTCATTTTTTGAAATGTGTGCAGCAATTGCAATTAGAAAATAATATACATACCAACAATTTTCACAACATTTTATTTGATATAAGACTAGAAGGATGTGGATATTAAGAAAATGTGGATTTGCTATTAGAAGATAATATTTTATAAATCTTGCAATAGAAAAAAGATATTATTTGAGGCTTTTGTTAATCCATGTTAAAGATCTACAATTATTTGAGCATTTAAAGACTATTAATGGAATTTTCTATCCAACATTTAAAAATACATGTACAACTTTAAAATTACTTGAAGTTGATAGAGAGTGGCAACAATGTTTGGAAAAAGCATCAAAAATACAAACTAGATCTCAATTGAGGGTATTATTTGTTGTTTTTCTATTATATGGAAATTTACTAAATCCATTAAACCTATAGAAAAGATTTAAGAAAATCATCTTGGATGATTTCAATGCCTGTTTGCAAAGAAAACATGGAATTAGCAATCTAATAGAGAAAAAAATTAAGGATTTTGGACTTTTCTTGCTGGATAAGATTTTGCAAGATTCCAACAAAATGCTTATATAGTTTCTTCTAATGCCATTACCAAGAAACAATTGAAATGCAATAGTTAATGGAAATCAATTTATTGCTGAAGAAAGAGCATGAGACATTCAACAATTATAAGTAAATTTGGAGTAATATATTCTACAGTTGAATCTTGAATAAAGAAAGGCATATGATGATATTGTGGCCTCTATAATAGAAGAATATAGATGCATGTTTTTTCTAAACGGACTTGCAAAAATTGCTAAGATATTTATCTACAACACTTTGACAACTAAAGTTCGATTGATGCAAAAGATTGTCATATGTGTTGTATCATTAGGAATTGCCGCATTTCTACTTGAAAGGAGAAGAATTGTCCATTCTATATTCAAGATTCTACTAGATTATAATGAAGATTCTTTTTATTCAATTACTAAGAATTCCGACCATGTTGAATTTATTTATCAAACTTTCTTTATTACTTAAGATGAACTTCTAATACAACATCGTTATTATTATGAGGCAATTGATCATTCTTTTAAAGACATTTAGGATATTGATTGCCTATTTGGAGGAGCTACAATAGTTTTTGATAGAGATTTTTACCAAATATTGCGAGTGATTGTAAAAGGAACTTAAGAAGAAATTGTAGCAGCATCTTTTTGACATTCAACACTTTGGCCTCAAATAAAAATCTATATATTAAAAGAAAACATGGGATTGAATTTAGGAGCACTTAAAATAGATATTGAGTTTGTTAATTAGCTTCTTCACATATAGAATGCATACACGCATTGTATATATAGATGGTGGTGCATTTGAATTCTTTATGGTTACATTATTATTGACTAATATTTCTATTTGCTACTTGTTAGATTGGAAATGGTACAAACTTATTGCCCGATAATGTAGTTAAGCTTCCTGATTATATGATTCTTGACCAAAAATTAATGTTCTTAGTGTATGTTGTTTATCTAAGGCAAGCAAAAGATGATGTACTAAATGATGCCTTCTTTAGAGATAGAATCATTTTATTTGCATGGAATGATAAAGTAGAGGATATTAATGAGAAGATTATTGCCATATTTCTTAGAAAATAATAAGAATATCTAAGCATTGATGAAGTTATTGTTGAAGATGGTATTGACAACTATAATATTTATCTAGTCAAATTCATCAAGTCGCTTAATCCATCTGGAATGCCTAGATCAAGGCTCTGTCTTAGAATTGAGATTCAAATGACACTACTAAGAAATATTGCTCCTTGCTAAAGACTTTGCAATGGAACCCAATTGATAATTATATGACTAATGGATTGAGTTCTTGAAGCAAGAATTCTTAAAGGAAAATTTGCTGAAAACTTAGTGTTTATTCTACGGATTACATTAACTTCTAGAGAAAGCAATTTCTCATCTGTCTTATATTTACAATAACAATAAACAAATCTCAAGGGCAATCAATTAAGTATGTTGGTTTGGATCCACGACAATATATTTGTTTTCATGGTCAACATTATGTAGCACTCTCTTGATGCACTTCCTTCTATTCTATCAAGATTCTTCTTCTTAGAAATAATAATTTAAATTTCTTACTAAATATTATTTTCTTAAAATTTTTAATTACATAAATATTAGTAATTTATTTTTTGTATTCTAATTTATTACTTTATTAATTTATTAACTTTAATACATCTTTGAATGTCTTAACATACTTTTATGATTTAATGTTTTATAATTTATTTTTTATTTTTTTATATTTTCACAAGTAATTCCTTGAACAAGATTAATTATCATTTTTGTATATTATCTATGACAATGACATGGATTTACCTATCTTATTTCATACCTAAAAGCTCTATTGTGTATTTTATTAATTTTAAAATTTTATTAGTTATTTTTTATTTAATTTTTATTTTAAATATTTTTTTAGAAATAATTAATTTTTTTTATAGTTTTTATCTTTATAGTTACATTTATAGTTTTTATTCGTAACAACATGTATTTATTTATCCTGCTTCATACATGAAAGCTCCATTATGTATTTTTTTTTCTATTTGTATTGTATTTGAATTTGAAAAATATTCTTTGGTTCACAAAAATAGCTTCATTTGAGTCAAAATTTCTATGATAAGGACACAAGTTCATCGAGTCTATATATTAAGATTGCTCAAGGAGATAAGTGGTGGCTCTCCTTCACTGCATGGTTGGGCCTTCGTTTTCATCAAGAAGGTTCATGTTTTGTGGAGTTCACAACCTGTTTTATAATTGATTGGAGAGTTCTACAGGGTATTTTTTATGGTGTTCCATACTGATTTTTTCTTTGTCAAATTTACGCACTTCATATTGTAATGCAATCATATAGACATTGGAAAGGCAAATACATTGAAAAAGGCTCAACATATATTTAAGTTTTGCGTTTTGAATAAGAGCAATGTATTCTAAATGTTTCAAACATTGATTTCGAACATTGATGTTTTACATTAGTGAATTAAGAATTATCATCATAATGCTTTGCAATCAAAATTTTAGAAAAATTTCATTGTAGATTAACAATACGGGTTCATCGTGAATCGTGATTGTGGGAGGTTTTTCTGTTATTCCATCGAAGAAGAAGCAGCAGAATGGGCTTATAATCTTGTTGCTCGAATCAACTTTTGTACTTATAAATTGTTGCTATGGATATATTCATTTACTTCAATTGTTTGGTGGAACTTTCTTCGAGGAGGCTAGAGTTCTAATTTTATGATATTTTATGATATTTATGATATTATGGTGAAATATTGTAGTAAGTATTGCTAAAATATTAAAAAAATTGTGTTTTTGTTTAGCTTTTTGAGTTTGTTTGTTTGTTCTTTGTTTTGTTTTGTTTTGTTTTGTTTTTTTGATTTGAGGTTTGGATTTGTTGTTAGATTAGTGAAATGTGGATTGAACTGAAGTTGTTTTTATAATATAGTGCTATGTTTTTGTGTTTTTTTTTTTAGCTTTTTGAATTTGTCTATTTATTTGTTCTTTGTTTTGTTTTGTTTTGTTTTGTTTTTTTTTTTTTTTTTTTTTTTTTTTTTTTATATTTGGATTTATTGTTGGACTGGTGAAATGTGGGTTGGATTGAAGTTGTGTGTATAAAACTGGATTTTAAAATTTTATTATTTTCAAAAACTATTTATTATTTATAATATTTTAAAATTTTAATATAATATTATAAAATTTTAATATTTTTATAATTTTTAATATTTATAATATTAATTTTAATATGATATTTTATTTTATTATTATTATTATATTTTATTTTTTTTATTTTTTAAAATTTTTTAAATTTTATCAGTTATTTATTATTATTTTTTAAAAATATTTTATTTAATTTTTATTTTAAAGAATTTTTTAAAAATAATTTAATTTTTTATAGTTTTTATTTATTTAGTTATATTTATAAAAAACATGGATTTATTGATCCTACTTCATATATGAAGGCCCCATTATGTATTTTTTTTCTTTCTATTTGTATTGTATTGTATTTGAATTTAAAAAATATTCTTTGATTCACAAAAATAGCTTTATTGGAGTCAAACTTTTCATGACAACAACACGGATTCATCTAGTCTATATATTAAAGTCATTCAAGGAGACAAGTGGTGGCTCTCCTTCACTCCATGGATGGACATTTATTTTCATCAAAAAAATTCATGTTTTGTGGAGTTTATGTTTTTTGGAGGCAATTTAGAGGAGACAAAAACCTCTTATAATTGGCTGCATATATTCATTATTTTTGTCAAAAGTTTTCATCAAAAGTTTTTATTAACTCTTAACTCTCTTCAAGTTAGTCAACAGTGAAGGAACAACTCTCTTAGTTAAATCTTGACTCTAATCAAATTAGAGTTTGTAACTTAACTCTATTAAATTTAACTTCAATGTCTTAACTTTTTGGATGAGTTAGTATCGATGCATCTAGAAAACCAGTATAATGGTGGATTGGCTTGCATGTGATTTGCTTTAATGTATACAACAAGTTAAACTTTGCTAGATTCCACTACAAGACCAACTGTCACGGACACAGAAATACAGGCTCGAGATCTAACAAGAAGTTCAAGAAGAACTGGCAAGAACTAGATTAATCAGATGAATACAAGAACAACACTAGAGAGGTGAGCTAGAGCTCCAAGAAATGTTTTGTCGAGACTGAAGATCTCTTCAGCCTCGATTCCAATATATACTCCTATTTAGGAAGCTTCTCAAGCAATTTCTACCAACTAGGAAGCTTCTAGAAGGTTTCAGAGACTTGCTTCTAGAAGGTTCTAGAAACTTATCTCTAGAAGGTTCTAAGGACTATGTCCCTAACATCTTCTACCAACTAAGAAGCTTCTAGAAGGTTCCAGAGACTTGCTTCTAGAAGATTCTAGAAACTTGTCTCTAGAAGGTTCTAAGGACTATGTCCCTAACATCACCCCCTCCTTTAGCTTCGAGGTCTCTTAGAAGCAATGTTATTGTTAATTAGTACCAACGTAAGAAAATGAAGATCTGTCGCATAACGTCTACTATGAACTCCAACTGTTGTTCACGAGGCAAGTGGTTCATCGGCCATTGAAGGCAATGGTAGTGGCCCATTCCTTCAACTTCTGACCAAGCATGAACTTTCGTGTCCTCATAGTGAAATTGTCCTGCAAATACGCCTTCTGGCTGACCATCGTAAGCAGGCTCGAACTCGAATATAATCACTAGTGATCAGTTACTTGGTATCCTCCATTGTCGTCGTGGTGTAGGCAGTTCTTCATCTCGGGGTCGCCTTCGTGAGCTAGTCGGTTGAGATAATCTGACTGACATAGTATCTATCTCTTGGCTATCCATATCAAAAGACTAAACTATGGCTACTGAAAAAATTCTACTTTATCTTGGAGAAAATAACTACATCAACTGTGAATTTTGGTGGTGCTCTTCTCTTTTCTTATATTCTTTGGTGAGTAAGCTTTAGAAGGAAGCTATCATCGAACTGGCTTAGATTTATGAGGATGTTGTTGATGAAACTCCTGTACCTTTTGTGGCCCATTGGCAAGATTTTCAACTGGCTCCCACATTCGCTCATTAATGTCGTAGTCGCATCAATGAACAAGATACTCCAACTTGCCCCACCTTTGCCGTGAATCCAGCATCTTTTCAACCTCGTATTCGTCATTGTTTTCGATCTCAATACTAGGTGGTAGACCCATTGTACTCTTCCAGAAAAAGACGACTCTCGATAAGGCTCCAAGAGAGAAACATGAAAGACTAGATGTACCTTCATAGAAGTTGGTAATTCCAAATGGTACGCCACTGGATTGATTTGCTTCTGGATGATAAATGGTCCCAATCTTCAATAGTCCAACTTATCACATGGTCGCTTGGTCTTGATATTCCGTTGAAGAAGCCATGCTTTATCTCCAATTTTGAAAGTAGGTGCTTAATTTTGAAATCTATCTGTAGATGCCTTGTAGGATTCTTGAGCGGATTGTAATTGAAGCTTCAACATATTTTGAAGCTCTGATAGTTGTTTCGCAAATCCTTCAGCTGTTGGATTATTATTTGTTGACGGACTCAATAAATCAAGCTTCGGATGATACCCATAGTTGGAAAAGAATGGTGTATATTGAGTCGACGCATGGAGGATGTTGTTATATGCAAACTCGGCTAGCGACAAATATGTGGTCCAATTATCTTGCTCATAGTTGATGCTGCATCGTAAGTATTGTTCCAAGACTTGATTCATCCGTTCCGTTTGGCCGTCAGTTTGAAGATGAAAAGCCGAAGAAAGCTTGATATCTACCTTGAGTATCTCAAAGAGAGATCTCCAAAACTTTGATACGAACTGGGTTCCTCAATCTGATACGATATCATCTGGTAGTCCATGATATCGATACACATTATCGAGAAAGAGCCTTGCTCTGACTTCACTGGATGATGTCTTCTTGCAAGGAACAAAGTGCGCCATCTTTGTAAGCCGATCTACCACGACAAAGATGCTGTCAAATGAGTTCGATGATGGCAGGTCCGTGATGAAGTCCATGAAAATTGAAGACCGTGGTCGATGTAGAATCGGCAATGGCTGTAGAAGTCCATAAGGGTGATGCCGAGGATTCTTGGATCTTGAACAAATGTCGCAGGAGAGGACAAAATCTTTCACATCCTTTCACATTTGGGACCACCAAAAATCTCGAGAAATAAGCTCTAAGGTCTTGTTGAATCCAAAATGTCCCGTAGTTGGAAAATCGTGGCGAGATTGAAGAACTCGGAGTCGTACTAGTCCTTTTGGGATATACAACCACTCTTCAAAGTATAAAAGATCTCCCTCCACCTTGAACTTGTCGTCATTGGCACGTTGCTTAATATCAATGGCTACTGAATCTTCAATGGTCACGACACATACCTGATTTAGAAAGTCAGCATCAATTGACACAATAGTAGCATAAAGCTGAAATTGCTCAAGCTTCAATAATGTCATACATTGTTGATCAAAAGCTGCTTCTCCAACCTTTGGTACAAGATACGATCTCCTCGATAAGACATCAGATAGTCCTTGCTGCTTTCCAGGTCGATAAGTGATAAAAAAATCGAACCTAGATAGCAACATACTCCATTGAGCTTGACGTCAATTTAGAACTCGAGCCGACATGAAATACTCCAAATTCTTGTGATTTGTGTATACGGTCAATAGGTGTGCAGCTCCTTCAAGAAAGTGACGCCATTCTTGGAAAGAATCTACTATAACAAGAAGTTCCTTATCATGGATCTCATAATTGATTTCAGTAGCAGAGAACTTTCGAGAATAGAATGCAACTAGATGGAGCTTTTTGTCTTCTCTTATTTGTAAAAGTACAGCTCCCAAAGCAAAATCCGAAGCATCAGTTTCTAAATAAAAGACCTTTGTAAATTTTGGATGTACCAAGATTGGAGCCATAGTAAATGCGATCTTCAGGTCTTGAAATGCCTTGTCCGCTAGAGGTCTCCATTCCAGCTTATCTTTGCATGTCAACCGAGTGAGAGGAGTAGCAACTTGAGAGTAATTCTTGATGAAGATCTGATAGAAATTGGCAAAACCAAGAAAGCATTGTACGTCTCTAACCGTCTTCGGAACCTCCCAGGACACGATTGCTTCCACCTTCTTGGGGTCCATCTTCAAGCCTTCCCTAGTCGCAACGAACCCCAAAAACTCCATCTCTATTTAGTGCAATAAACACTTCTCCAACTTGGCATATAGTCCTTGCTCATGTAGTTTTTCCAAGACCAAACGAACGTGCTTTTCATGCTCTTCCTCGGTTCTAGAGAATATCAAAATATCATCCAAATAGATGACAACAAAATCGTCAAGGTGTTCTCGGAAAATATCATTCATCATATGTTGAAAGACTATTGGAGCATTGGTAAGACCAAAGGGCATGACATTATACTCAAAATGGCCATACCTTGTACGAAACGCTGTCTTCCACTCATCTCCTTCCTTGATTTGTACGAGGTTGTAAGCTCTCCTTAGATCAATTTTTGTAAAGATCCTTGCATGTCCAAGTTGTTCTAAGAGACCAAAAATCAAGGGTAACGGATAACGATTCTTCTTTGTTACCTTGTTGAGGCCTCGATAGTCCATGTACATCCACAACGAGCCATCTTTCTTCTTCATAAATAAGATGGCTGCTCCAATTGACGATTTTGAATGACAAATGAAGTTCTTGGCTAGATTCTTATCAATGTACTTTCGCAACTCCGCCAACTCTGTCTGTGATAGATTGTAGATTGGGCCAAAAGGCGGTTGTGCTCTTTCCTACAAGTCTATGGCACAATCATATGATCGGTGTTCCAGTAGCATGTCAACATTCTTCTTTTCAAACATGTCTTTAAAATCCTTATATTGCTCAGGTATACTTGCTGTCGAGATCTTCTCTCTAGTAGTTGGAGCAGCATAAATGACAAACAGTGTACCTTCCTTGGACGATCTTATAGACGCTCTTGTTCCAATGAATAAGGATTTCTCTATTCGGGGTTTTCTACTAGGCTTGCTCTTGGGTAGTTTTGGCGGAAAGGTCATCTTCCGCTGTCGTGTTGTAACACGAGTATACAGTGAAAATAAAAAGAAAGGGGAATTTTATTAATATTCAGTTATCTCGAATATTGGGAGCATCGACCAACTCCAGTACAAATACTGAGTGGTTAGGTTCAGTGACTCCGTTACAGTCAGCCGGGGCATACTGGAATGCCCCGTTCGATTCCAATAACGGGAGTCAGTAGGAAGAGAAGGACCAATTCACACGACGGGTTCGAGGAGCCAATTGGATCCAATTTCGAGAATCCAATCCGGGTCCTCTTCCCCAATATGAGACCTGTATTGGTGGGGCAACCCAATGCTGTCTAGTTACGGGAAATCCAGGTTACTACTCACATCTTTCCCAATATAGGACCTGAATTGGTCGGGCGACTCAATGTGGTCCCGATTATGGGGTTCGATTCTGTTTCAGGCTGTCCTGTTCTCTGTGCCGTCTCAGGGAACGTTGTTTTCGGTAAATAGATTTCTTAAAGGTAAAAACGGAGGAGAAAGCTTGAGGTGGGAGCCAATTTCGGATCCAAGCTTGAGGTGGGAGCCAATTCCGGATCTAAGACGGAAGATTGAAGAAATTCAGAGGATAAGGTTAGGGGGGATATAGTTTTGGAGTGGTGTGGATTTTTATTTTGGGGGATGGGAGGTTTTTGAAGATCAAGGGAATTAGAGAGAGGAGCTTCATGCTTCGGGTCGGGGAAGGAAAGACATAGGATTTGGATTTTTCTTCTTCGTAGAGTTTTGGGGAAGACTGAGGCAATCGCTGCTGAAGTCAATGTTGTAATGGTGAATCGGGATTTTTAAATGAAGTGGGTTTGAATACTCTTGACTGTTTTGTGAAATCGAGTTACGTCTGTGATTGAAGGATTAAAGGGTGTCTATAGGATTGAGTATGCGGAGTGAATGAAATTTATTGGGTTAATCTAACAAGACAGTCAGTGGATACAAGATCGTAAGTACAAAGCAGTATTGAAGGTTAACAGTTTGGGTTGTACGGGGTTCTCTGTAACGTCTAGAGACCTACCGGCTGGGGAAAAAAGGACTCCGACAAGCAGTCGAAGAGCACCCGTATAGATTTACGGTACATTGTTGCAGTCGTTTATATTCCAGTAGTCAAAAACTGATAGACTGCTTGACTATCGGCGAATCTCCATACTACCTTCTACAGCCAGACGCCCGGCGCGTTCTCGAGCAGGAAAGCACGTAATACGACATAAGTGGTGAACCCGACGTGAAAGCTTGAGGTAGAAGGTATTGGATTTCGGTTGATTTTATCTTTATTCTTTATGGAAAACGAAAATAAAAATTTTGAAGGATTTTTGGGAGAAATTTCTGGTGGGGAGTCTTCTAAAGGACAAGGTATGCACATGGATCCATCTATTGCTAGTTTGTTTCAAGCCTTCTCATTGTCAATGCAGCAACAGCAAAGCAATGATCGAAAGGAAGCTTTAGCAACCAAAGCATTGCAAGCAGTGGTCAATAAAATTGATCAATTTGATGGGAGGAATATTTCAAGGTATTTAAGATGTTATGTTCGTGAAATGGAATTAAATCGGGTTTCTGAGAAGAAAATGGTTGCACTATTTGGACTTGCCACGATACCGGAGATAAGGGACCACATTACATCGATTACGGATCATTGTGGGAATTCATGGGAGGATTTTTCACATGCATTGAAAGACAAATATTTCTTGGAAGATGCTGATCGCGTTACTAAGAAGCTGTTTCTGGGATGGATTGAACGGCCCAATAAGAATTTGCAAGCAACAGAGCTACTAAGGGAATTTGAGAGGCAGTACTCTCAATTATCGAAGGTAGAAAAATTGACATTGGAGCCGAACAAAGTTGATTTATTTCTTCAAGCTGCTGATGGAGAATTGCAAGAGAAATTAGAACCCCTTCTTGAAGACAAAGAAGAAGATGAAGGATTGACAACGAAGTGGAAGAACGTTGAAGATGCGGTGGAGTTGCTTACAAAAAAAGAAAGGAGGAAGGATAGGAGTAATATTCCAAAACAAGTACAAGCATCCAAAGCTCCAGTACGTACTACACCACCGACAATGCCTACAGTTCAACCTTCGACATCCTTGTCAAAGAAAACAGATATGGGTATGGAAGAAATTATACGAGGAATGCAAGATCTTCAAATCAAATTAGCAAGACTTGAAGAGAATACTTCTATAAACAATTCGAAGAATGTTTCAAAACAAGGATATGTACAAAGATGCATTTGGTGTGATGATGCTTCACACACTAGAAAAGATTGCAATGAATTTAATAATATGATACGGCAGGGAATTATTTGCTGGAAAGATGGAAAGATAGCATTGAAAGATAGGGAGGATCTTCTTCAAACCAATTTTGGCAAGGGAGGAATGAGAGCATTGGTTCAAGATTACTTAAAAGGGCATGAAACAGTAGCACGAGAAAGTGCAAGTTATGGTGCTAGAGTAGATGATGAAATTGGTGGAAGTACGGAAACTAGTGAGTTTTGGGCTTCTGCCGTTTCTACAATGCAAGAAGGGAAATTACCTCGAGAAGCGTTATTGAGAACTGCAGCTACAATACGAGGAAGAACAGGTTGGGAGGATCCCGTTGAGTCTCTTTCAGTTCATGCATATATTGCTAAGAGCCAACATGAATCTTTGATGGAAGAGAAAAGACGAAGAAATTTTGATGATACTAGAGAAGGAAATTCTTTTAAGAGGCAAACTCGAGGAGACAAGGCTCGGGAGGCAGCTTCACAAGAATTACCTGTAAAGGATACCTCAGCATCATTGGGAGAAAAAACAACGGAGACAAAAGATAAGGGCAAATCAATTGCTTATAAGCTACTTTCTGACATTGAAGCAGCAACAAATTTGAAAGGGGTGTTGGAAGAACGTATATTAAACGCTAAGGTGGAATTCACATTGAAAGAAGTCTTGGGAATTGCAAAGAAGGAGTTTCATGATGTTATCATTGACAGCATTAAGCGAAAGAGGCAATTAATGAGCGAAACTGGAATGAGTCATGCTATTGACGCAAGAATATGTAGAGATGAAGAAGAGGTTGATATTGGTTACAAGAAACCAATAAATGAAAAGAATGGGTATAATCAGCGAGTACGTTTCGAAGATTCTAGTGACAAGGAAATGGAAACTTTGAGCCATTATACTCGAAAGCATTGGGCAAGGGCAACTACTGAGGTATTGGTGAAGGTAGGAGATATAGAAGAACCAATAGTTGCTTTGGTGGACCATGGTTCTGAAATAAATCTCATGTCTAAAGATCTTTATAAGAAGCAAAAATGGCCAATTGATATGGAACATGGATGGGCAATACGAGCAACTAATAACACACGAGGCGAATTATATGGAGCTTGTCCAGATGTCAAAATTCGGATTGGGGATGTTGCTACGGAGCAACATTTCTTCGTTCAAGATACAACATCTTATCCGTTGATTTTAGGACAACCTTATATCACGGCAACACGGATGGAAACAAAGGTACTTGACGATGGTTCTGCTTATGCAAGGGTACGGAGCGAAGATGGGAGGAAAGCTGTACAATTTCTAACAGTACCTCCTAACCATGAACGGAATCGAGATAGGTTGAGGGAGAAACCATTGCCAAAGTTTGTTGAAGGATTTAAGGATTTTGGGGAGGTACCACTGTAAAGCGAGATTATGGAGGTACAAAAGAGGAGATACTCTCGCGAGATGAAGGTGCCTTTGATGCGAGTTTTATTGGTATATTGGAGAATGGAAATATTATGTATAAGAAAGTTGAAGATTTTAAAAGAAAAGAAAGAAAAAGATTATATGATATTGAAGGACAGTTACGCAAGATAGGTACATTGCAAGATGATGAGAGGATTTTGGGTGTTTATGAAGAAAATGGGCTAGAAGATTCATTGGAATTGATTACATCTATTGGATTAGGAGATAATGATAAGATTGTTGAGATTCATTCGAGAGAAGTTTATACCATGCTTGAATCTTTTCAAGCACCAGAAGTCACAGTAGAGACGAGATATAAAACGGCAGATAAGAAGGTAAAGCCTGTTGCCGGACCATTACCAGAGGATTCTAAAGAACAAATGGGAAAAGCATCAAAAGAAGCAAGTTTAAGAGATCCAATGAGTATTGGACATCTGTTTACTGAAGAGACTTTTGAAGAATTGAAGATTGGTTCTGATGGTTCTTTATTGCCGGAGGAAATTACTTGCTTCGAAAAGATGTTGGCTAAACAAGGTAGATCGTTTGCCTTCGAATCTCATGAAATTGGGTGTGTGGATCCAAATATTATAACACCTATGGTTATCTTCACTGTACCGCATGTACCTTGAAATCTAAGACCGATTCCAGTACCGAGGGCACATTTACCTAAATTGGTGGAACTATTGAAAGAAAAGATAAAGATGAAAATATTAGAACCTTCATTTGCGCCGTATTCTAGTCGATGGTTTACGGTACCTAAGAATAATGGGTCACTGCGGTTTATTCAAGATATGCAGCCGGTGAATGCTGTAACTGTCAGGAATGCAGGAATTGGACCTATTGTGGATGAATTTGCTGAGGCGTTTGCTGGAAGGGCGATCTATTCAATGGGTGATTTGTATTCAGGTTATGATCAATTTCAACTTGCCGAAGGAAGTAGAGATATGACAACGATGAGGACACCGCTTGGATTGGTTAGAATGTGCACTCTTCCTCAAGGCGCGACCAACTCAGTTGCGCATATGATGAATGGGATGAATAAGGTATTGAGAGATTTTATCCCGGAAAAGACTGTGCCTTTTCTGGATGATGTTCCTATAAAAGGGAGCAAAGAACGGAAGATGTCCAGATAGCATTGGAAAGGTTAAAAAGAGCAAGGTTACAAAACAAGGCACGATTCGATAAGCAACATCGATTGAGACCAAAAGCAATCGAGGAAGGTGACTGGGTACTTGTTTATGACAATAGTCTGGATAATCAACATAGTACTTTGCGGAAATTTTCAAAACGTTGGTTTGGACCATATGTTGAAACAACTGTTCATGATAATGCGACTTACTCATTACGGGAGTTAGATGGTACAAAATTGAAAATACCAATTGCAGGGAATAGAGTAAAAATATTTAAACGAAGACACGCAGAGATGAATATGGAAGACCTTAATGAAGGTACAGAGATTCCGCAACAAGAAGATGAAAGTGATATGGATAATGAAGGTGATGAAGACGAACTGGACAAAGACGTAGGAGATATATTCTGAATCAAACATCAATTGGGTAAATTGGTGCATACCGGAGGATGCACAGGTTCAAAGGGAGTGGATGTCGTGTTGTAACACGAGTATACAGTGAAAATAAAAAGAAAGGGGAATTTTATTAATATTCAGTTATCTCGAATATTGGGAGCATCAACCAACTCCAGTACAAATACTGAGTGGTCAGGTTCAGTGACTCCGTTACAGTCAGCCGGGGCATACTGGAATGCCCCGTTCGATTCCAATAACGGGAGTCAGCAGGAAGAGAAGGACCAATTCACACGACGGGTTCGAGGAGCCAATTGGATCCAATTTCGAGAATCCAATCCAGGTCCTCTTACCCAATATGAGACCTGTATTGGTGGGGCAACCTAATGCTGTCTAGTTACGGGAAATCCAGGTTACTACGGACATCTTTCCCAATATAGGACCTGAATTGGTCGGGCGACTCAATGTGGTCCCGATTATGGGGTTCGATTCTGTTTCAGGCTGTCCTGTTCTCTGTGCCGTCTCAGGGAACGTTGTTTTCGGTAAATAGATTTCTTAAAGGTAAAAACGGAGGAGAAAGCTTGAGGTGGGAGCCAATTTCGGATCCAAGCTTGAGGTGGGAGCCAATTCCGGATCTAAGACGGAAGATTGAAGAAATTCAGAGGATAAGGTTAGGGGGGATATAGTTTTGGAGTGGTGTGGATTTTTATTTTGGGGGATGGGAGGTTTTTGAAGATTAAGGGAATTAGAGAGAGGAGCTTCATGCTTCGGTTCGGGGAAGGAAAGACATAGGATTTGGATTTTTCTTCTTCGTAGAGTTTTGGGGAAGACTGAGGCAATCGCTGCTGAAGTCAGTGTTGTAATGGTGAATCGGGATTTTTAAATGAAGTGGGTTTGAATACTCTTGACTGTTTTGTGAAATCGAGTTACGTCTGTGATTGAAGGATTAAAAGGGTGTCTATAGGATTGAGTATGCGGAGTGAATGAAATTTATTGGGTTAATCTAACAAGACAGTCAGTGGATACAAGATCGTAAGTACAAAGCAGTATTGAAGGTTAACAGTTTGGGTTGTACGGGGTTCTCTGTAACGTCTAGAGACCTACCGGCTGGGGAAAAAAGGACTCCGACAAGCAGTCGAAGAGCACCCGTATAGATTTACGGTACATTGTTGCAGTCGTTTATATTCCAGCAGTCAAAAACTGATAGACTGCTTGACTATTGGCGAATCTCCATACTACCTTCTACAGCCAGACGCCCGGCGCGTTCTCGAGCAGAAAAGCATGTAATACGACACCGCAACAACCAATCTATAGATGGGTTATGCTTTTTTAACCAAGAAAGACCAAAAATAACAGGATTTGATGGGGTTCTAATAATATTAAAAATAATATGACTACTATGGTCGTTAAACGTCACTTCTATAGGTTCTTATTCATGGGTGTCACTACCAGACAATAAAGGTCACCCATCTATGATGTCAATGTGAACAGATTTGGATTTTTATACTAAAGGGATCTTATGTCGCTTCGCAAATTCTTCGTCTAAAAAACAAGCAGATGCTCCTGAATCTAATAATGCTAAGGTTCTCAGTTTCTGAGGGCCAATAAGCAAAAGGATTGTAAAGCAAAGGGCAGTTTGAGCGGAAAGAAAGGAACTTGGTTGTTGTTGTGATATTTCACTGTCTAGTCGCACAGTTCCTATTGTGGCTGGGCATCCTCATTTTCTTCAACAAACGTGCCCATAGTCCTGACAATACGTCGACTTTGCTTCTTGGGGCAGTTTCCAACTTTGTGGCCTTCTTCACCGCAATACAAGCATAGACCTTCCTCCATGCGCCGCTTTTTTTTCTTCTAGAGTAAGGGATTTGACACGTACCGCATCAATTTACATGTCTTCTACCTCTGAATGTAAATTCATACTGCTTGTCGATATAATTGAGGCGTGGCGAATCGTATGTTGTCTTGAACGTTGGTCTTGGCGGCGTTGAAATGTCAAGGACAAGAGCTCGATGAAAAATAATTCAGACAAGTGAGCCTTCACTCAAAGAGAGGTAAATAAACAAATACATATATTGAAAAAGAAACTAGAATGGCTATTGCCAAAAGACAAGAAAACTAGAGACCCTTGAAACTAGACTAGAAGCAAGAAAGAAGTTGACAAGAGTGAAGAGAGCTTCACTCTTGCCTCTATATATACTATCTAACTAGAAGCCACGTGGCGATATTCTATAAGACCTCTAATATGTGTTGACTTTCTAGGCCACATGTCTTTGCTTGCAAGGTAAGTTTTCTATGAGTGGACTACGTAGTTAGCTTGTCCTTCAAGCTACCAACATGTGTGGCACATGGCTAACTTGTTGACCAAGTTTCTAACCTAAAAGTCAACTACAGACTCCTATAAGGTCAAAGCAGCATCTATGAAGCTTCTAAGAAGCTATTCTAGAAGATATTGCACAATTAACCTACTTTTATCTACTTTTACATACTTTTATCGACTCTTGTAGGTAATTATATGTATATCCGTGCATTACCCCCTTTCTAGGGACGAGTTCCACGAGGAGCAGTGATTATATGTTGAGAAATTCTAATAAGCGACGAATTGTATTTGCTACATACTCTGATCTCTATTCTCTTTGAAGGTAGTTGATGGGTCCTCTTAGCCATCGATAGTGTCCTATTCTAGGGTGAGAAGACGACCCTGTTATTTGATCATTATTGAGGCCTTCATAACTTCCTTCAAATAATACATATGAAACACCATCAGCAGTCGTTCCTATTTCCAGTAATATCACCAAACATCGAGAATCTCTTCCAAGGTGGTGATACCAAACGCGTTGTATCTCACCATCTATTCGAGGAAGAACATGTCGTTCTTAAGGGTCTTCATCTCGGTTGCGTCGTCTTGAAGGTTGTGAAAATCACAATGTCTCATCCGGTAAGTCAGCAAACGAAGGTTCTTGAGTTGAATCCGCTGGTTGTTGGCTCTCCATCTAATTAGCGTCACAAATGCAAAGAAGTTACAAATAAGGATAGGAAATTGAATGTTATCTTACCTCAATCTTGTGTCTTTTATAAGAGAGATTTTCATCTTGATTTTGATAGATGTCGTTGATGAAAAACTTTGACTTTAGCTGATGTATTTGTTAGATTCTTGGATGGCTCCCATGTGCGTTCACTAATATCATATCCGCGCCAATGAACAAGATATTCCAGCTTATTTTGGTGCCGCCTTGAGTCTAATATCTCTTCCACCTCAAATTCTTCATTATTATCTACTTCTATAGGAGGCGGTGGCATTTGTCTTCTTCCTTGTATATCCTTTGTCTTATATGGTTCAAGAAGAGACACGTGGAATACAGGATGGATCTTCATTGACTCCGGTAGATATAACCGATATGCAACTGGGTTGATCTGTTCAGAAACAGAAAAGGGGCCAAGCCTACGATAGTCCAACTTGTCACAAGGTCGAGTAGTCTTGATATTGCGACGAAGTAGCCATACCTTATCACCCACGTTGAGTTGTGGTTGCTCCTTACGATATAGATCTGCATTTATCTTTTGTCGTTCTTGAGCTTCCTTCAATTGCGTCTTCATTATTGCATGTAACTCTGACAACTGATTTGCCATATCTTCTGCTGCAGGATTATCAACTTTTGAAAAATCAAAAGTATCAAGTCGTGGATGATAGCCATAATTGGCAAAGAAAGGTGTTTGTTGTGTGGAAGAATGTACCGTATTATTATAAGCAAACTCTGCCAATGGCAGAAGGATTGTCCAATCATCTTGTTGGTAGTTGATAGTACACCTTAAATATTGCTCCAAGACTTGGTTTACGCGCTCTGTTTGTCCATCAGTTTGAGGATGGAAAGCCGAAGATAGCTTTATGTCTACCTTTAAAATCTTGAAAAGGGTCCTCCAGAATCTTGACACAAATTGAGTTCTCCTATCCGATATGATATCTTTAGGTAATCTATGATAGCGATAGATATTATCAATGAAAAGCTTAGCTGTTTCTTCACCTGTGATAAATTTTGTACATAGCACAAAAAGGTGCCATCTTGGTGAAACGATCTACTATCACAAATATAGAATCATAAGATCTTGAGCTTGGAAGATCTGTGATGAAATCCATAGAAACAGAAGACCATGGTTGTTCTGGTATAGGTAATGGCTGAAGAAGTCCGTAAGGTCGATGACGAGGAATTTTTGATCTTGAACAAATATCACATGATTGTACAAAGTCTTTGACTGACTTCCACATTTGTGGCCACCAAAAATCTCTTGATATGAGTTCCAAAGTCTTATTATATCCAAAGTGCCTTGCTGTTGGAAAGTCATGACGTGCTTGAAGAACACGTAAACGTGCTTCTCCATCTGGAACATATAGGCGTCCTTCAAAATATAATAGATTATTCTTGAACTCGAACTTAGAAGGATCATGAGACTTGGAAGAATTATTCTCGATATCATGAACAAGAGGGTCTGAGGACATACTGGACTGGATTTGCTTGAAAAAAGTTGAATCAATCATCAATGTTGATTTCATTGTTCGGAGATGAAATTGCTCCGATTTCAAGAGGACCGTTCTTTGTTGCTCAAAAGCTACATCTCCTCCTTTTGGTGCAAAATAAGAATGTCTAGATAAGGCATCGGATAAACCTTGTTGTTTTCCTGGCCGATAAGTGATAATGAACTCGAATCTTGACAAAGACATACTCCAACGAGCTTGACGACGATTCAACACGCGTGTTGACATGAAATACTTGAGGTTCTTATGATCTGTATACACAGTGACTGGACTAGAAGCGCCTTCTAAATAATGATGCCATTCTTGAAAGGAATCCACGATCGCAAGAAGTTCTTTATCGTGGATCTCATAATTGATCTCGGCTGCTGAGAATTTTTTTGAATGAAAAGCTATTGGATGAAGTTTGTCATCTGTTCCCATTTGTGATAAAACTGCACCCAAGGCAAAATTTGATGCATCTGTTTCCATAAATAATGCCTTGGAAAAATCAACACAATATAAGCTGGTACAGAGACAAACGATGTCTTCAAGGCTTCAAATGCTGCTTCCGCTTCTTGATTCCATTAGAATTTATCTCTACTAGTCAAGCGTGTAAGTGGAGCTGCAACTCATGAGAAATCTTTGATGAAGATCCGATAGTAATTGGCAAATCCCAAGAAACATTGGACATCTCTTACTGTTCTTGGAATCTTCCAATCCATGATTGTTTGGACTTTCTTAGAATCCATCATGAGACCATCATTTGAAATGATGTATCCTAAAAAGTCAACTTGAGTAGTGTGAAATACACACTTTTCTATCTTGGCGTACAATCCTGCATCTCTAAGTTTTTGTAATACTTGACGAACATGTATTTCATGTTCTTCGACATTCTTAGAATAGATCAGGATATTGTCTAGATAGCAGACGACAAAATTGTCTAAGAATTCACGAAATACATCATTCATGAGATGTTGAAAAGTAGCTGGTGCATTCGTGAGTCCAAAGGGCATGACATTATATTCGAAATGTCCATACCTGGTTCGAAACGTAGTCTTCCATTCATCTCCTTCTTTGATCCGTACTAGATTATATGCTCCTCTTAGATCTATTTTTGTATAGATCTTAGCTTGATTTAACTGGTCAAGGAGTCCTGATATCAAAGGTAATGGATACCTGTTCTTGATTGTGATCTTGTTGAGTCCTCGATAGTCAACACACATTCGTAAAGATCCATCTTTTTTCTTTACGAATAAAATTGGAGCTCCTGCTGGAGATTTTAAATGGCGTATGAAATTCTTTGCTAAATTCTCGTCAATATATGTCTTGAGTTCAGCCATCTCATCTTGCGATAAACTGTAAATTGGTCCAAATGGTGGCTGACTTCCTTCCTTGAGGTCGATTGAACAATCATATGGGCGATGCTCAGGAAGAATATGTGCATTCTTTTTCTCAAAAACGTCTTGATACTGCTCATATTGACTTGGAATGCCACTTGAAGTCTTTACGTTTTCAGAAATAGGTGCAGCATAAATAGCAAAAGTTGATCCTTCTTTTGCTACGTGTATAAATGCTTTTGCACCTATCAGTACGGGTTTTACTATACTAGACTTATAATTTTTTACTTGGTTGGTAGAACTATTAATAACGCTCTAGGAAAAGTCAAGTTTACGTGAATTCCAATCTATTCGAGGGTTATATTTTTCTAGCCAGGATAAACCTAAAATAACTGGATTGGACGGGGATTTAATTATGTTAAAAGCTATGTAGCTATCATGACCGTCTATTGTTACTTTTATAAGATGAGTTTCATGAGTGACATCTCCAGAAGACAAGGGACGACCATCTATGACTTCTACATGTACTGATTTAGGTTTCTGTACAAAGGGTATTTTACGACTTTTAATAAATTGTTCATCTAAAAAACATGCTAAGGCTCCCGAATCTAATAAAGCAGAGGCTTTGTAATTCTTAGGTCCTAAATATAAGTCTATTATAAAACAAGGAGAGGGTTCTAAGGAGAGGATAGGACCTTCATTAGGAATTATACAAGGTTTCAGCTGCATGGTCCCTATTGTAACTGGACGAATCCGTTTTCTGACATATTGTCTTCTTTGACCGTCGTACCCCTCATTTTATAGTTGCATCGTTTCTTTGGACAATGTTGAGCAGTGTGTTTAGGTTCTCCGCAATATAAACATAATCCTTCTTGACGACGACGAATCTTTTCTTGCTCAGTTAGAGGTTTAAAACGTACCGCATCAATTTGCATGTCTTCTACTTTCGAATGTACGTTTGGCAAAGATGTTGATGTTGCCATTGAGTAATAACGTTGAGGTTCCCGTGAATGATTCTCGGATCGAAATTCGAAAAGTCGATTATCACATTTTACCGCAAAATCGATTGCTTGACTCAAAGTTTGAGGATCAAGTAAGTTGAGCATCAATTTCTTTACTTCGTATTGCAATCCATAAAGAAATTGACTGATGAGTGCAGCATCATCCCACTTGATGTCAATTGCAAGTTGTCAAAATTGTGAAGCATACATTGTTATTGAGCGATTTTCTTGTCGCAGAATTTGGATCTTATTTGTTGCAATACGAGTTGCATCGTGTTCACCATACATAGATCGAAACTCTGCCAAAAAAGCTTCCAAATTGTCCAATATTGGATTTCGTTGTTCAAGAAAAGACAGAAACCATGATAATGCAGAACCAGAAAGTAAAGTGCCAATAAACCTGACTTGTGATCTTGGAGTTGGATAGCTTTGCGGTTGAAGTTCAATTGCCAATTGTACTTGATTGATGAACCCTCGAAACTTTGATCTCGTACCATCAAATTTCTCGGGTAAGGCAATTCTTGATTCTCTAGTGCTTACAGGTTGTTGTACAATTGGAGAAGAAACGTGATTTGTTGCAGATGTTGAAGCAGCTCCAATCATCTCTATATCCCCACTTTCTGCTATTCTTGTTCTTTCCTGTGTTGGTGAATTGAGTTGATGCATCGCAAGCATTAACTCTCTCATTTGCTCTTGCATTTGTGCCATTGCACTCTTCATTTCAACAAGCTCTGCCATAATGACACTAAGAAGAAAAATTTGTTTGATACTGCTCAAGACAAAAAAAAAGAAAGACTTGATAAGATAGAAGATAATAAGAACAATATCAGTTTAGAAGTGGGTAATCCGCAAACTTCTAATACGCTTATGTCTTGTCAAGAGAAAGGGGTAATCCACTCTTACTCAAGAAAAACAAAGCTCTGATATTGTAAGTATACTCTTGTCAATCTGTCAAGGACAAGAACTCGATGAAAAACAATTCAGACAAGTGAGCCTTCACTCAAAGAGAGGTAAATAAACAAATACATATATTGAAAAAGAAACTAGAATGGCTATTGCCAAAAGACAAGAAAACTAGAGACCCTTGAAACTAGACTAGAAGCAAGAAAGAAGTTGACAAGAGTGAAGAGAGCTTCACTCTTGCCTCTATATATACTATCTAACTAGAAGCCACGTGGCGATATTCTATAAGACCTCTAATATGTGTTGACTTTCTAGGCCACATGTCTTTGCTTGCAAGGCAAGTTTTCTATGAGTGGACTACGTAGTTAGCTTGTCCTTCAAGCTACCAACATGTGT
The DNA here is from genome assembly GCF_059467195.1 of Physcomitrium patens. Classification (NCBI taxonomy): domain Eukaryota; kingdom Viridiplantae; phylum Streptophyta; class Bryopsida; order Funariales; family Funariaceae; genus Physcomitrium; species Physcomitrium patens. Next base: position 22,982,460 of record NC_143412.1, on the reverse strand, counting down.
GGCACATGGCTAATTTGTTGACCAAGTTTCTAACCTAAAAGTCAACTACAGACTCCTATAAGGTCAAAGCAGCATCTATGAAGCTTCTAAAAAGCTATTCTAGAAGATATTGCACAATTAACCTACTTTTATCTACTTTTACATACTTTTATCGACTCTTATAGGTAATTATATGTATATCCGTGACATGAAATAGGCGATTATCACACTTCACAGCTTGGCTAATAGCTTCGTTGAGCATTTATAAATCAGGAAGAGTTAATAGCAAATCCTTCACATCGTCCCTTAAATCCTAATAGAATTGACTCATCAACGCTTCTTCGTCTCAATTGATGTCGCATACTAATTACTTGAAGTCCGATGCATAGACTGATGTAGAGTGCATCCCTTGTCGTAGTGATCGGATCTTTGTTGTAGCCCATCGAACCTTGTCGTGTTCACCAAATGCTTCTGCAAACGCTTCCAAAAAGGTTTCAAAGTTGTTTAGTATGGACGATCGTTTCTCAAACAAAGGAGCAAACCATGATAGAACTTGTCCTGTAAGTAAGGTTCCAACAAGCCCAACACGTGACTCCTCCGTTGGATAGCGTTCGGGCTATAAAACTGTTATCAACCTGATTTGATTGACGAATCCTCGAAACTTAGAATATGTACCATCAGACTTGTCTGGAAGGCTAACTCAGGACTCTTTATGTTGTAGAACCAGCGGTGCTTGTCGAACCTGATGCAAAGTTGCTTCTTCAAGTGCAGAAGTTTGAGGCTGGTGCAACCAAGATTGTGCCATCTCAGATGCTCCATCATTATGAAGCCTTGCCACGACTCCTTCAATCTCTGCAGTTCTTTGCGATAACATAGCGAGGGCATTCATAATAGCATCCAACTTGGACTCCGAAATTTCCATCATACTAATGTCTTGGCCTCCGGCCATTCTAAGAGAAGGACAGAAATGACTCTACAAAAAGACAATATTGGTTTAAAAGAGGGTACTCCGCATCCTCTAAAATGCCTTAAGAGCTTCAAGAAAAGGGTTAATCCACTCTCTCCAAGAAGAATAAGACTCCAATATTGTAACAAAAGAAGTATCAGTTTAGAAGAAGGTAATCTGCAACCTCGAAAATTCTAGTACACTTCCAAGCAGAGAGGTAATCCGCACTGTAACGAGGAAGAAACTAGCTCTGATATCTGAGGTGAGTGAAGTCTTGACAAACTGTCACGGACACAGAAATACAGACTCGAGATCTAACAAGAAGTTCAAGGAGAACTGGCAAGAACTAGATTAATGAGATGAATACAAGAATATTACCAAAGAGGTGAGCTAGAACTCCAAGAGATGTGTTGTCGAGAGTGAAGAACTCTTCAGCCTCGATTCCAATATATACTCCTATTTAAGAAGCTTCTCAAGCAACTTCTACTAACTAGGAAGCTTCTAGAAGGTTGTAGAGACTTGCTTCTAGAAGGTTCTCGAAACTTGTCTCTAGAAGGTTCTAAGGACTATGTCCCTAACATCTTCTACTAACTAAGAAGCTTCTAGAAGGTTCTAGAGACTTACTTCTAGAAGGTTCTAGCAACTTGTCTCTAGAAGGTTCTAAGGACTATGTCCCTAACACCAACATTGGATCATACAGTTGTGTGCTACAAGCAAGTACTTACTTGCATTCAATCCAAACCTATGGTGACATCCTTATTAATAATATTGTACTTGATGATGCATTGGTAGGTCTGTTTGTTTGTTTGTTTCTATGTAAGTGTGTGTCTAGTGCTATTTGTCTATTTGTCTATTTATCTATTTGTCCATGTATAAGAAAGACAAACATACATAGGTGTATATTATGTACATTATATGTGTTGTTTTAGTTCTTATCATTGGAATTATTGTAAGTACACAAGATTGAAAAAAATAGAACAAATCTAGATGTTGTAATGTATGAGCTCTCTTCTCATGGTTTGATGTTCAAAGAATGGAGAGGTGATATTTTCATGATGAAGGTAAGTTTTTTACTTATCAAAATGTATCTTTTAGAAATCTTAAGAATATAGAATTTCACAAATGTTAGAAATTGTGTACTTGATAATCAAATATTTTTTTGTCTTCATTTTAAGAATTTAATCAAATTCTACCAATAAATATATTATACATGTTTTTTTTAGTATATTTAAGAAAATTTTACAAATTCTACCTTACTAATACGTAGTTCATAGATCTATTTCAATCTACTAATCTCAATCTCCTAGCTTGAATGAGATCCACAGAGATGCAAATGAAGTTTTAGATAAAAAAATTTAAGTTAAAAATTAAGAAGCTATTAGTCTCTTTAATAATTTAATTCTTTATAAAACAATTACAATTTATATTGATTTTTAGTTTCTTACTCCACAAGGATCCAATCCGAACTAATTTCAAGTCTAAAAGAAAAGAAACATTTTTTTTTTTCGTAAGCACTCCTAAAATTGATGAAGCATTACTAAAACGTATAGCCTTCCAGAAATTATTAGGATTCAATATCATGATTATTCTAGAGCTAATGGATATTGAAGAATTTTTTTCCAAGAGGATTTTTTTAAGAGTGCTTGGAGGTGTTTCAAGCAAAAGATTTGATACTTGAAGGTGCTTGCTAATATTGATGGTTGCGCCATTTTTGTCTATATAGAAAGTATTTCTATTCAGATACTTTGAATCATGATGTGGATAATATTGGTTTATTTTTATTTTGTAAAAATCTAAGGTAGTGAGATAAGTCATGGTTGGAATTTTTGTCACACATGTAATATTTTATTTGTTGGAATTCACAACTCCAATAGCTAATGATAATTTATTTTTTACTTTCTATTTTGATGTTATTTTTTTAAATCATGCTTTTGAAAAGATCCATGCTTTTGCTAATTGTAGGCATTAATATGAGTATGTGGTAGGATATTAGATTCTTTATAATATTGAGTATTTAGCATCTTTATAAGTTGATTGCAAATACAATCATATTATGCAAGCCACAATAGATAACAGATGATTTCATCGTAAGTTCTATTTACAACTTCTATTCTTCTTCAATCAACTAATATTTAAGTTGATTGAAATCCAACCAAGTGGAAAAATCCTTGAACAAAATTAACTATCTTTTTTACAAATTATCTATAACATGGCATAGATTTATTTATTCTACTTCAAAGTTGAAAGCTCCATTATGTATTTTATTTCTTTTTATTTATATTATATTATATTTATATTTAAATAATATTCTTTAGTTAAAAAAATGCTTAATTTGAATCACACTTTCCATGATAATGATACAAGTTGATCTAATCTATATTTTAAGATTGTTCAAGGAGACAAATAATGGCTCTTATTCATCCTACACACCTCTTTTGGCTTTCATTAAAAAACTTAAAGTTGTTTGAAGTTTGCAAGGAAGCAAAAGCTTGACCAAAATTCAAGCAAAATTCACAAGGAATTTACAAGGCTCATTTTTTTTCTACAATTTTGTAACTAAATGCACTTAAGTAAAGTTCACATGGAGTTTGTAGGATTCATTCTTTTCTACAATTTTGCAACTGAATGTGATTGAAAATACAATTGAAGCCATATTTTATTTCTATGATTAAATGTAATTTAAGGTGAATCTCAACAATTTTAAAAAAAATAAGAAATCAAATACTAATGAGGTGAAGCGCGATCTATAAGAGACAATAATATTTTAATAGATGAAAATCTGACCTTAATCTTTGACTATACCAATGAAAATACAAATAGCAATGAGGCACAACTTAATGCACAAGCTATTGTGTATTGCATTGTTTTTAGCTCAATGGTGTTGAAAATGGGTTGAGTATGCTAAATGATTACTTATTTTTGATGTTACATTTAGTTATAAGGTAAGAAAAATATGCTAATAAGTAGCATTTGGAATAAATTAGATGTTTGATATAAGTGTGGAGGTTGTCTATTGCAATTGTTAATCGTGCATTCTCTTATATGACAAGGTTAGAAATATTGTCTTAAATCATGTAGAATTTTATTTTTGGAATCATTTTCATTTGAATGAAAATTTGATGTAAACATTGTGGATCAAAATATTTGTTCTCAACTCATTTCATCACACTTTAAATGATGCTTTAAACAAGGTGAAACTCCATCCATGTTGCCATCAATAATATTATAATGATTGATATTATATTAATAATATTGATTTTTATCAAAAATATTATATTATCATAGTAATCAATGACATAAGAAGTTTACAGGACTCATTATTTATTTATGTATTTATTTATTTATTTTTCAGCTGAATGCAATTAAAAGTAAATGCATAATCAAATATAAGGTACAAGTTGTGAGACACAAGAGACAATAAGCATGTTGTGTAATAAAAAAAAAATATTATAATTTATTCTAACATGATTATTTTTTAAGTTTAAGTGTGTTGCATATTGTAAATTCAATCCATTTACAACAAGATTAAAGAATCAATATTTATTGCTACATCATCTTTGCTACTGTAGACTTAGCATATTTGTTTTTAAAATCTCAAGATTGTGACTATGATGACAAAATTTGTATTTTTTTTTATTATTAAAAGACATTGTTGATAAGTAATAGCTGAAGGAATTATTTAAAATTATACTAGGGAGTTGTGGTGAAGCAAGTCTTGAAAGTAGGTCCTAAACTTACTTAAGAGTGCTCTAAAGTAGACATCATTGAAAGGTCAAATAACAATATTAATTAAATTACATAGCCAATTAGGAAGGAAATTTGGACAAATATTACTTTTAGTAAATTAGAGTATAGGCATAAAGACTAAAAAGAAAGATTGATAATTTTTTTCAAGCCTTCGATAAAAGAACCATAAATAGAAGAATTTTATATTTGATTTTTTTGATTCTACACTACATGTATTTCACATTCTTTAACAATCATCTTTACCTTTTCTATAAAAAAAGCTAAGATATTATTATTAGACATGGTTTTATATAGGGATTTTATAAGAAATAAAGTCATTTTATCTTTTTATAATTTTATATTAATAGTTTCTATTTGTAAAATTATACTTATAATTTTTATAATTTTCATATTACATTTATTATATTATATTTCATATTATATATTTATTTTAAACAAAATTCTTGAGTAAAAAAGTTTTATTGGAATTTTAGAAGTATTTTCAACTACAATAAGAATTGCTATATAAAAATTTAATTGTAGGAATTTCATTTCATGCTTTTATATGACAATTTTTATATTCAAATTTATTTTTATATACACATATATACATATATATATATATATATATATATATATATATATATTAATTTTATTTAATAAATAAATAATTAAATATTTATTTATTTTATTTATTCATTTTATTTAAAAAATATAATATTTTGGAAAAATTGAGCTTTTTGTTGTAACAAGTTTTTGTAAAATTATATATAATCATAATCAATAAGGATACATAGATGTAGAATATTTTTGTTAAATCACTAATGCCTTATAATTATAATTTGACTAGTTAAGTTCTATGTATTCATTTTTTTATTTCATAGGTACTATATAATTTTGTTTAAATACTTTAATAATAAGATTTTATTATTATTTTATGGAAGTATAATTTTGACACTTACAAGCTTATTCCAATTGTTTGGTAGAACTTAAGCCATTGTGAATGGTCCAACTTTAACAATGATTCAAAGAGCAATTACTTAACAATAGCATAGAGAAGCTGGAATAGTTTTAAGTCTTGAAACCATACTTGATCTATGAAAGATGAATGTTTTGTATCCTCATTGTAACACACTATATTGGTTTGATGAACATTTAGCTCAATCGCCAAAAAAGTTGTCATTATTTGGACAATGTTGTCGTCAACAAAAAGTTTCTCTACTATCTCTACCTTCTTTGTCTTTGATTTTGAAATGCTTATACAAGGACCAAGATGGAAGAATAAGGACGTTTTATAAAAATATCTATCAGTACAATGCTGCACATATAATTACATTCTAAGGTATAAATATTAATTAATATGTGATTTACAAAAATGCTTCATATAATTTTAGAATAAATGGAGAGTAGTGCCATTTAGTAAAAGTATTATTACCAAAAGAATGTATCAACCTAATTGATGTACAAGTCTATATCCATGATGTATTGTTTACATTAGATAGAAGAATGAGACATAATTGTGGTTTATTGAATCAAACTATGTAAAAAATTAGAGAATTTCTGAGAAAGAATAATTTATTTATTAAATTATATAAACAAACACATAAAATATTGTTTCAAGAGCAAAATAAAAGAATAGTGAAAGTAGATCTTGTTGTTTCTTTGCACTTTATGAATAAAAGAAATAAATACCGATATAATTATCCTACTATTTTTGAAGAAATTGCTATTATATTGCTTAGAGATAGATTGGAGAAAAATTTACTTTGTGATATTATTATTTGCCTATGTAGTAATGAGCTATTACAAAAGATTCATAAGCTTCATCTTACTTATTTTTTCCTTCATTATATTCTTTTTTTCTACATAAAATCCTTAGATGATATTCCAATCTAAGGGAACAAAATATAATCATAGATATTATTGAAGAAAGATAAAGTGCCGAATGAGAGGATTGAAGAAGCAATAGTCTTACACAAATGGATTATTTTACTTATCAATTTTTTTTAAGGCCTACCAAGTATTCTACAATTTTATGTGGAAGAAAACTATTACAAGAACTTATTGTTGATAGAAGGATAGTAATTGAGCAATTATGTTTGCAATATCTACATTACAATCACAAAAATCTATGTACTAATTTGTACTAAGAATTGGTAGATGCTATTGTAACTCATTAAAGTATTGAGCTTAAAGAATGATGATATGAATTAAATAATTTAAGATATAAGATCTTACTTCTTTCATTATATATTAGAATTATAAGACATATGAAAGAAATAATTTAAGTTTCTATAGCAATGATAAGGTTTTATCAGCATCTTGATATTTTTATGATAATAACAAAAAATCTAAGATGGTCCAAAATCTAGAATGAATTGCTTCAAGAATAATGAACAAGTGATTAGTTAGATTTGATTGCCTATGTATTTAAACTTAAAAAACATGTGATTATAGAAGATATAAAGAAAGAACTTGTCTTTGATCATGATATTGTACATGTTTATATTATTGAGTTTCAAAAGAGAGGTCTACTTCATATGTACATCTTGATTTTTTTGAATAGAAAAATCAAGATTAAATACATTGGAAATATAGATCATATGGTTTCTATAGAATTTTAAGATAAAGACAATAATCAAGAGCTATTTGAAGTTATCTTATAATACATGATACATAGTCTATGTGGAATGCAAAATCCTCAAGTGCCTTGCATGGAAGACAATTGTTGTACAAAGAGGTATCTAAAGATATTTATAAAAAAAATAATAATGGATGTCAATGGATATCCTCAATATTAACAAAGAAATTATAAAAGAACATTTGAAGTTCAAGAAATGATTGTTGATAAGAAGAATGTTGTTCCATTTTGTCTAAAATTATTTCAAAAGTACAATTGTTATATTCATATTGAAATATGTGCAACTACTTGTGCCATTAAGTATATCCATAAGTATATCTATAAGGGCTACGATTACATTATAATGTAATTTAAAAACTAATAAGACAAGATCAAATAATATTTTGATGCAAGATACATCAGAGCTTCAGAGACTACTTAGAAACTTTTTTGAAATAAGACCGATCTATCTCAAGTGTCAAAGATCCTTCTAATCCATAGCAATATAAAACTTCATCACAAGACAAGGAAAATTAGATTAGAACAAAACTAAAAAAAATTAAATAGAATAAGATACAGAAGACAAAAATGAGCAATCAAAATTAAAATAAAATAGAAAAAAATAGAAAGATAAAAAATCCAAAGCTATACTTGATCATATATCCAAAAAGATCTTGGCTAGTCCTATTTATACTTTGTTCTACCAATCTGGACTTTCTAGAATATTTCTAGATGATAGATCCCATTCAAATAACTATCTTAAATTCCTTCTAAAAGGTTCTATGGTAGGCTCTACCTAGATAACCACCCTAAATTCTTTTTAGAATTTTCTATGGTGTATCCTACTTGGTCCACTAATCTAATCTCAATTTTAGAAACTTCCATAACTTTTCAAACATAGTTCTAACTATCTATTCCTATATGTCAATAATACAAATATCTTATGTATACCCTGTTACACTTGATTTTCTTTTACTAATGTAAAATATTCTAATTTTGCTCTTGATGGTATTTTTAAATTGTCTCTTAGCAATGAGTGAGGTTTTGTACAGGTTCCTATATTGCATCGTGGATAGAATAACCTTCTCAAAGAACTTTGTACTGAAGTTGTAGATGTCCATTGCCATGACAAAGGTAGTGATGCTCAAAATGCTATCCACTTTATATTCTTATTGGTCATCAACTACAACTGATAGTGGTCGTGGTTGATGTCAATCTAGAAAGTGCTTTGGCTCGATATAAAATTCCTTCAATTACAAAACATGGAAGATTAGATGGACTCAAATATGTGACGGAAGCTCAAGGCGATATGCAACATTAGAAATCATTGCAAAAATATAAACATGTCCAAGCTACGGAGGTACTAGTTTATAGATTTGGATTGATGTAGCAAGTGGCAAGTTGGCATTGGAGAGTAATATCTAATCATCCTTTTAAAAGATCTAGTATTGCTAGTGGTTATCTGCATACTACTTTTGTTGATTTTGTATAGTAAAGAGGCGGTGCTTCACCTCTTATAAGACTATTATAAGTTATTATATAAATTTCTCCATTATTGCATTATTGGTGTCAATAGGATGATAGAGAGTTGCTTGTATAATTGGATGCTAATCAATATTAAGGAATAATGGTGAATGATTGATACTTGTTGGAATACTATTACTGCAAGCAAACTCCAAGGAGGTCAACTATTCATTCCAATCATTATGATAAACCACCACAAATGCTTGCAACATATCTTTCAAGGTCCAATTTGTAAGCTTTGTTTGTCTATCAATGTGAAAATGGAAGCCTATAGATATAATAAGTTATGTACCTAATAGCTTAAACAAAGTTTGCCAAAAACTATCTATGAACCATGGATTCCAATATGAAATGATGACACAAGGTAATCCATGGTAATCAAAGAATACTTGTGCAAGCATCGGAGCATCAATATCCGAGTGCACTACAACTAAAAGAAGTTGCTACGAGAGTTTATTCACAAAGACAATAATTGTGATATGATTATGAAGCATCTACAGCAAACACATATTGAAATCCATAATTACTTGCTCTCAATATGTTATAGGTAGTGGAATTAGCTATAATAATCGAAGAGATGTTGCATTGCATGCTTTATTATATTGACATGACTCATAGGAGTACAAAAAAGCTCAAACATTGCAATTCAAACTTGTCCAAAATTATGTCATTGAGATTCATTCTAAAATCTTCTCTCGCCCTAGATTTCCAAATCTAAGAATGTCATGTCTTTCTTAAAGTATGCGCATCTAGAGTATAGCATTATCTGGTACATAAATCCACTTCTTGAAATAGAGCAAATCATCACTAACACTATAATTTTAATATTATGTATCGATCACCTTGAGCCGATTGCTAAACATTTCAAAATAAGCATCTGAATACATAGCTTCCTTCCATTTTGTCTCTTTGATTAGATTTGAAATGACACTACTAATGGTAGGAACTTCTGTCTTGTCTTTTGATTCATCTTTCAAGTCTAGTCTCTATGATAAGTTATCTAGCACAATATATTATCGCCCTTGCTTATATTCAAGCTGAATATCAAAAACCTATAATTCTTCTTTCTAACAATGATGTTATGATTTCATATTTTCTAGATACAAATCATGTAACAAGGATCAATGATCAATGTGAACAACCATTGGCTTTTCTAACAAATAGTGTTGCCATACTTTCATCAAGTGTACAATTGTTAATTGCTCTCAATCACATTTAGAGTAATTGCGCTCTACCCATGAGGCCAAATTTCACCACTTGATGAAACCTATGCCACACAACAAGTCCAAGAGGTGGAATTGGAAAGCTCCCAATTGTATAATTGTTAGACTAATTAAAATCTTTATATTAAAAATTCAATTAGTTTTAGGCCTTCCAAGCAATGGTTACCAATATTAAATTAACATGTTAAATAAAATTTACTTTGAAAACACAATAAAAATAATTAACTAAGTTATTACTATTAATTGACCATAAGAATAAAAACTTAAGTTTGAATTAAAAGATAAGTTAAAAATTAAGTTAAAAAAATTTAAAGTTAAAAATTAAGATTAAAAGGTTAAATTAAAATTTAAAATTAAAAAGTTACATAAAACAAATTAAATTAAAAGTTAAGATTAAAAGTTAAGTAAAAAGTTAAAATTAAAATTTTAGTTTAAAAGTTAAAATTAAAAGTTAAAGTTAAAAGTCAAAGTGAGAATGTTAAAGGTTAAAAGTTAAAATTAAAATTTATTAGCCAAAAAGTGAAATGTGGAGCTTACAAGTCATTGTGAAGACGATAGTAAAAATAAAGTGAGAGAGGTGAAAGAGAAGGTACCTTGACAACACGTAAGGATTGAAGGCAGCGACCCTCTTCTACTCCAAAATTTGCCAAAATTTATAACCGGCTTCAATTTGAATGATGCTTAGCTTTTTGCAAGGCTGACTTAAAGGCACTTTTGATCCAACAATCCTTGTTGCAATCTAATGATCCACTCGTGAGAATTCTTCCTTTGAAGTTGAGTGATCCAAACTGCCGCAGTGACCAACCCTCTTCACTTAGAAATTCACTAAAAATTCAGATTGTCTTTAAATTCAACAAAAATTGTGCCTTTCAAAGCTTAGCTTATAAAAGCTTGATGTTCTTAAAATTTCAAATAAATCCAATCATCAAGCACTGAGAAATGCCTTTTCAAACTTGATTGATTTAAACTGCAAAGGTAGTCGACTTCCTCAAACTCAAAAATTCACCAAAAATTCCTTCTTACTCAAAATCAAAAAAATCTTATCTTTTTGGAAAGCTAACAACAAAAGCTACAACTATTCAGAATATCACATTGAAGCAACAGAAATTGAGTGACTGATTGAAGAAAATCCGAGGCCCTTGAAACCTTTGGGGTATTTGAAAGGCCGAGGAGATATCTACCTCAATGAAACATATTTTAAAACTTAATGACCATCCTTCACAATGAAAAATCCATATATACACAATCACAAGGTTCATAATGAGAATTAAAATCTAAATAAAATTAAGATTAGGGTTTCGGCCAAATTTTGGCATGATTCCACCCTTCACCCAAAAGAGGAGAAAGAGAGGGCTTGGAAAACCAAGCCTCTCTTATACAATTGAGTGGAGTCTCATAAAAAGGTGGCTACATCTCTATCCTTGATTTTTAAGATCCCTAATCTAGATCTATGGCCTTCATTCATCTAAGAGCCAATCTCGTTACCAAGGCTCATGGCTCTTATAAGTGGTCAAGAAAACTTTTTTTTTATAAATCTAACTTCACTATTGTGTTCAAAACACCTTTTTAAGCTAAGATTGACTACTCACATGCCTCAATCCATGCTCAATTATAATTTTCATGGAAGTTTTTACTTATAAGGATCTTGGCAATTTTTGTGAAATTCTTCAAAATGAGAATTTCATTGCTTATCTTGTATTTTGAAGGAGAGATTTCTGATCTTGTTTTCTTCACTCCATGAGATAAATCCGGTGCCACCATTGCATTAAAAAGACTCCCATTAAGTAGAAGAACCACCATGCCGCTTAAATTTATCAAATTTGGAAGAAAATCCAAAATTATCATTGCTAACTTTTCTAAATCTTTTAGAGAATTATAATTCCAACTCCTAAATCATGTGAATGATTATAGATGCACTTATAGGCTTTTAGCCAACCCTTATAATAATGACTAACAACCTCTAAATTATTAAACTAACTAAGTTGCTATTCTAATTTTCTAACTCTTATTACTTTAGTCTTAATTAACCTAATTCAAGGAATTAGGCTATGATTTATACCATCAAAGGTTGTAATCCTAAAAATTCTATAAAACTAAATTCCACTTATATAAATCCTAATCTAACATGTTTAATTATCATAAAATAGGAAAATAACAAAAATTTAAATTTTAGAATATAATTGAGAGCTCACACAACCCTTTTCAGCTTGCATAATTCATTCACCACATATTGAAGGCCTCTATCAAAGTTTTGTTGAAAAACTATTCTAATAGCAAAGTCAAAAGCATCAATGTCAAGCGTACAAGGAAGGTTGAGATCATATGGTTGAAGTATTGAAGCAATAATGATTGCCTCCTTCAACCTATCAAAGGTACTTTGCTACTCTAATTTCCATTCAAATGAGGCACCTTTTTCCAATAGGTTTATCAATGAGGTAGCAATGTATGCAAATCACCAAACAAAATGGTGATAATATCTAGCAAGATCTAAAAATGAGAAGACTTCAAAAGCATCTTTGATGGTTGGCCAATCCTCTACTACTTTCACTGTATCTTTAATGCATGCCTTTAAAAGACACCATATGCCTCAAAAAGGTGAATTTTAACTTCTAAAGTTCACATTTAGATTGCTTATAATAGAAGTGATTATCTTGTAGCTGATAGAGTACTTCTTGTAAGTGTTGTTCATGCTCTTTAGAGATTTTATTATATATGAGGATATCATCAATAAAGACAACTACATATTTATCCAAAAGGCCCAAAACATTCTATTCATATCATCTATTAAGAGGTTGGAGCATCAATGAGGCCAAAAGATAAAACTAGCCATTCAAAATGTCTATAGTATGTACAAAATGCCATCTTTATTACATCATGTCTTACAATAGGTATTTGCCAATAGCCGCTTCAAAGATCCAATTTATTAAAGATAGTTGCACTTCAAAGTTGATCAAAAAGATCATCCACGCATAGTAGTAAATATGCATTTATAACAATCCACTTATTGAACCTTCAATAGTTGATACAAAGCCAAAGTCCACCATCTTTATTGGCTGCAAAGAGTAGAGGTACTTTCCATGGTGATATTCTTTTTCAAATAAGGCCTTTCTCTAAGAGTTTCTCTAAAGTATTTTGCAGCTCTTCAAATTCTTTTGATGCTAGGCAATAAATTAATCAATTTATTGATTTGGCTTTAGACAATAGTTCTATTCAAGGTTTCTTCTTCACATGTCTCACTTAATACATTCTCTCGGTCATCTGTAAGGTATATACTTCCTTCCTTTATTGCCTTAGTTTTAAATCTAAGTCACTTAGTAATTTCACTTGAGATGAAATTTTTCATAGAGCCACAATCTACAAGCACTTGACATAGTTGTCATCTTAGTAGTCCTATTAGATGTACTAATTGATTCTTTTGATAGTTGTTCAAGGTCATGCCATTTATTTTTGAGAAACAATAACTATTTTCAATATTGGCCCTTGGTGCCTTTATTCAAGAGCCTTGTTTTCTTCCTCTGTCTCATTATTGACTTGATGAATTTTGAGACTAAAACTTGCTTTATTTTCTTAGTACTTGAATTTTGATATTTTGGACAACCTTTGATCTAATGGCCTAGTTTCAACAATACAAACACAATCTCTTTTGTACTAATATTTTTCATCTTTGTAGTATCAATGATCTTTAAAAGGCATCAATTTCCATTGGCATTGATTGTTGTGCCATAGAATTAGATAGTGGCATAAGATTTTGTGCTATAGGTCATATTCTATTATTTTTGAAATCTATAGCATCAACCCGCTTTGTAATCCAACTTGCTTCTTCAAATGTTTGTGGATCCTTTAGTTCTACCTCTTGTTGGACCTCAAGTTTCAAACCTTATAGGAATCGATCCATCATCTCTGACTCCAAAACACTATCAATTTAGAGACATAAGGACTTGAATTGGGAGATATAATCTTACACCAACCTACATTGTGTAAGATTTGTCAATTGATCATGTACTATCTTTTCTGCATTGATGGGTCAAAATTGATTCCTAAATTTGGTCTCAAACTCCTCCTAATTACAAAATCCACCTTGAGCTCTATAGCTTTGAATTTCATGTTGCCACCAAATGGCTATTGCATCTCTCAAATAACTGGATGCATACATAATTCCTTCAATGGTATTTATTCTAAATAGTTAAAAGTATTGTCGCATATTGAAGAGTCATTGACATACATCTTCTTGTTTTGAAGTTCCAAAGTATTTATTGGGCTTACTCAATTTCAGCCTAGCAGGTGATGACTCCCTTGTCCTCAAGGCCTCTATTTGCTCTTGCAAAGTAGCTATCTAATCTAAGAAGTGTTGTATGTGAGCCTCTATGTGGGATTGCTCTATCATATCTCCCATGTTGTAATTTTTTTGCTAGACTTCACTATTATAATGCCTTCTCACCTCCCAGTTGACTTTTTAAGAGTAGCTTGTGGTAGCTTCAATAGAATATCTAAGGTGACCAAAACAATTGATCTTCTATTATATGATGACTATTGATATACTACCAAAGAATAGTTTAATACTTGTTCTCGTATCAATGAAATAAGATCAATCTATTTGAAGTGTCTAAGACCCTTCTAAACCACAGCAATATAAAACCTCATGACAAGATAGGAAAAAATGGATTAGAACAAAACTTTATAGAAACAGATACAGAAGACAAAACTAAGCAATCAAAATTAGAACAAAATAGAACAAAATATGAAGATACAAAATCTAATTATATTATGAACAAAGATCCAAAGCTATATTTGACCAGATGCCCTAAAAGGCCTTGGCTAGTCCTATTTATACTTTTTTGTATTACCCTAGCCTTTTTAAAATATTTCTAGATGATGGATTCGACTTAGATAACTACCTTAAATTTCTTCTAGAAGATTAATGGTAGATTTGTTAAAGACATGAACTAAAAGATAATGTATAAACCAATGAAATCCATGTCAAAGAAAGAGTGACAAAATAGAAATAAGGAAGTACATATATTAAAAGAAATTAGAAAGGCTTATTACCAAAAAGACAAGAAAACTTAAGACTCTTGAAACTAGACTTGAAGCAAGAAACGACTTGACAAGAGTGAAGAGAGCTTCACTCTTATCTCTATATATACTATCTAATTAGGGACTACATGGCAATGTTCTATAGGACCTCTAATATGTGTTGACTTTGTAATACACATGCCTTGACTTATAAGGTAATTTTTTCTACGTGTGAGCCACATAGTTAGTTTGGTCTTCAAGCTAACAATATATGTGGCATATGGCCAACTTTGTTTCTAACCCAAAAATTCAATTAAAGACACCTATAAAATCAAAGCAGTGTTTATAAAGCTTCTAAGAAGCTTCTATAGAAGATATTATACAATTAATTTACTTTTATCTACTTCTACTTATTTCTACCTATTTATACAAGTAATTATTGACTTATATGCATATGATCATGACAAGATCCTATTTAAAAAATTACCTTAAGTCTTTTTTAGAATGTTCCATAGTAGGCTCCATTCAAATAATCGCCCTAAATTCTTTATAGAATGTTCCACTCTGAGTCCTACGTAGTCCACTAATCTAATCCATATTCTAAAAACTTCTATAACTTTTCAAACATGATTCTAACTATCTGTCCCTATGTGTCATTAATGAAAATATTTTATTTATATCCTATTATATTTTTGGCATGAAAATCCATGAAGAAATATCTAATATTATTTGTTTGGCTGTTCAACTTCCAAAAATACATCAAGTGATATATGATCCAAATGACAATACAACTATAATTTTAGAACATGTTGAAAGATAAAAGATAATATTATCTTTATTTTTTAAAATATAATTTGCAATAGCAATAGTAAGACAATATACATATCAATAGTTTTTACAACATTTTGTTTGGCATAAGACAAGAAGGATGTAGATGTTAAAAAACTATTGATTTATTATTAAAAGATTATATTTTACAAATTTGGAAATAGAAGAAAGATATTATTTGGAACATCTATTAATCCATATTAAATTTCTATAATTATTTGAGCACTTAAAGATTATTCATAGAATTTTTCATCCAACATTTAAAAAAGTATGTGCAACTTTAGAATTGCTTGAAGATGATAGAAAGTAGAAACAATGTTTGAAAGATGCATCAAGAATATAAATTAGATCTCTTGATGAGGGCATTATTTGTTATTTTGCTATTACACAAAAATTTATAAAATCAATTTAACTTATAAAAAAGATTTAAAAAAAAGCATCTTGGATGATTTTAATATCTATTTATAAAAAAAATATAGAATCAGCAATCTAGTAAAAAATAAATTAAAGATTTTAGACTATTTTTTTATTAAATAAGATTTTGCAAGACTCCAATAGAATACTTGCACAATTTCTTCCAATGCCATTACTAAAAAACAATTGAAAAGTAATAATTAATAAAAATAAATTTATTATTAAAAAAATAATATAGAACATTCAACAATTAGAAGTAAATTTAGAGCAATATATTCTATAGTTGAATCCTCAACAAAGAAAGGCATATGATGAAATTATAACCTCTATAATGGAAGAATATAGATGCATGTTTTTTTTCTAAATGGACCTATAAGAATCGGTAAGATATTTGTCCACAATATTTTAGTAATTAAATTTTGATTGATGTAGAGAATTGTGATTTGTATTGCATCATTAAAAATTATGACATTACTATTTGAAGGAAGAAAAACCATCCATTTTATGTTGAAGATTCTACTAGATTGTAATAAAGACTTTTTTGTTCAATTACTAAGAATTCTAACTATGCTGAATTTATTTGCCAAACTTTACTTATTATTTGGAATGAATTTCTAATGCAACATCATTATTGTCCTAAGATAGTTGATTATTTCTTTATATACATTTAAGATATTAATTTTCCATTTAGAAGAGCAATAATAGTTTTTGGTGGAGATTTTTGCCACATATTGCTAGTGATTGTGAAAGGAATTTGAGAAGAAATTATAGCACCATCTTTTGATATTCAATACTTTGACTTCAAATAAAAATCCATACATTAAAAGAAAATATGAAGTTGAATTCAAGAGAATTTCAATTGGATATCAAATTTATTAATTAGCTTCTTCAAGTAGAGAATGCACATACACGTTATTTATATAAATGGTGGTGCATTTGAATTCTTTATGGTTACATTATTATTGACTAATATTTCTATTTGCCACTTGTTAAATTAGAAATAGTACAAACTTATTGTTTGATAATAGATTTATGCTTCTTGATCATATGATTGTTGATCAATAATTAATTTTTTTAAATCATGTTGTTTATCTAAGGTTGGCAAAAAATAGTGTAGCAAATGATGTTTTTATAAGAGATAGAATAATTTTATCTACATAGAAAGATAATATAGAAGATATTAATGAAAAGATTATGGCCATATTTTCTAGAAAAAAACAAGAATATCAAAGCATTGATGAAATTGTTGTCAAAGATGGTGTTGATAATAATAATGTTTATCCAATCAAATTCATCAAGTTGCTTAATCCATTTGGAATGGCTAGATCAAAGCTTTGTCCTAAGATTGAAACTCCAATGATGCTATTAAGAAATATTGCTCTTTGCCAAGGACTTTGTAATGGAATTTGATTGGTAATTACATGACTAATGAATCAAGTTCTTGAAGTATGAATTTTTAGAAGAAAATTTGCTGGAATCTTGACATTCATTTAGTGGATTACATTAACTTCTATGACAAAAGAACTTCTGTTCATTTTAAAGACAAAGCAATTTCTAATCTATCTTGTATTTGCAATAACAATAAACAAATCTCAAAGATAATTAGTGAAGCATACTAGTTTGGATCTACAAAAATTTATTTTTTTTCAAAGTCAACTTTATATAATATTCTTTCAATACACTTCTTCTTATTCTATCAAGATTCTTCTTCCTAGAAATGATAATTTAAATTCCATACTAAATATATTTTCTTAAAATTTTAATTAGATAAATATTAGTAATTTATTTTTAATATTTTATATTTTAATTTATTTATTTATTGAACTTAATAAAAATTTGAATATCGTAATATACTTTTATGATTTTTTTAATGTAATTGAAAGTTTTTTTTTTTTTTTTTTTTTTTGTATTTTCACAAGTAATTTGTTGAACAAAATTAATTTTTTTTTGTATATTATCCATGACAATGGTACGAGCTTACTTATTCTACTTCATAGCTAAAACCTCTATTGTGTATTTTATTTATTTATTTATATTATATTATATTATATTTGAAAAATATTCTTTGGCTCAAAAAAAGCTTCACTTAAGTCATATTTTCCATGACAATGATAGGGTTTCATCTAATATATTTTTAATAATTTTTATTTTTATTTTTATTTTGTGTACATATATAGATTATTTATATAAGCATTATTCAAGATTTACAAGAAGAATTTGTGATAAATAATAATATATAGTTTTTACCAAAAATACAAAGCTAAAAGTCTAAAAAATCGAAAAAAAAATAGCAACAAGATATTAAATTAGAAATAGGATTGATTATAAAACTACAAAGAAGAAAATAAAAGATAATGTTTCAAAACTTGTGTTGATAACATTGAGATATCTCTTTTTTTACTACTTATTCAAATTATTGAA
This sequence comes from Physcomitrium patens, assembly GCF_059467195.1. Classification (NCBI taxonomy): domain Eukaryota; kingdom Viridiplantae; phylum Streptophyta; class Bryopsida; order Funariales; family Funariaceae; genus Physcomitrium; species Physcomitrium patens. The sequence goes on along the minus strand of NC_143412.1, from coordinate 22,963,766 downwards.
CCAAGATTTTATAAACGTTTCTTAAGAAAACTCTTAGAATTGTTGAATATTTGAAATATCCAAAGAATCTTTTGTAGAAATTTTTAGAAATTTGCAAAAGTTCCTAGATAAAAACAAATAAAGCTTCTACAAAACTATGGAGAATTCTTAGAATCATGCTAAGAAGACAATGAAAGATCTTAAAAGCTTTAAGATATTTTTGAAGCTTACTAGAAAATAATAAAAATATAGAAGAGATTTTGGGAGATTTTAGAAAGTTCTAAAAGGTTTTTGAGGCTCTTATTTCTTGTACATCTATATAATACATCTTCTTCTAGCTATAAATCCTATAAAGAGTTGTAATAATTAATGTCTTCATATTTTTTAAGATCCAAGGATGTATTATAGATTAATGCCTAATATTTAAAAGAGCTTGTTTCATTTCAAAGCATCTAAGTAATCATAAAGGATGTAGCAATAACTCTTAAATTTATTACAAAAATTGTAATAAATTTTTTTTAAAAAAAATTATGGTTTTGAAATTATATGAAGATCTTCCAATTTGACAAACTAAAGTTATAGAAATAAGAATAAAAAACCAAACTTTTTGACAAAACAAGAGATTACTAAATGTTTTATAAGCCACTTTCTTTTTTTCTTATAATTTACATTCTTGTAAAGTTACTTATTAATAAAATCTTTTTTAGACTATATAATTAAGTTATCTTACAACCATTGCATTTATATTCTATCAATCTTAATATTTATGTAGAACTTTATGTAATATTTTTAAATCCACATCTAAGCTATAAATTAAAGTATTTTATAAGTTTAAATTAATAATTATAACTAGAATTTAAATGAAAAGATATAATTGTACATCATGTTATGTATGGTAGAAATTAAAAATAAACCTATTTTGCATTCAAAATAAGAATTTAAAAGTAGAAACTATTTACACATACTTGTCATATAATTATAAATAAATCTAATTTTGAAGAGTTCAATTCTGGTAATGATCAATTTTTTTATATGTCCTATCAAAGATGACATAAATAATTTTCTATTTAAAATCAAACTTGATTTTTTAAATGAGAAATTATATAATTTATGTGTAGAATTTGAATTTCTTGTAAGAATGTATTGTTTTTGTTTTGGTTGTGTTAAAATAGTCAACCAAAAACCTTCAAGCTGATATTTTGACATATTTAATTTGCTCTTTGCCTCAAAAATAATAAGCTAATAAGAATTAAAAAGATTTTGATTTCATGATATATTTACTTTTTTGTTGTAAAAACCATTCTTCTATGGCATAAAATCCTTCCAATCAAGTGGTTAATATTTTATACTACATGAAGGTAATTAGAACGCATGCAATAATTTCTTGAAGTAGAATGTTTCATCTTTAAATTTAAACACTATTCTACATATATAATTGGATGTTTTATATTAAACACTAAAACAAATTTGACATTTAATACAAAAATATACATACAATCATATTTATAAAAGAATAAAAATAAATCCTAATTAAATTAAAATAACTAAACTTTAAAACAAAATATTTATAACTCACCAATTATAATATTATTTATCATAAGCTAAAAAATTATAAATGAGTGTGTAATTTCAAAGAACTATTATTATACTCAAAGTAACCATACTTTGTATAAAATATATTCTTTAATTGGTCCTTTTTCTTGATTATGATGTGGTTGTTAACATCCTTTGAATTAATCTTTGCAAAAATACTTGCTTATTTAAGGTGCCCTACTAGTTATAAAATCAATGCTAATGGATAATAAATTATTTTGCAATCACCTTCTTTATTTGCCAATAATTAATACAAATATGTAGTAATTTATATTTTCAGAGCGAGATAAAATATATTCATAATTTTGGCTTTAAAAATAAATAAAATAATTAGATTTATTATCATTTAAAGTTCTAAACTTTCATCGATTCATATTTGTAATATTATCAAAAAAAAATTTAGTAGGAGTTACTCATATTGAGATTGTTTGAAATTATCATTAGTTTAAGTCTAATTTATTTGAGGATTTTCCAAAGTTGAATGCCACTCTTGAATAAATTATTTGAAATTCTTTTTGGTAATTTTAAATTTTTGGACTTTAGTTTAACAAAAGCTTATGGCACCAAAGTCTATACCAAAAGCCAATAAGATAAGTATCCAAGCTCTAAATTAGTAGATATTTATAGTACCAAAGTCCAAATTAAAAACCCATCATGAAGAGGTTTGGATTTTAGACCAAAACATATTTAAAGTATCAAAATTCAGATAAAGAATACTTCAAAAGGGTGTTTAAACCTAAAATCAACAAGTAACTATTTATTTTGTCATGTTTTTTATAACTTTATTCTCCTAATACTAGATAGTTATTTTGAATGGAATATCATTCCAACCAACTTAAGAACCAAGACTAACATACTATTTTAAAATAATTTAATGATATATATATATATATATATATATATATATATATATTAAAGCTATAATTTTATTTAGATTTTTTAAATTTAGATTAATTATTAATTTGATCATATTAGGATATTGATTTTTTTGATTTTTTAATTTACAAGTTTAAAGACTCTATCAATTTCTAAAATGTATTAAGTGCAACATCCTTAGGTCCATTCTTTGATAAGTTGTGTAAGCTATTAACATTAAGTTGTATAAATGGAAACCTCTTACAGAAATTGGATAATAAAAGGACAATAAATAGATATACATATACATAAAAAAATACATATATACAAGAATAAATAAAATTTTGGCATGTAAAGAAAAAAAACATGTATCTCTGAAAACTAGTTTAGAAAAGGCTATTTCCAAAAAAGAAACATTAGTTTCACTATTTGAGAGAAATAAGGGCACTAATAATATATTAAAATTGCACTCTACATGTTTCTTGGTTCATACAATCAACCAATAAAAAAAATAGTATTGAATCTTGTTTTGATAGAAAATTAACAAAGATGTAATATTGGATAGGTAAACAGAAAATTGTGGTTCAACAATGATCCTAATTTATTAATATTTTATTTTGGTCACTGCTTTTTAAAATATGATAATAATATTTTTTAATGATTAATCATGTTTGATTCCTAACTTGCAAGTAGTATAATATAAAGGTTGTATTATGAGACAAATAATTAAAAAAAAAAAAAAAAAAAATTGGTTCATTTTATTGAATTTATAACTAATTCCAAAACTCCAATGCAGTCCTGATTACACTATGGAGTAAACAACTAAACAACCAAATTTTTACAAATGGAATCTGATTCCGACCATGATATGGGCGGCAAAAAGGCGCTGCTTCCACTGAGAGTTGAACTCAGGACCTCCCGCTTACTAAACGGGTGCTCTAGCCAACTGAGCTATAGAAGCAGTGGAGAAGTGGGGTATCGATCCCCATACCTCTCGCATGCTAAGCGAGCGCTCTACCATCTGAGCTACATCCCCGCGGCTGCTGACGTCACCCACCGCAGCCGCCGACGTCACCGGATGTCCTGCCCCCTGCCGCTTACTCCATTTGTTCCTGACCTCACCGCACCCTACACGCGATGGAGGCGCCCTCCCTCCCTCTCTCTCTGTGTCTGTTTGTATGTTTCTTTATATTTTTGTTTTGTTTGTATGTATGTATGTGACCCATGTGTTGCGATTGATCCACCTTTTTGCAGGGCTCCCTTGAAGCGCAAACAAGGGAGGGGCGCTGGGTGGATGGATGGAATACTCCCCCATCCCACACTCGAGGAAATTAAGCCAAGAAACATGTAGAGTGTATTTTTACTTTCCAACACTCTGAATGGAAGGAGGTGCCACTGATCAAATAGTGAACAAATTTTAATAATCTAACATTCCCTATCAAAATAAACTTAAGAAAACCAAAATTTGAACATGTATTGGTGCAACGTTTTTAGAGGGAGAAGCATGTTTGTTTGTTAATGTGTTTCTTAATTACTGAATATTTTACTAGAGTCTGAAGGACAGATGTCCAGCTCAACCACCCCACTCAATTCCACTGCTTCTGCAGTTCTCCGGAAGCATGAAAGTGTGAGGGGTCATGGGCCTCATGGCATCTGTATAGGTGCAGAATTTATCGCCATCAGACTTCATTTGATTTATCTTCCAAAAGTGGGAGAAATGATTTCCTCTTTTCGATCGTCAGAGGGCACCATATAGTGCAATACACACACAAACATACGTATACAATTGTACCCACAGAAAGGTGTATTCCGAAGGCTTAGATTCTAACTCCCATCTGGTTTTCTTCGACGCCGAAATGTGGACATGACCCAGTTGCACTCTTCTGTGAAGCCTCGGCTTAACACCATTTGTTGGAAGAGGGGCGATTGAGCTTCAACACAGCGGTGAATTTGCGATTGCAGAGTTGAATCCTCGAGAAGCTAGAGATCAGAGTCGACGTTGAGTTAACAAGCAATCGACACACAAATGTGCACTTCAAGGTTGGTAGTGCTCGCTACACGGAAGCACAGAACTGTGAGACTTCGCTCTGCGGCGTACCCTACGAGGGAGCATTTGTAATGTCCGGAATCCGTAGACGCTTTTGACACCATCCCCAACAGCTTGCATGTACACGCATGATGTGCCTTGGGGTCTGGAACTGTGGGAGTACAGACGGCTGAAAGTAGGAGCCTTTGATTTGCCACATGAGATATCATCAAGAAACCTGAGTCAGTTGATAAACGATAGCTCAGGACAAAACTCTCTGCCATTGTGGGGAGGAGTAGATTGAACTAGAGAACTTTTAAACCAGGTCAGCTTCTCGTCAGACCCTGTTGTCCCGCGTGCTGACGTTTGAGCTCGCTTTAACGCGGTCTCTGTGGTCGCTGCTTTAACTTTTGTATTACGTGATCATTCGAATTGACTGCGTGTGCCCGGTAGCCCAAGACCTACAATTTGGGTAGTCTCAGCGACACTGAGCACATGTCAAATGTAGAGACTACATGGTACACACACACACATACGGTGAATAGCGCCAAGTTCATTCAGGAGCTGGCGATGAGGACCTTTCAGTTCCATGCTGCTTACACTTGGAGAAACGCTTGGGTGGTCTAGAAGTACCGTTGATCATTCTCACATCATCTTCCGCTTTCCATTATGAAAATAAACAAAAGGTAAATTTAGCCATGATATCTGATGGAGCCCTATGATACGATGAGCCGGAGTCCAGCCCAAGCCATGATTCAAAGGAACTGAATCATGATATATGGGTACCTGCTGAGTTGTGTTTGTCACTGAAAGGAACCAGATTTTTCTTCGACTGCAGCGGCTTCTTCGAGCAAACTCTCATCCATTGCGTCGCACTTCAGCGCAGTGTGCACGTAGCCGACGAGGAGCCTGGAGGAATGCTGCTATCAATACGAAATTATGCGTGCCATGTTTCAAAGACAGACCAACGAAGAATGGTTTTTGGTTGTCCAGATTGGAGAAAAAGTTTTACAGTTGTGCATTGAAGATTGATTGCAATAATATTAAAATCATGAAGGTGCAGTGAAAAGTGAGGACTTTTCACATATACGAAAACTGAAACAGGATGTGTTTTTGTTGTGTTGTGAAATAAATCAGTAAAATTTGTACATTTATTTGTAAATACATGGTGAATTTGAATAACATGAAGTTAAACAGATACAAGAGTTTCTACTTTATCGTTCAAGAATAATAATTTTGTGAGAACCAAACTATCAACTAATTGAATACAGAATATTTCATATCCATGTTTTATTCTATTCATAAGCATTTTAATGTATAAATAATTACATCTTAAATTTTTAGAAGTAAACTAACTTATTAAAAATACTTAAATTCTTGATAAAATCAATCAACACAAGCTGACTCACATATTATAGAATATTTTGTTGCTTTGCATTTGATTTACAATATCTTGTGCTGGTTAATGAAATTTCTAATTTAAAAATATATATATTTCATAAGTTTCTTCTAATGGTTTTTTTTTTGTGAAATGTTTTGACAATAATTTATGATTTATGATTTATGATGTATGATATTTATTTATTTAAAAGCTTTTAAAAGCAAGTTTTAAATCTTACAAGTTTTATATAAAAAAAACTAAAGTAAGTTGAACATAAATTTTTCCAACTTCTCTTTTGAATCATGCTTATGTTGCATTTTGCTTGTTTTTCATATCTTACAATAGTCATTCAGCTATAGCATTGCACTAAAATGTATATTCATGTACTATTTTCTTAATATATTTTTTATAAGATTATCCATTCAATTAGATGTATTAAGTGAGTATATATTAATAAATTTAACATCTTTTTTTTAAGTTATGTATTGTTTGAAAAACTACTATATTCTAAATTTTAATTTGATAGTAATTTTTTTATTATTCATTAAAAAAATAGTTTATATTTTATGCATTAAAATATCTTGATTTAGTATATATATATATATATATATATATATATGAATGGTTGGCTCTATGTTATTTTGCAATAACTTGCTGCAACAATATTGACCAATATATAATTATAGCTACTATTTAAACTATTTAAGGAGTGTGCTTAATTTTAATTTTTCTTATATATATGTATTTTTTTTTCAATGCAAAATGGAAAATGGATTGATTGTCATGATTAGATGTCACTTATAAAAAGTCTAAATAAATCAAAGTTTTATTATTGTATAGTATTTTAAAAAAATATTTTTAATAAAATTTATGTAAATTTATGTAAATATCATATAATTTATAGTAAAAAAGGATTTTTATTTTTTATTTTTATTTTTTTGTAGCCTATCCATAAATATTGTAAGAGGACATTCTTAATTCTTTATATTTGTTAATAACATATGTAATAGAAAAGTCTTTCTATAGCTTGTTGAAAAAGTCATTAACAATTCAAATAAAAGATTTTATTTTTAATAGTATATCATTGAGAATTCAATTCAACCCTAGATACTATTTTAACATAATGATTTCTAAGTCTTTAGATATAAAAATTTCTTTAAGTATAAATGCATTATATTACATTTTCTAAGAAATCTTATTGATATTCTACTGATATGTTTAAAGTTTAATCCAAAACTAGATTTTATCTTTTGTATTCCTACTACAAAAAGATTTTGTTCTATCTATTTAATTTATGAATTATTATTTTGTAATTAAATAACATAAAAATATGTAAAATAATTTTTTTTGCTAAAAGCAAAAATAGTTCTTTAATTAAAAATCAAGTAATTGAATGAAATTAAGAGTATTATTTTTAGAATATATTATTTATTTATATAAATATAATATACTTCAAATTATTTTTGACAATTAAAAAATATCATGAAAAAAAATCTTGATAATATATTATATAAGCTATAGGAAAAATTTCATGATTTATTTATTATGTTTCTATTATTTATGTATATATATATAGATATAGATATATTTTATGTTCAATATTTCAAAAAATAAAAATATTTATATAGTTACACTTTATAAGCTAGTTTTTTATAATAATTGAAGTAAGATTTTTAGATATATTTTTTGTCTTATACTATGTTATCTTTGTTTATTCATTATTGGTTTTAAAGATAATATGCAATCACATTACATGATAAATTTTTTTTATTATCTTTCCATAATATACTTTAAATTATTTGATTGGATTTTTTAATTTAATATTACACATACATTTTTATAAGTAATTAGCATAAATATAATAGAATGTGCTTTTAAATGTAGGTTTTGAAAAAATTTAAATTTTAAAAAAAATCAAGTTATTTAATTAAAATAATATATATTAGAGTAATCCAATTTTAAAGATAACATACGAATACATTATAAAAAATTAATTGATAATTATACAAATAAAATAAAAAAAGAAAGATAATATATATTTTTGCTAACTTTGATGGATCAATGCAACTTTGCTTGTCTATTTAATAATATCAACAACCATGAAGATGTAGCTTTTATTGTAGAAAAAATTGATGAAGCAGCAAATTGGCAATGATGAATTAAAATAGAATATGAGTACCAATTAGATACACAATTCAATTTAAATGATAGCATCTTTATTTATTTAAAATTTTATAGGAGAATCTATGTATTAAGGGAGTTTAGAATAAAATTTGAGCAATTTTTGATTAATAGATCTATTTAGAGTGTTCATGCATTTGTCTCTATAGCACAAACCATTGTATCATTAATTATGAATTTATGAATTATATTAGACACAATAGAATGTATGGATTAAATACATGCAATAAAAACAAGTCAGCTTAAAATATATCATATGTGGAACCAAAAAGTAGTAAATTTCTTTAAAAATCTATTACATCTTAATAGAAACAATATATAATCATTCACCAAACACACTATCATTCTAAAAATAATAAATTTTTAACAATTAACTAATCATATTGTAGGCACGATTAGGATTAACAACAAAATATAAGTGAGGATGGAAGAAGCTGATGAACAACATATTCCATATGAACTGCAAGGAATAGAGAAGGAGGTGCAAGATCAACTATCAAAATCTCTATAATTTCAAATCCTAAGATTAGACCTAAGCATCACATTGATAGTGCCAGCATGACCAAAAATATGATGTTATGAACCATATCAAGAGATTTAATTCTTAATAGATAAATCAACAATGAATTACAATAAAATATTAGAATAGATGAAAGCCATTTTATATGGCAAATGGACAAAGGAAGGTAACATGAATTAAAGCACTAGATACGACCAATATGAAAATACAAAATTAGAACTCGATTCCATGAAGAAAGACATACATGATACTTTTAATCAACAAGTTAGTATCAAGGACATGAATATAAAAAACTAAAAACTCAACATACTCTTGTATAACTCAAAAGAATAAATATTTATTCAAAATTAATATATTATTAAAATTAAAATAGCTATTATCAAAGATAAGAAGATTAGAAAGTCTTGAAAGAAGACTAAAGACTAAAAAAACATTGACAATAGTGAAGAAGGCTTTATTCTTACTTCTATATATACTATCTACTAAGAGCTACATGGCAATGTTTTATAGAACCTCTTACATGTGTCAACTTCACAAGACACATATCTTAACTTAAAAGGTAAGTTTTCTATATATGCTCTATATAATTAGCTTGTTTCACAAGCTATCAATACGTATGACATATAGTTAATTTTAAAAAAACAATTTAATCTACCAATCAATTATAAATATATGTAAAGTCAAAATTACATCTATGAAGCTTCTAAGAAGCTATTTTAGAAGATATTATAAAATTAATCTATTCTTATTTACTTCTACCTAATCATAAAGGTAATTATTGGAATAAATATGTATGTTAGTGACATCACCTTCTTTTTAGGGATGAAATTTACAAGGAGCAATCATCATCTCTTATGAATCTTGTTATTCTTCATCTTAATTTTGATGGATGTTATTGATGAAAAACCTCAACTCTCTTTGTTACTTTTGTAAAAAATTTTACTAGTTCCTATGTGCATTCATTAATATTATATTTACACTAATAAACAAGATATTCTAATTTATTTTCTGCATTGCCTTGAATCTTAAACTTCTTCTATCTTCAATTCTTGATTATTATCTACTTCTATAGAAAGAAGTGGGATTTATCTTCTTCCTAAGATATTCACTATATTATATGGCTCAAGAAAAGATATATAAAATATAAGATGGATCTTCATAGACTTCAAAAAATATGATTGATAAGCTATAGGATTGACTTATTTACAAATAAGAAAAGGTCTAAGCCTATTATAGTCCAACTTTTTACAAGGATGAATAGTTTTGATGTTGTAATAAAGTAACCGTATCTTGTCACCTATCTTGAATTGTGGTTTTTTTTAATAATAGGCATTTATATTGATTGTTTGTCATTCTTGATTTCTTTAAATTATATCTTCGATGTTGCATGTTGCTTTGATAAACGATTTTTTAAATCTTTTGCTATAAGATTATCAACTTTTGAAAAGTCAATAGTATCAAGTTGTAGATGATTATCATAATTAATTAAAAAAAATATTTATTAAGAAAAAGAATGTATTGAATTATTGTACGTTGTCATAATATGTGAAGTCTTGCTTGAGAATACTCCAGGCACCTCGCTGTGGAAGATAGAATAGAAATTGCAACAACAAAATCCTAATTCTAATAGAATATTAACAATGATAAATAAACTTTAATCAAATTCAGAGAAAACTCAAAGGAATTCCAGAGAAATAATAAGAAATCTTAAAGAAATATTAGAATGATTACAAACATATCTCAAATACATCTCAATTCAATCTTAATTTAATCTTAATTGAAATCTTATTGGACTTCATTCAAACTTTAGGCCAAAAACTAACTAAATCTTAAATCCTAAACAAACTCAAATAAAATTCTAAACCCTAAATCAAATCTTGATCAAACCCTAACTAAACCTTAAATCCTAAACCAAATCCTAAACCCTAACCAAATCCTAAATCCTAAACCAAACTCTAAATCCTAAATTAAATCCTAATCCTAAATCAAAACCTAATCAAACTCTAACTTTAAATTAAACCTTAACCAAATTCTAATCCTAAATCAAATCCTAACCAAATCCTAATCCTAAATCAAATCCTAACCAAATCTTAATCCTAAATCAAATCCTAACCAAATCCTAATAATTTCTAAAATAGATTTAAACCTCAATAACTAATGAATGAACCATTGATCTTAATTCAAATTTTGCAAACTTCTTAAAAACTAAATTGAAAACAAGAAATATTTTTTTGAAAAGGATCGGAATTACAAAATAGACGATAATCTCAAAAATGTGCTCGGGTATTGACTGGCATCTTTCTTCAACCCTGATGCCAATCTCCCAGAGCCAATATCTCTTTTTTTTCACTGTTCAATTGATTTCAAAATTTTCATACAAATAGAAAAATAAGTCTAATATCCTCTTACACAAATTTCACTCCAATCCAAGTAGTAGATTGCAAGAAATCTTAAAACCCTCACTGGACCTAAAATTCTACTTTCTGAGACCTTGACTCACGTAAACCTCAATAATCCTCAATTCAACAGTTAGATTGAGCTAAGATTCACATCACATATTAAATACAACTATGACCATTAACTCACAAAATTTAACTTGTAGATCTATTATAAAACTCTTGAAATCACCCAAAATGTAAACCCTATTTTATTTCACAAAATCCAAGTCATTTGAAACAAACCTTGACTTTGCAAAGCTCTTACAAAGCCAATAGAAATTCAAATCATCTAAAACCAATGCTTACTGAAGTCTTATTAAGTTTGTTCTCTAATTCCACTCTTTAATTTGCAAAAGAACCCCGAAGTCGTCAAGGAGACTCAGTTTTGTGCCTCAAGGTCTGATTTCAACCCTGGTTCATAACTGGCCCTCTCCAGGTATTAATATCTAGTTTTATAAGTAATTTTTACTAGAATATATTCTTAACTTCCTTCTAAAGATGTCTATATCATTTATTTTTCTGATCTACCTTTTTTTGCCTTATTTTTGGTCCTATAAAGTAAGTAGAAGCTATTTTTTTTAAAAGAGTAGCATTACTACTAAAAGTTTTACTACCTTCCTATTTTTTATCCATATTTTTCTACTTTTTCTTTTAACTTGGCTCTTTTATAATAAGATCCATATTATTATCATTCACCATATGGTCGTGTTACAACATGGCAATACAAACTTTGTCAAAAGAAAAAGAATTATATAATCATCTTGATGATAGTTGATGGTATACTTCAAATACTCCTCCAAAACTTCATTCACTCATTTTGTTTGTCCATTAGTTTGAAGATGAAGAGTTAAAGAATGCTTTATATCTACCTTTAAAATTTTAATATAAATTAGGTCTCCCTATCCAATATAATATCCTTGAGTAATCCATGATAGCAATTGATATTATAAAAAAAAAAAAAAAAAAAAAAAAAAAACTTAGTTGTTTCTTCACTTATGATAGATTTTATACATAATACAAAATATGCCAACTTCATAAAAAGATCTACTTCTATAAATATAAAATCATATAAACCTAAGATTAAAAGTTTCATAATAAAATCTATAAAAATAGAAGACTATGATTGTTCCAAAATAGATAATAGCTAAAGAAGTTATCAAAGACATGAACTAGAAGAAGATGTATAAACTTGAGAAATCTATATTAAAAAAAAGTGAAAAAATAAAAATAAAATAATATGTATATTGAAAAGAAACTGAAATGACTATTGCTAAAAGATAAAGAAATTAAAGACTCTTGAATCTAGACTAGAAGCAAGAAAGGAGTTGACAAGAGTGAAGAAGGCTTCACTCTTGCCTTTATATATAGTATCTATTCAGGATCTATATGACAATATTCTATATAACCTCCTAAAATGTGTTGACTTTCTATGACATGTAACTTGACTTCTAAGGCAAGTTTTATGTATAGGTGCCATATAGTTAGCTTGTTCCACAAGCTATCAAGACATGTAACATGTGGGTAGCTTGTTGACCAAGTTTTTAATCTATCAATCAACTACAAAAATATGTAAAGTTAAAAACAAAATTTAAGAAGCTTCTAGGAAACCTTTTTTTGAAGGTATTATGAAATTAATCTATTTTTATCTTCTTCTACCTATTCATATTATCTAAGTAATAATTATAGTAAATATATATTCATAATATTATCCTTCCTTCTAGGAATGAGTTTTATGCGGAGCGGTGATTATATGTTGAGGAAGTTTAAAATGTAATAAATTATATTTGCGATGTATTCTAATCTATGTTTCTTGTGAATATAATTGATAGGTCCTTTCAGCCATCAATAATGTTCCATTCCAAGGCAAAAAGATGACTTTATAATTTGATCATTGTTGAAACCTTCGTAACTTTCTTCAAACAAATTTTTTGTAATACCATCAAGAATTTTGCCTACTTTTAATAAAATCACCAAACATTGAGAGTCTTTTCTTAAGTCATAATATCAAACGTATTGTATCTCATCATCTATTTGAAGAAGAACATGTCATTCTTGAAGGTTCTGATATTGATAATGTTTGATATGGTAAGTCAGCAAATGATGGCTTTTGAGTTGAATTTGTCACTTGTTGGTTCTCCATCTTCTTAATACCAGAATTATACACCAACTACAAACAAGGATAGAAGGTAGAATGCAATCTTTTCTAAATTATGTTTCTTTTATAGTAAAAGTTTGCTATCTTTTATTGTGAATTTGATAGATATTATTGATGAAAAACTTTGATCCTCTCTTTTGTATTTATAAGATTTTTTGTTGGCTCCCATATGCATTCACTAATATCATATCTATACCAAAGGACAAAATATTCTAGCTTATTTTGGTAGTGTCTTGAGTCTAGAACTTCTTCTATTTCAAATTCTTCATTATCGTCCACTTCTATAAGAGGAGGTGGAACTTGTCTTTTTCTTAGTATGTTCATAGTCTTGTATAGTTGAACAAGAGACATGTGGAAGACAAGATGGATCTTTATTGACTCTAGTAGATGTAATCAATAAGCAACTAGATTAATTTATCTACAAATAAGAAAGGTCTAAATTTATGGTAGTCCAACTTATCACAAAGATGAAAAGTCTTGATAATACAATAAAATAATCATATCTTGTTATCTATATTGAATTATAGTTGTTCCTTTCGATACACATCAGTGGTGATTTTTTGTTATTCTTGAGCTTTCTTTAATTGCACCTTCATTATTTTATGTAGCTCTAATAAAAAACTTTTTAAATCTTTTACCAAAAAATTATCAACTTTTGAAAAGTCAAAAGTATTAAGTTATAAATTATAACTATAATTGATAAAAAAATATATTTATTGTTATAGATATAAAATTCACTCCTTAACCTAATTATAAGATGGCCTTAATTAAGAGTTGTTTGTAATTGGTGGTATGAAGTAGAAATAGCAAGAATAAAAATAAAAGAAACAAAACACAAAAATAAGTGAAACAAGTGCAATCAAGCAGTTGTATACTATACAACTAATCATAGTCTGTTCATTGAGTTTTTACTTAATAAAAAATAAAAAATAAATAAAAGTAAAAAATATATTTTTAAAAAGATATTTTTTTTATCTTTCCAATGGTATAAGAAACATGTGAATCCGAAGTACTATTAATAAATTATGAATATTTAAAAATAAAAAGAAAATAAATAAAAAGTTAAGTGAATAATTTTTACCTCAAGGATAACTTGTTTAAGAAATCAAGAGTTCGAGCTTCACCAAGACTCACAAGTAGTGTATACAGGTCCCTAAGAAAGGCCACGAGGCCTTAGTCTTATCTTCTTAAGTACCTTCAAGGTGCTACAATCCATATGGAACTTGTGGACGTCTCTTCTTATAAGAACTATAGTAGCTATTAGTTCTTCTATTTTCTATTAGTAAAACCAATAATTTTATATTTTTGACTTTATTATGGTATTTAAAAATATCCAATTAGATCAAGAACCTTTTGTGGCATTCAAATCTTACTCCATTTCTTCATAATGACTCTCGAAGTAATAAAACTCATTTTTATCAAAGTCTTGGAAATTATTCTAAAAATTCCTAATTTTTTAAAAATAAATTTAAAATAAATTATATTTTTTTTATAATATTAAAATTAATTTAAAGCTATATTTTCTTATCTTAATAATATTTTATAGTTATAAAATTAATTTAAATTTGTCATAAATTCTACTTTTTATATAACTAACTAAAAAGATATGAGGTTCTTTTTCATGCTTCTTCTAACTACTAATTAATATTTATAGTTTTTCTTATAAGTAATATATATAGATAAAAGGCCACTATAAATATTCACCTTAATAAATATCCTTCAATATTCAATAATAAGTAAAAAAATAATAAACCAATAAAAATAATTGCCTCTAAGATTTACTAAGACTCTAATTCTACAACTAATACTTTAATTTTTTATTTTTCTAAAGATTTCTATACTATTCACCATATATTGTAGTTTTAAGCACTTTAAAAGAGACTCTTTATCCTAAAACAACTAGTGAGTTGATTTGATGGCTTTGTAAGACATAGAAGGCTTGAATATCTAGTCCATTGGCCCAGATATGATATCAATGATTGTACATGGGAATCAGCAGATAACCTTGCAAATGTACAAATGAAGGTTCAAAAGTTCCATCAATGATATCCATCCAGACTAAAAGCCGCAAAACAAGGAACAGTAGCTTGGTAAGATGGCTTCACCATGAAGATTCTTAATTCTTGGCTTCATAAAGAAAGGAAAGAGGTAGTTTTTTTCAAATGTTTAGAATAATATAAGTCAGTAGTTCGAGTTCATGACCATAGCCTATTATATTCTTTTGATCTTATCTACTTTATGTCATATAGATAGTTTAGAGATAGACATCCTACTAGTCATATCATCTCAACCAAGTAGCTCATGGAGATGATTTCAACATGAAGAGCCACTTGAACCATAAAAACATCAAAGGATACTCAATAATAGGTTGCTAGTAATTATGTTTGAGGTAGAACTTATCTATAAAGGACACCCAAAAGGAGTATTTGCAAGACAATTCCATAACAAAGGTACCAAAGTTCATGCTTGGTTATAAGACTTGGGATACTATCGATGGCTATAGGGGCTTATGAACCATTTGCCTCTCAAAAAACAATTGAAATATATAATGGACATTATACGATAGATCTTCAACTTCTTGTGCATATATTGACTTGTAGCAATATTACTTTTTGGAGACCTCAAAGCTAAAAGAAGAGGTGATGTCACGGTGTCGTGTTGTAGTTCGGCTACTATATGAAAATAATGTAATTATGTACTTAATATATAATTTATTAAGTAATATGGTGAGAGCCATATTAGTAGATTTTAGTTGGTTGTAGAATATAATTTGATTATTACTTTGAGAAGAGGTTGTTTAAAAAGATTACTATAGAATTTGTATAACTTTAATTTCCTTTTGATAATGGCTTTTAAGATTGGTTTTGGTTGATAGTAACTTCTAAATATTTAGAGTCACCTTTGTTAGACATTGGTGACATTTGAAAACTTATTTTGGTTCTTTTATTTGGTGTTTAGAGCATACATTATGTAAATCTTATAAGAAAAAGGATTGAAGAAGGATTTTGGTAGCAAAGGGAGGAATTAGGGCACCAATATAGATGAATGGAGATGAAAAATAAAAATCTCCATTCCTATTAGTCAAAAATCATGACCAATGGGCTTTGAGGAGGCTGCCCGAGGCCATATTAGGGATTAGGGTTAGTTTCTCGAGTCAATTTGAACATTGAAGGCTAGAATCAGAAGGTTTAGGTTTTTGGTTAAGGTTTTGGTGCAAGTTTTGTGTCATTTGGGGTTTTTATGAAGAAGTTATAGGTGCTCAAAGTTAAGGTGTTAGTTTTGAACCTACTGTCACTCTTTTGGGCATAACGCACGCGTACTGATGGAAATTAAGGATCGGCGACCGCGACTGAAGAGAAAACTTTTGCGGCTATACTTTTCATACACTGTTTACTAGATTCCAAGTTGGAATGAAGGAGTTATTGGATTTTGAAGTCAGCACATTCAATCTAAGGGTAGTAAGTAAACCGATTTACTAGTATTTGTCTCTTGAGCTGTATCTTGAGCAATTTGACAAGGTTTTGACTCAAAATTTCAAGGAATGTGAAATTTCATGTTAGTAAACTTTGTGCATAAGTTTTATGACATTTGGAGTTCGGGTTTTTGAGATATAAGGAAAATAGTTTTTCGGGTGCTTGTAAAATAGGGTTTGGAGTGTTTACTAGGGTTTCTTAGATGCCAGAAGATCGGGAGTGAATTTGCGGTTGGTTTTTTTTGTGATAAAATTTATGGGTAAATTCTACCTATCTTGTAAATGTGAAACAAACTTAACGGATAGATCAATAGTTATGATTTTCTAAAATTCGGGGCGAGAAAACCCCTTCGCGGGAAAAATATGTTTTGAAGGGATTTTGTTATATTTGGAGTTTTATAAAAAAATAAAGGAGTTTTGGAAGTCAAGAAAAGAATCATATAAAGGTTTAAGGTACACTCTCTATAGCTAGATACCCAGTGTATTCCCAGATAGTAAATCACACCATACAACAACGGACATACAACTGAAGAAGGCTTGAAAAGGTTCTAAGAAATTTTAGAAGGTTCTAAGAAGGTTCTTATAGATTCTAGAAGATTCTAAAAGATTCCAAAATATTCTAAAAGATTTTAAGAAGATTCTAGAAGATTTTAATAGATTTTAAGAAAATTCTAGAAAATCATACGAGATCTTCAAAGTCTCTAAGAGGCTTTAAATGATTTAGGAAGTTGCCAAAGAAGAATCTTAGGCTTGCTATATTTCCAAGCGTCAAAGAAACTTCTCAAGAAACTTCTTGGGACCTAATATATATAAGAGTTGAGGCTGAGGGGATCCTCAGTCTTGACAACTCACTTTTTGTAGTATAGCTAAGACCTTCTTGCCGAGTATTTAGTTATTGTTGTAATTATGAGTTAATTCCATTTATTGGTCTTGAATACTTGTAATAAAATAAATTTAAATCCACTAAAAATTATATTGAAAAGATAAAAAAATATATATATATCTATTTAAAAATATAATTTATATTTTGTATTTTTAATGTTTTCTGGAAAAAAAATCCAATGCACAGACTGTGAATTAGTTTTGGGTGTTGTGATTACTTGATTTCATTTCTTTCACTTGTATTGTAGTTGTTCCTCTTGGTTTTTGTTATTTGCTTACTTAAACTTATACCACCAATTACAAGCAACTCTTAATTGAGGCTATCTTATAATTGGAGTTGACGAGTGAAATTTATACTCACAAGTACTTCTCTAGGATGTTATTTTTGCTTCTAGTCTAGATTCAAGAGTCTCTAATTTCTTCATCTTTTAGCAATAGTCATTTCAATTTCTTTTTAATATACATATTATTTTATTTTTATTTTTTCACTTTTTTTTAATATAGATTTCTCAAGTTTATACATCTTCTTCTAGTTCATGTCTTTGATAACTTCTTTAGCTATTATCTATTTTGGAACAATCATAGTCTTCTATTTTTATAGATTTTATTATGAAACTTTTAATCTTAGGTTTATATGATTTTATATTTATAGAAGTAGATCTTTTTATGAAGTTGGCATATTTTGTATTATGTATAAAATCTATCATAAGTGAAGAAACAACTAAGTTTTTTTTTTTTTTTTTTTTTTTTTTTATAATATCAATTGCTATCATGGATTACTCAAGGATATTATATTGGATAGGGAGACCTAATTTATATTAAAATTTTAAAGGTAGATATAAAGCATTCTTTAACTCTTCATCTTCAAACTAATGGACAAACAAAATGAGTGAATGAAGTTTTGGAGGAGTATTTGAAGTATACCATCAACTATCATCAAGATGATTATATAATTCTTTTTCTTTTGACAAAGTTTGTATTGCCATGTTGTAACACGACCATATGGTGAATGATAATAATATGGATCTTATTATAAAAGAGCCAAGTTAAAAGAAAAAGTAGAAAAATATGGATAAAAAATAGGAAGGTAGTAAAACTTTTAGTAGTAATGCTACTCTTTTAAAAAAAATAGCTTCTACTTACTTTATAGGACCAAAAATAAGGCAAAAAAAGGTAGATCAGAAAAATAAATGATATAGACATCTTTAGAAGGAAGTTAAGAATATATTCTAGTAAAAATTACTTATAAAACTAGATATTAATACCTGGAGAGGGCCAGTTATGAACCAGGGTTGAAATCAGACCTTGAGGCACAAAACTGAGTCTCCTTGACGACTTCGGGGTTCTTTTGCAAATTAAAGAGTGGAATTAGAGAACAAACTTAATAAGACTTCAGTAAGCATTGGTTTTAGATGATTTGAATTTCTATTGGCTTTGTAAGAGCTTTGCAAAGTCAAGGTTTGTTTCAAATGACTTGGATTTTGTGAAATAAAATAGGGTTTACATTTTGGGTGATTTCAAGAGTTTTATAATAGATCTACAAGTTAAATTTTGTGAGTTAATGGTCATAGTTGTATTTAATATGTGATGTGAATCTTAGCTCAATCTAACTGTTGAATTGAGGATTATTGAGGTTTACGTGAGTCAAGGTCTCAGAAAGTAGAATTTTAGGTCCAGTGAGGGTTTTAAGATTTCTTGCAATCTACTACTTGGATTGGAGTGAAATTTGTGTAAGAGGATATTAGACTTATTTTTCTATTTGTATGAAAATTTTGAAATCAATTGAACAGTGAAAAAAAAGAGATATTGGCTCTGGGAGATTGGCATCAGGGTTGAAGAAAGATGCCAGTCAATACCCGAGCACATTTTTGAGATTATCGTCTATTTTGTAATTCCGATCCTTTTCAAAAAAATATTTCTTGTTTTCAATTTAGTTTTTAAGAAGTTTGCAAAATTTGAATTAAGATCAATGGTTCATTCATTAGTTATTGAGGTTTAAATCTATTTTAGAAATTACTAGGATTTGGTTAGGATTTGATTTAGGATTAAGATTTGGTTAGGATTTGATTTAGGATTAGGATTTGGTTAGGATTTGATTTAGGATTAGAATTTGGTTAAGGTTTAATTTAAAGTTAGAGTTTGATTAGGTTTTGATTTAGGATTAGGATTTAATTTAGGATTTAGAGTTTGGTTTAGGATTTAGGATTTGGTTAGGGTTTAGGATTTGGTTTAGGATTTAAGGTTTAGTTAGGGTTTGATCAAGATTTGATTTAGGGTTTAGAATTTTATTTGAGTTTGTTTAGGATTTAAGATTTAGTTAGTTTTTGGCCTAAAGTTTGAATGAAGTCCAATAAGATTTCAATTAAGATTAAATTAAGATTGAATTGAGATGTATTTGAGATATGTTTGTAATCATTCTAATATTTCTTTAAGATTTCTTATTATTTCTCTGGAATTCCTTTGAGTTTTCTCTGAATTTGATTAAAGTTTATTTATCATTGTTAATATTCTATTAGAATTAGGATTTTGTTGTTGCAATTTCTATTCTATCTTCCACAGCGAGGTGCCTGGAGTATTCTCAAGCAAGACTTCACATATTATGACAACGTACAATAATTCAATACATTCTTTTTCTTAATAAATATTTTTTTTAATTAATTATGATAATCATCTACAACTTGATACTATTGACTTTTCAAAAGTTGATAATCTTATAGCAAAAGATTTAAAAAATCGTTTATCAAAGCAACATGCAACATCGAAGATATAATTTAAAGAAATCAAGAATGACAAACAATCAATATAAATGCCTATTATTAAAAAAAACCACAATTCAAGATAGGTGACAAGATACGGTTACTTTATTACAACATCAAAACTATTCATCCTTGTAAAAAGTTGGACTATAATAGGCTTAGACCTTTTCTTATTTGTAAATAAGTCAATCCTATAGCTTATCAATCATATTTTTTGAAGTCTATGAAGATCCATCTTATATTTTATATATCTTTTCTTGAGCCATATAATATAGTGAATATCTTAGGAAGAAGATAAATCCCACTTCTTTCTATAGAAGTAGATAATAATCAAGAATTGAAGATAGAAGAAGTTTAAGATTCAAGGCAATGCAGAAAATAAATTAGAATATCTTGTTTATTAGTGTAAATATAATATTAATGAATGCACATAGGAACTAGTAAAATTTTTTACAAAAGTAACAAAGAGAGTTGAGGTTTTTCATCAATAACATCCATCAAAATTAAGATGAAGAATAACAAGATTCATAAGAGATGATGATTGCTCCTTGTAAATTTCATCCCTAAAAAGAAGGTGATGTCACTAACATACATATTTATTCCAATAATTACCTTTATGATTAGGTAGAAGTAAATAAGAATAGATTAATTTTATAATATCTTCTAAAATAGCTTCTTAGAAGCTTCATAGATGTAATTTTGACTTTACATATATTTATAATTGATTGGTAGATTAAATTGTTTTTTTAAAATTAACTATATGTCATACGTATTGATAGCTTGTGAAACAAGCTAATTATATAGAGCATATATAGAAAACTTACCTTTTAAGTTAAGATATGTGTCTTGTGAAGTTGACACATGTAAGAGGTTCTATAAAACATTGCCATGTAGCTCTTAGTAGATAGTATATATAGAAGTAAGAATAAAGCCTTCTTCACTATTGTCAATGTTTTTTTAGTCTTTAGTCTTCTTTCAAGACTTTCTAATCTTCTTATCTTTGATAATAGCTATTTTAATTTTAATAATATATTAATTTTGAATAAATATTTATTCTTTTGAGTTATACAAGAGTATGTTGAGTTTTTAGTTTTTTATATTCATGTCCTTGATACTAACTTGTTGATTAAAAGTATCATGTATGTCTTTCTTCATGGAATCGAGTTCTAATTTTGTATTTTCATATTGGTCGTATCTAGTGCTTTAATTCATGTTACCTTCCTTTGTCCATTTGCCATATAAAATGGCTTTCATCTATTCTAATATTTTATTGTAATTCATTGTTGATTTATCTATTAAGAATTAAATCTCTTGATATGGTTCATAACATCATATTTTTGGTCATGCTGGCACTATCAATGTGATGCTTAGGTCTAATCTTAGGATTTGAAATTATAGAGATTTTGATAGTTGATCTTGCACCTCCTTCTCTATTCCTTGCAGTTCATATGGAATATGTTGTTCATCAGCTTCTTCCATCCTCACTTATATTTTGTTGTTAATCCTAATCGTGCCTACAATATGATTAGTTAATTGTTAAAAATTTATTATTTTTAGAATGATAGTGTGTTTGGTGAATGATTATATATTGTTTCTATTAAGATGTAATAGATTTTTAAAGAAATTTACTACTTTTTGGTTCCACATATGATATATTTTAAGCTGACTTGTTTTTATTGCATGTATTTAATCCATACATTCTATTGTGTCTAATATAATTCATAAATTCATAATTAATGATACAATGGTTTGTGCTATAGAGACAAATGCATGAACACTCTAAATAGATCTATTAATCAAAAATTGCTCAAATTTTATTCTAAACTCCCTTAATACATAGATTCTCCTATAAAATTTTAAATAAATAAAGATGCTATCATTTAAATTGAATTGTGTATCTAATTGGTACTCATATTCTATTTTAATTCATCATTGCCAATTTGCTGCTTCATCAATTTTTTCTACAATAAAAGCTACATCTTCATGGTTGTTGATATTATTAAATAGACAAGCAAAGTTGCATTGATCCATCAAAGTTAGCAAAAATATATATTATCTTTCTTTTTTTATTTTATTTGTATAATTATCAATTAATTTTTTATAATGTATTCGTATGTTATCTTTAAAATTGGATTACTCTAATATATATTATTTTAATTAAATAACTTGATTTTTTTTAAAATTTAAATTTTTTCAAAACCTACATTTAAAAGCACATTCTATTATATTTATGCTAATTACTTATAAAAATGTATGTGTAATATTAAATTAAAAAATCCAATCAAATAATTTAAAGTATATTATGGAAAGATAATAAAAAAAATTTATCATGTAATGTGATTGCATATTATCTTTAAAACCAATAATGAATAAACAAAGATAACATAGTATAAGACAAAAAATATATCTAAAAATCTTACTTCAATTATTATAAAAAACTAGCTTATAAAGTGTAACTATATAAATATTTTTATTTTTTGAAATATTGAACATAAAATATATCTATATCTATATATATATACATAAATAATAGAAACATAATAAATAAATCATGAAATTTTTCCTATAGCTTATATAATATATTATCAAGATTTTTTTTCATGATATTTTTTAATTGTCAAAAATAATTTGAAGTATATTATATTTATATAAATAAATAATATATTCTAAAAATAATACTCTTAATTTCATTCAATTACTTGATTTTTAATTAAAGAACTATTTTTGCTTTTAGCAAAAAAAATTATTTTACATATTTTTATGTTATTTAATTACAAAATAATAATTCATAAATTAAATAGATAGAACAAAATCTTTTTGTAGTAGGAATACAAAAGATAAAATCTTGTTTTGGATTAAACTTTAAACATATCAGTAGAATATCAATAAGATTTCTTAGAAAATGTAATATAATGCATTTATACTTAAAGAAATTTTTATATCTAAAGACTTAGAAATCATTATGTTAAAATAGTATCTAGGGTTGAATTGAATTCTCAATGATATACTATTAAAAATAAAATCTTTTATTTGAATTGTTAATGACTTTTTCAACAAGCTATAGAAAGACTTTTCTATTACATATGTTATTAACAAATATAAAGAATTAAGAATGTCCTCTTACAATATTTATGGATAGGCTACAAAAAAATAAAAATAAAAAATAAAAATCCTTTTTTACTATAAATTATATGATATTTACATAAATTTACATAAATTTTATTAAAAATATTTTTTTAAAATACTATACAATAATAAAACTTTGATTTATTTAGACTTTTTATAAGTGACATCTAATCATGACAATCAATCCATTTTCCATTTTGCATTGAAAAAAAAATACATATATATAAGAAAAATTAAAATTAAGCACACTCCTTAAATAGTTTAAATAGTAGCTATAATTATATATTGGTCAATATTGTTGCAGCAAGTTATTGCAAAATAACATAGAGCCAACCATTCATATATATATATATATATATATATATATATACTAAATCAAGATATTTTAATGCATAAAATATAAACTATTTTTTTAATGAATAATAAAAAAATTACTATCAAATTAAAATTTAGAATATAGTAGTTTTTCAAACAATACATAACTTAAAAAAAAGATGTTAAATTTATTAATATATACTCACTTAATACATCTAATTGAATGGATAATCTTATAAAAAATATATTAAGAAAATAGTACATGAATATACATTTTAGTGCAATGCTATAGCTGAATGACTATTGTAAGATATGAAAAACAAGCAAAATGCAACATAAGCATGATTCAAAAGAGAAGTTGGAAAAATTTATGTTCAACTTACTTTAGTTTTTTTTATATAAAACTTGTAAGATTTAAAACTTGCTTTTAAAAGCTTTTAAATAAATAAATATCATACATCATAAATCATAAATCATAAATTATTGTCAAAACATTTCACAAAAAAAAAACCATTAGAAGAAACTTATGAAATATATATATTTTTAAATTAGAAATTTCATTAACCAGCACAAGATATTGTAAATCAAATGCAAAGCAACAAAATATTCTATAATATGTGAGTCAGCTTGTGTTGATTGATTTTATCAAGAATTTAAGTATTTTTAATAAGTTAGTTTACTTCTAAAAATTTAAGATGTAATTATTTATACATTAAAATGCTTATGAATAGAATAAAACATGGATATGAAATATTCTGTATTCAATTAGTTGATAGTTTGGTTCTCACAAAATTATTATTCTTGAACGATAAAGTAGAAACTCTTGTATCTGTTTAACTTCATGTTATTCAAATTCACCATGTATTTACAAATAAATGTACAAATTTTACTGATTTATTTCACAACACAACAAAAACACATCCTGTTTCAGTTTTCGTATATGTGAAAAGTCCTCACTTTTCACTGCACCTTCATGATTTTAATATTATTGCAATCAATCTTCAATGCACAACTGTAAAACTTTTTCTCCAATCTGGACAACCAAAAACCATTCTTCGTTGGTCTGTCTTTGAAACATGGCACGCATAATTTCGTATTGATAGCAGCATTCCTCCAGGCTCCTCGTCGGCTACGTGCACACTGCGCTGAAGTGCGACGCAATGGATGAGAGTTTGCTCGAAGAAGCCGCTGCAGTCGAAGAAAAATCTGGTTCCTTTCAGTGACAAACACAACTCAGCAGGTACCCATATATCATGATTCAGTTCCTTTGAATCATGGCTTGGGCTGGACTCCGGCTCATCGTATCATAGGGCTCCATCAGATATCATGGCTAAATTTACCTTTTGTTTATTTTCATAATGGAAAGCGGAAGATGATGTGAGAATGATCAACGGTACTTCTAGACCACCCAAGCGTTTCTCCAAGTGTAAGCAGCATGGAACTGAAAGGTCCTCATCGCCAGCTCCTGAATGAACTTGGCGCTATTCACCGTATGTGTGTGTGTGTACCATGTAGTCTCTACATTTGACATGTGCTCAGTGTCGCTGAGACTACCCAAATTGTAGGTCTTGGGCTACCGGGCACACGCAGTCAATTCGAATGATCACGTAATACAAAAGTTAAAGCAGCGACCACAGAGACCGCGTTAAAGCGAGCTCAAACGTCAGCACGCGGGACAACAGGGTCTGACGAGAAGCTGACCTGGTTTAAAAGTTCTCTAGTTCAATCTACTCCTCCCCACAATGGCAGAGAGTTTTGTCCTGAGCTATCGTTTATCAACTGACTCAGGTTTCTTGATGATATCTCATGTGGCAAATCAAAGGCTCCTACTTTCAGCCGTCTGTACTCCCACAGTTCCAGACCCCAAGGCACATCATGCGTGTACATGCAAGCTGTTGGGGATGGTGTCAAAAGCGTCTACGGATTCCGGACATTACAAATGCTCCCTCGTAGGGTACGCCGCAGAGCGAAGTCTCACAGTTCTGTGCTTCCGTGTAGCGAGCACTACCAACCTTGAAGTGCACATTTGTGTGTCGATTGCTTGTTAACTCAACGTCGACTCTGATCTCTAGCTTCTCGAGGATTCAACTCTGCAATCGCAAATTCACCGCTGTGTTGAAGCTCAATCGCCCCTCTTCCAACAAATGGTGTTAAGCCGAGGCTTCACAGAAGAGTGCAACTGGGTCATGTCCACATTTCGGCGTCGAAGAAAACCAGATGGGAGTTAGAATCTAAGCCTTCGGAATACACCTTTCTGTGGGTACAATTGTATACGTATGTTTGTGTGTGTATTGCACTATATGGTGCCCTCTGACGATCGAAAAGAGGAAATCATTTCTCCCACTTTTGGAAGATAAATCAAATGAAGTCTGATGGCGATAAATTCTGCACCTATACAGATGCCATGAGGCCCATGACCCCTCACACTTTCATGCTTCCGGAGAACTGCAGAAGCAGTGGAATTGAGTGGGGTGGTTGAGCTGGACATCTGTCCTTCAGACTCTAGTAAAATATTCAGTAATTAAGAAACACATTAACAAACAAACATGCTTCTCCCTCTAAAAACGTTGCACCAATACATGTTCAAATTTTGGTTTTCTTAAGTTTATTTTGATAGGGAATGTTAGATTATTAAAATTTGTTCACTATTTGATCAGTGGCACCTCCTTCCATTCAGAGTGTTGGAAAGTAAAAATACACTCTACATGTTTCTTGGCTTAATTTCCTCGAGTGTGGGATGGGGGAGTATTCCATCCATCCACCCAGCGCCCCTCCCTTGTTTGCGCTTCAAGGGAGCCCTGCAAAAAGGTGGATCAATCGCAACACATGGGTCACATACATACATACAAACAAAACAAAAATATAAAGAAACATACAAACAGACACAGAGAGAGAGGGAGGGAGGGCGCCTCCATCGCGTGTAGGGTGCGGTGAGGTCAGGAACAAATGGAGTAAGCGGCAGGGGGCAGGACATCCGGTGACGTCGGCGGCTGCGGTGGGTGACGTCAGCAGCCGCGGGGATGTAGCTCAGATGGTAGAGCGCTCGCTTAGCATGCGAGAGGTATGGGGATCGATACCCCACTTCTCCACTGCTTCTATAGCTCAGTTGGCTAGAGCACCCGTTTAGTAAGCGGGAGGTCCTGAGTTCAACTCTCAGTGGAAGCAGCGCCTTTTTGCCGCCCATATCATGGTCGGAATCAGATTCCATTTGTAAAAATTTGGTTGTTTAGTTGTTTACTCCATAGTGTAATCAGGACTGCATTGGAGTTTTGGAATTAGTTATAAATTCAATAAAATGAACCAATTTTTTTTTTTTTTTTTTTTAATTATTTGTCTCATAATACAACCTTTATATTATACTACTTGCAAGTTAGGAATCAAACATGATTAATCATTAAAAAATATTATTATCATATTTTAAAAAGCAGTGACCAAAATAAAATATTAATAAATTAGGATCATTGTTGAACCACAATTTTCTGTTTACCTATCCAATATTACATCTTTGTTAATTTTCTATCAAAACAAGATTCAATACTATTTTTTTTATTGGTTGATTGTATGAACCAAGAAACATGTAGAGTGCAATTTTAATATATTATTAGTGCCCTTATTTCTCTCAAATAGTGAAACTAATGTTTCTTTTTTGGAAATAGCCTTTTCTAAACTAGTTTTCAGAGATACATGTTTTTTTTCTTTACATGCCAAAATTTTATTTATTCTTGTATATATGTATTTTTTTATGTATATGTATATCTATTTATTGTCCTTTTATTATCCAATTTCTGTAAGAGGTTTCCATTTATACAACTTAATGTTAATAGCTTACACAACTTATCAAAGAATGGACCTAAGGATGTTGCACTTAATACATTTTAGAAATTGATAGAGTCTTTAAACTTGTAAATTAAAAAATCAAAAAAATCAATATCCTAATATGATCAAATTAATAATTAATCTAAATTTAAAAAATCTAAATAAAATTATAGCTTTAATATATATATATATATATATATATATATATATATATATATCATTAAATTATTTTAAAATAGTATGTTAGTCTTGGTTCTTAAGTTGGTTGGAATGATATTCCATTCAAAATAACTATCTAGTATTAGGAGAATAAAGTTATAAAAAACATGACAAAATAAATAGTTACTTGTTGATTTTAGGTTTAAACACCCTTTTGAAGTATTCTTTATCTGAATTTTGATACTTTAAATATGTTTTGGTCTAAAATCCAAACCTCTTCATGATGGGTTTTTAATTTGGACTTTGGTACTATAAATATCTACTAATTTAGAGCTTGGATACTTATCTTATTGGCTTTTGGTATAGACTTTGGTGCCATAAGCTTTTGTTAAACTAAAGTCCAAAAATTTAAAATTACCAAAAAGAATTTCAAATAATTTATTCAAGAGTGGCATTCAACTTTGGAAAATCCTCAAATAAATTAGACTTAAACTAATGATAATTTCAAACAATCTCAATATGAGTAACTCCTACTAAATTTTTTTTTGATAATATTACAAATATGAATCGATGAAAGTTTAGAACTTTAAATGATAATAAATCTAATTATTTTATTTATTTTTAAAGCCAAAATTATGAATATATTTTATCTCGCTCTGAAAATATAAATTACTACATATTTGTATTAATTATTGGCAAATAAAGAAGGTGATTGCAAAATAATTTATTATCCATTAGCATTGATTTTATAACTAGTAGGGCACCTTAAATAAGCAAGTATTTTTGCAAAGATTAATGCAAAGGATGTTAACAACCACATCATAATCAAGAAAAAGGACCAATTAAAGAATATATTTTATACAAAGTATGGTTACTTTGAGTATAATAATAGTTCTTTGAAATTACATACTCATCTAAAAGAACTATGCAAAAATTTATTAGAAAATAATAATATATCATCTCTGGTTTGCAATCTCTTTATTTTATTTCTTCCATAAACTCTTAAATGATTATTCTCCATATTGTCAATACTTATGCTGTCAACATTCTCATCACTTTATCAACATAATGATTGTGCAAACAAAATATTAAGACTCATTCATACACATCTTACTCAAATTAATATTAGATACTATTTAATGTTTTTTTTCTTAGAATATTTTTTATGAGACAAATAACTAACCATTTGAAGCTATTAAAATTTGACTAGCCACTCTCTACCTCAAAAGCTCTAAACCCACATCTACTACTTTCACACATGAGAAGAAAAATAAACACTAGATACTAAAAAAAAAAAAGAAAAAAAAAAAGTAAAAAGAAAAAACCATTTATAAAAACAATATAAAATAAAATAACAAAATCAACAAACGAATGATGTTCACCAGAAACGAGTGATATGGCATCTGATGGGGAAAATTTTGAATACAATTTAGTGAGATAGGAATGTGGAAAAGAATGAAAAGCGACGGAGTGAATTGCAAGCACAAGAATGAGGGAACAGCGAGCACAAGAGTGACTTGAATGAATAGGTAGAAGGAGAAGGACAAGGGTGCAGACCTGATGTGCGGGATTTTCTGACTTCCCCGATCCCAAAAATCATCGACGACAGACCATTTCCAACTCTTTCTCCTTCCGGCGAGATTCAAGCCCATATTTGTGGGTCAGGACGACCTCTCCTAATTTGCAGCCAAGGTTGCAGAGAAGCGCTTCCGAACAAACAAACAATCCTACTGCGGTGGGGCCACCGACATGGGCGCCAGAAGAAGGTTCCGCACTTGGCAAAATTATGCAGACGAAGAAGAAAGTGGGAATAACATACTGTTGGGTGAACATTTGAGAGAGTAGCACATGGGCGCCGTGTAGTTGGATGAGCATGCTGCCGGGAGCCTGATCTTCACCAGACAAGTGGACATGAAATGCCGCCCTTGTGTCAGACAATCCTGGGTTAATTCCCCCTCACATCCCCCCCCCCCTTTGCATAGCAAATGGAATAAGAGAGAGAGAGAGAGAGAGAGGAGGGGTGGGGTGAAGAAGAAGAACGGGAAAGGTCGGCGATGTCATTTTCTTGGGTGAGACGCTGGGCGAGACGAAGTGTTGTGCATTAGCCCCCTGATTCCGGGGAATTTCTCGTCCCACGCTTCTCGCCCCCGAATTCATATGCGGTCTTTTTGGTCCCCCGGCTTGACCACACCCAACGAGTCACGGCGTTTGGTTGGATTGTGGACTGCCCAGACACAAATTTAGATTCTCTCTTTGGATTTGGTTATGAGGACTCTCATCCCTCTCCTTGGAATCCGGCGCATGGGGGGTTATACGGGACACGAAGCTGCAAATTCTTCTTCCTCTGGGGTCCAACGAGTGAAGCCACATGGATGGATCTCCTCCGAAAATTACAGGAAAATTCCGCTGAGGTTTCAGCCATGGCGTGGGTTGTACTTATCCGCGCCCTGCATTACGTTTCAGTTGGCTACAGGTTAGCAGCCAGTCACTTTTTTCGTCAACCGAAACGGATGTCATATCCAGAGATTAGACGTTTGAACCACCGTAATTGAGATGGAGGGTATGTGGTGATTAGAAACGCCGGCATTTGGGAACGACAAAAAATACTTACGAATAAAAAAATAATAAAAGAAAAACAATAAAAAGTGGGGATGGGGTTGGAGTTGTGTTGGTGAACTGGTAGGAAGGCCACCAATGGAGGAAAAGACCTCCGACATAGCCCGACAGGCTCTGACGTCTACCACAAGTCTCGACGAATTGTTCAATTTTTCAATTCGGCAAAGGAGGTCTCAATTCGTGTGTGAGATCGTTTGAGTTTTGCGTAGTTTGATGTGGTTGGGGGAGAATCACACACTAATTCAAAGCGGCATTGCATGGTCACCTCCAGCTCTGGTTCATTCTGGTCAAGGGAAATCTTCTCCCCAAATCTGAACAACTGATCAGTTATCATGTCAATCCAATGCTGCAGAACTTGTGACAACGCATTTGACTTTGAATAGTACTGGAGTTCTCGCTAAACCAAAAAAAGCAAAAAATGGCTACGACTCAAGTGAAATGGATTGTTTTTGTTTTCGGTCGCAAAAATAGGTGTACTGTGATACATTTAGGGTTGAATCACTGTTCAAGATGTAACGCAGAAAGTAGACTAGCCCCTACTTTACGGTATTTCATGTTCTTTGTTTAAACCAACTACGAAACAAAAAAAGGAACAAAATGGTGCAGACCTCTAATATTATCGCATACTGTTTCTGTGGGCCTCCTCACGAACTGGCCTTTTGTGTGGAAACTGGTTGGCAAATGAGGTGCTGTGGGGAGATCTGGTCTAATCTTCTGGGAAAACGAGCTGCGGATATGTGAAGCTGCTTTAGTGGCGCAAATAATTCAAGTACCTAGTCCGCGTCCAGCCCAAAACCCGTACATGTTCCCTGTTTCCAAGACAAGGAATATTCTACAAACATATTCCAACAGCAAGTTCTGACGTCAGTAGGAGCAGACAGGTAAATGACACATGCAATCCGGGTACCAGAAAAGTGCAGTGGAAAAGGACTGTAAAAGATAGGAGTTGCAAAATGTGGAACTTAACTCCTTATTACATCCAGGCCATGAGGCAGGGAACTTGTACAAAACTTCCAAGGAAGAAGAACCCAACAGCCTACTGTGGCACTGAACACCATGTGAACTTGCAGGTTAGAGGAGTAGCTTTCACATCTGCAGCCCAGCTCTCATGAAGCAACATTCCCAACTGTATAATTTTACAGAGCGGCCCTATCCTGAGAAGAAGGCAATAAAACTTTTCAGCCGCGTCTAATGAACTAGAGACAGTACTAAACGATATTCTCCGCCATTAAAATGTTCTGTATCTGGGGAAGAAGGCTTGTTATCTGGAGGAAATCTTTCGACTCTAACAGCGAAAGACATCAGTATGTTCCTATTTTGCCAGGCACGTATCTTTCTCAGGCATCCTCATTCCCCAAAATTTGGAAAAAGGATGCCTCTGTTCAATTCCCCCAATCTGGATGGTTGAAACTTTTCAGCCTGTACCTGCACACTATTTTGAATGAAATTTGCTATACACTCAGCCGGCAACCAGAGCTAACCACTTCGCTTCAAATCAGAGAGGAAGAGTGGCTGAAACGAGGTTCTTTGGCATGATGTATCCGTTCATACCTTCAATTCCTGGTACACCATACCGCTATCAGCAAATGTCAACTGCTAGAAAGATGAACCCCCTGCTTGCCCCGAAATTCTTTTCCACCGCACTCAACTAACTTCACCGCCCATCGCCATACTAACTTTCTGTTCACTCAATAAATCGTTTGGTCCCCCTACCAGTTCGGTTCCTGATCCTGCCTGCTCTGTTTGCTTAGTAGGGCTTCTCAATCCTTTGTGGCTGATGTTGATATCTGCAACCCCCGTGGTTAATTTATCGAACGAGAAATTAATCTGAGAAAGGTTCTCATCAGAATCATCACTTCCAGATGTGTGAGGAGTCAAAGAGTGAGATCCTTGAACAGGCTGAGCTGCAATGAACTCTCTAGGTTTTTCAACAGCTACACGCTCTGCAATCTGATCATGATTGGGCTGAGTGGGAGCTGATTCGAATTCGTTGAAACCAGTCCGTCCACCTCCCTGCAGTTGACAACCCCTCTCAGTAGTCATTCACTATGCAGAATCAAAGGGTAGCAAAAGAGCAAAGCAGGAATTAAAATTATATATGCAAGCATGCTTCTCCACATAGTATTGATGATTAATTCCACCAGCCAGACATAAGCACCTTGCTCGATATGCACATTATATCCTTGAATGCAGTTTGAGTCTGTCCAAGGACAGTAGAAGACTACTGAAAAGCCTGAGCCGGATGGGCAAAATCAGACAGAACCGTTGCTGACATCTTCCAAGGCATCATACAAACGACTATGATGGATGCAATAAACATGGGATATCATAGTCCATACCTGACGATGTTGTTCCCGCTGCTGCTGGGCATGCTGTCTTGCTCTTTTCTCCGTCAAAGCTCGCTGCCGGTTCTCGTAAAATTCGAAGTCATCCAAGATTGACGTTTTGGAAGCGAAGATTTTGAAGATGTTCAGCATTGCCATACCTTGTTCGAATTTAACCTGCATGTTGCAAAACAAACGTACCGTCAACTCCAGTTGTGTTGGCATAATGGATCGTCGCATGATTCTTAAATGTCTCTCCACTACATTGAAACGATATCGGCATTTGAACATAGTCGACAAAAATGACTGCTTACTTGTCCGGAGGTAGAGTCAAGTACTTACCTCTTGGGTGTCCCTGCTATTCGTCACAGGCTTGTTGTCATTGTTTTCCAAGATAATATGACGGAACTGGCAATTTGGGATATCCTTAATAATATGCCACGTTACAGGGAATCGGCCATTCCACTTGTCCTGTTGCCAGTAGTCGACACTTTTTGAAAAATCAACACGACCTGTCATCTGTGCCATTCCACAAAACTGTCCACTCGCATTCACCTGAAAAACGTAGAAAGTCTATCAGAACCGTTTTTCATATTCAAAACACAACCGACCAAATCAGAGTGTGCAAAAGAAAATAGTCTACCATACAAGTTACACAAAACCTGAAAGATGATATGGCCTGACACGAGATATCGAGGAATTCCACGGCCTTACCGAAAAGAACAAAAAGACTGGGTAGCTTTTGGTATCCCCATTACATTTCGTCAAAGCCTCTTGATATGCAGCATCTAGCCTTTTGTTTCCAACCGGAGTGCTGGCCCACACGTTGTACTTGATACTCTTGTGCACATCATCTTCACTGTAAGATTTAATCACAAAAAATTTGGCGTTCTCGTAGCTGGTGCTGAAGTCTGGATTATTGTACTGTTCTCTGTTCGCGAAGGCCATGAGCGGATCGCTGTTTCCTGATGAGTTCACACTTTGACCTCGGGTATGTCTCATGACACCTGCGATAGCCCGCTGATTCCTGGTTCTAATAGTTCGAGGTCCTCTATTTTGCTCGTTCAGAGGATCGAGTGCACCATTACTGATGGTGATGGGTCCGCCACTTCGACCCCTCTGTTTTCCTTTATCGATGCCAATCCAGCCTCCACGCCCATTTGCCCTAGTATCCATGGATGCGCTACCCATGTGACGAGCTCTCACTGAACCATGAGGCCCGTTAACAACTCCGGAAAGAGGATGATAGCCCCTGGCTAGGCCCCCAGGACCAAGATTGAAAGATCCCAATCCGGATGGATTTCTCGACTGATGAGATGATTGGATGTGTAGCTGTAATCAAACGAGCCAGAAGTGTTGATACCTTTGTGCAATAAGGCGGTTGAAGCCCACAAATTCTTAAATATTTCATTCGGAACTTGGAGTTCATGGCATTCCCAACTTTCTCTTTAGATTTATGTAGTAGTTTCGATCATGTTAGTCAAGTGAAAAAATCGACACACCAGGAAACCTTAATAATGCCTCCCTAAAACAGAGGAGGTGCCTCACTAGGTGCATGTTTTTGAGAAAATTCTTACCTGGAGCGGGGTAACTGGCCTCAATGGCTGTGCAGGAAGGCCTGGAGCTGCCAATTGTTGAGAGGCCATTGAGTGCATCCCTGTCGGGATTCCTGGTCTCTGCTGGCCTTCTGCTATTTTTGACACATCCACCCATGAGGGAGCAGCAGCTCTGAGCCCCTCGTATCGTACGTCTTGAGAACCTGGACTGTGAATTGCCAAAGGCAACACACCTCTAGAATACGGCCCGTGTGGAGGAATAAGTGCCATGGCTGGGAAACCCGGTCTAGGACTGCCGTTGGAAACTGCAATCTTTCCATCGACTCCAGGAGGAGAAGGTTCACCATTTCCTGATACAGTTCCTTCTCCAATCGTAGAAGGTGATCCCATATGATAAGGCGCAGCCGGAGATACTGGCTGTTGATAAAGTTGGTTAGAGTACGGAAACGCCTGCGGTACATACAGCTGGCCATCTGCACCTATAGTCGGCACAGGCGTCCCCGGAGAGTACGGATTGTAAGAGGGATTTGATGCATAGCCGTAGCCAGTGGCATGCAAGAATACAGAACCGCCATTATCACTGTAAACACCCTGCAGAGAACGGAAAGATACAGTGTCAGCATTTTCATACAAAGATCTCGAAAGAGTGATCAGCAGGTGCAACAGAAGCCCACAAAATGCGAAATTCAGCGGTGACCAGAGTCAATCGGGATCGCAAGGTCACCAGTACACACACGGCCCAACAGCCTATGATCCTACACCAGATAATATGCCTACCGATTGAACAAGATGCAAACACTAGCGATGACTTACTGGGGATGGAACCTCCATTCCATCAACGACATATCTGGAGAAATCGTCCCATTCACCAGCAACCGAAGGTTCATACCCTGTACAAAATTTGCCGAGATTTGAAGTTAGTTCATTTGAATGCATGATTTGATGAACCATAACAATTAAAGTATTATAGTGGTCTCTAAACACTGATACAGGACACAAATCCTTGGCAGTAAACATCAAAACTCCAACAGAAATTTAGAAACAAATACCAAAGATCTCCAGTGTCAATGTGCGTCTTGCTGTTTGCCGAATAAATTAAACAAGACAAAGGTAACATACAAGCATCACTGACCTCCGTGAAGGTAATCGTAAACATAACCATGAGGACTATAGCCATTCATGCCACCCACATAGTACATTGATCCCCCTTCGGCAAACCCCTCGTGTACACCATTTGTACTAGCTGCATCACCAGTTCCAACTGATGCAGAGGCATCTCCGCTTGCATCAGAGGAGTCTTCGTCATTTGTTGGAGGCACCTACAATGGCAACGCGATAGAAAGTCTAATATTTAGATGTTTGATCGTGGTTTCTGTCGAGAAGGATCCCAATTAGACTACTATGGTTATACGAAACTCAAGGTGGTTTCTGCGTTAAATACTACAATCTGAAAATAACTTAACTAGAAATGTTTGTTGTGCCCTTCATATACTACCACAAGTACATCTCATCTCCTAATCGACCTGGCGTAAGCAAGAGAGATTAAATGGACTGCAATGTTTTTGGTAACACCAAGTTCAACTCCCTGAAACATGCATTATCCTGGAGAATTTATTTTAAGAAGACCTCGATCTCGACAAGGTCCAGGACAAGTACACTGACAACGGAGGATGCACCTGTGGATTGCTTCTCAAAAAATCCAGGGCTTCTGCATCACCACCACCACCTGCATCCAAAGCAGGCATACCCTGCAACAGCAGAATATATGGACAAATGTCACTTATCATTGAGTGATACTTAAATAATCGGCTATCCCAACAAAGAGAAGATATAGACCTGTGACTATGGAGGCACTGTCTAACCTGAGGAAAATGATCTAGAGGCGCTGCGTTCGCCTCGGCCACAGAAACAGCAGCTTGAGTTGGTACTGTAGGAGCTGTGCTTGAGGTTTCCGCGGGAATCTCTGGTGATAGACAGGGCGCAGGAGGCGCCAGCCCGGTTGCTTCTGGAATACCCTGCACACATGACAGTAGTGCGATTACCAAAAATATGAAGTAACGACCAAAGATCTGCCGAAACACAACAAACATTCGTTTATTCACCACCTTTCCCACACTAATGACCAATCGAGAAACAATTAGCATTAATACAACTCACTTACAGAAGATAAATACTCTAAAGCACGCTCCACATTATTGGAAGCCGCACGTAAGGCATGAACGACAGTATCAAAATCCCAGCTTCCTCCGCCGATGTCTAAGATTTCCTGCGCCTTGCTTTCCAAATTGATACCAGCAACCAGATTTGAAGCAGCCTCCTCATGAGTAACTCTGAAGAAAAAAATTCATCACAGTCCAGAAGAGCACGTAATCATCCACACAACTTACGAACAAAGAGCACCATTCATTTCATTGATCTTCACAAAACTCATCTCATTGATCCACACTACATGTCTCTGAACAATGTTGAAAAGGAATGAACAAACGAAAATGTAAAACAGCGCGCGGAAAGAACGAATCTTACCCAGCAGATGCATTGATGACCAGGGTTGCAGGGGCTACAGATGTTTGCGCGGGTAATGACGGAGAGACAGCTGTCACGGCTACCTGTTCCGTTGAACAACCGCCCACAAACATTTCGTGAGGATTGAAAGTGTGCGGTGCCCTTGCCAATTCCAGAATGCTGATTAAGATATTTAACACAAAAAAAAGCGCGCATTGACAAGTTACACAAGCCCTGCTTCAAAATATTTGACGTCTCCAAAAGCACAAGAGACGTGCGAAAATATCAAGTGTACCTGAGTAGATTCACAGGCAGAAGTTGAAGCAGCAGTTCCAGATTTAGCCTGTCATTAAATGTGAAGTTAGACAACTCACATGTTTTTTCCGTTAAAAGACAATAGGCAGACCTTTCAAAAGCACATTGATCACAAGCGTCGCCAAACAGCCCTTTGACATAGCTAGATCATTTCTGGTATTATATTATAAATTACTAAAAAATTCAAAAGAAAAACAACCTTAGCTTCATGAATGGCAGAAATGATAATGAAAAAATAAATGAACTAACTGATCTTACTACAAATTAGTTGATCTCGTACTAATAGAATCATCTCCAAAAAATGCAACATACCTTTGACAACATGACAACAAAAAACTCATTTTCCAGGACCTTGTTATCCTCCATAGTGGTTTCGTCCTTTAAAACCTTCCCTTGATATATTAAGAGCTGCTGTGCACAAGGGAATAGTTGCTCTCCTTGGGAATCTTCTATTCGTTTCTTGACATTTATAACCTGTTGAGGAAAACAGAGATGCGAAGTGGACCTGTCAGAGAAAGTTATTGATCTGCTCCAATTCTGTCCAGGTGCTCAACACCATGCATTACGTAGCAATCAGTCAAGCAGCGCTTCGGCGATTAGAAACACATCAAAATAATATGATGGTTATTTCTTAAACACTAAAATCGCTTAGAAATCCAACCAAAGCCACGACATGATTAAAGAACTACCTTGGATTTCACTGTTTAAAATTAAAAATTAAAAAAGAAATATTCCGATCCCATACGGGATCAGCGGCAAAAATCCGAATGTCATGATCAGGAATCACACATGATCAGTGATATTCCTAAACCCTAATACTCTTAACATGACAGTCAGCATTCCTTAGCAAATAAAATAGCCACCAAACCTAGAAGTCTGCACAAAAAAAAAAAAAAAAAAAAAAATGCTTCTCAATACAACCGCCGATTGCCACAAATATTCTCAGAGCACCCTAAAGGCCCTCAAACCAAGTTCGCAGTCGATACTGTCCGATCGGAACGTCACGTTCAATCATCCACTCAGCCTCAGCTCCACCTGTTTCTCAACCCTCCATCATCCGTGTAATCTCACTCGCATCACTACATGTTGCATCACTCCCCGCTGCCCAAGCCCCAATCGACAGCAACTTTGCAACCAACACTGTCAACAATCAAGAGAAGCAACGCAAGCCTTACCGTCTCCAAGGGGGTAACATCCAGGTCAAAGTAGTTCCCCTTCAAAGTCTTCACAGATATCTTCATCCTGCCAACGTATACAACCCCGAGCAGCAAAATTGGGATAAAAGTAGGAAAACCGCGGAACAGAATTCGGCAATGTCCCTGCAACAACTCCTTGCTAGCTCCAACTCAGGAGTTCCTCTTCTCTTCCGGTACAATTCTGTGAAAGCACTAACCAACCATGGCAACCTTAACCTAACCGCACTGGAGCTCCAAACCTTAACCTAACCAAACAGTAAAGAAGTCCAAGAAGTCCAGGTTCATTGTCTCGCCACAGCAAAGACACGACCGCATTGCCGTACAACGTGATTCCAACGACCACATCCCAGACATACTACTATCTTCTTCCCAAGAAATATACCCCCCCCTACAAGTTTAACGATTAACGTAGACGTCGCCAAGTCGGCAGTGGTTCGCAGCGCGCCCGATGATCACCGACAACGATTACTTTCCACCCAACCCTGTCCACTGCACGTTAGACATGGTCAGGGAACTGCACGATTGTCGCCATTTCTAACAAGCTCCCCAACTTCGCAACACCAGGCACCACCGTCGCCGAACTTACAGCCCACCACTGGCAGTCAACAACGCAGACTTCCCGCACGTCCACCAATTCGCTAACTCCCGAACTCGCTCCCCACTACCAGCTTAAATATTTATGTATTTATTTATTAAATAAATGAAAACACGGGCGTCCCCTACCTGGACGTCCAAACTACGCACGACCAGCTTCTGCTTCGCTCATCAATTACTACAATGAACCCATCTGGCTACACTGTCAAACCTCATACAACTTCGTCAAAACTATCCCCTTCCTTCTTGAATACTGCATAGACGATCCAATTTCGCTGCAAAGGCCCGGCTCCACAAACACAGTAACTCCCTCCACGCGTATGAAGACCACTCTCGATTAATCCGTAGTATCAAACCCTGGCTGCACAACCACCACAAGAACCGCTCTCTCACTCTCTCTCTCTCTCTCTCTCTCTCTTCCTACAGAACGACGCACTACTGCAACCACACACAGCACCACCAGTCGGGTCTCAGTTTCTTGTCACTACCTAAGAGCAACCCACGTCGAATGAAAGAACGTGGAAAGAACGAACTGGACACAAAGCACCTGGTGTTCAGTTCAAATGGGGACAATGAGGAAGAGAGAGGCTGATCAGCGCCGGCTCCGAGTAGTATCCAGACAGACAGAAGAATAGGCCCGCCTGCTCACGCAGACTCCCACATACGATTGGAAAAATGGCCAACAATAGCCTCGCACCAGACACAAGTCCACTTTTTTCCGCTCTCTTTAAGTCGCGGGCACACACACACGCACTACACTTACACCACCAACCTCGAACTAGTCTCTTTCCCGAGTCTCGCTCCTCCCCGCGCAGCTCCGCTGTTTCCGCTTCCCCCTTTGTGGGCGGGCCCGCGCTCCTCTCGGCCACCGTCGCGGGACCCACAATCCCGTCCCCTCCCCCCCCTAAAAACTGTCCCCGCTTCCCTGCCTATTCGTCTGTCTGTATTCGTACATGGGTCTTTCTTGTGTAGGTGTGTGTGTGTGTGTATTCTTCCTTTCGTCGCTTGCGCTGCTCCTCCTACCTCACGGGATTTAGTTACTCTCCTTCTCCTGCTGCCTGCGTGTGAGCCCCTCCCTACGTTTCGACGACACTCGCAGTACCCAACTTCCGCCGTCAGTATTGGATACTGTATCCTTGTTGGATATGGAGTTATACAGCAGGAGGGATGCATGCGTATGAGTGTGCTCGCGTCGACGCCGGGCACGTTCATCCACACGCCTCTCCTCCTCCTCCTCCTCCTCCGCCACCTCTTCTTTCCTTGGTCCAATGAGCAACCAGTCGCTCCGCACCCCAATCTGCTGTGTCGTTACCCTCCCCCCTCCCCCGCCGCTCTCGTTTTGCGTTTGGGTGTCTCTTCTAATTCCCCACCAGTCTCGAGAATTCTTGGCAGTGTTGTCGCTCGGGTTTGTCCTCGCCCCCCGTTGTCATGGCTCTCTTTTCGCCTGCTCGTCTTCACCATCGTTCCTATGAATCCTCTCTCTCTCTCTCTCTCTCTCTCTCTCTCTCTTCATTCGTTCATTATCTCCACTCTCCTTGACATTTCTTTTCAGTCCTTGACAATTCTGCAAGTGTAGCCATTGTTGTGCGATATAGACATGCATTCCAACCAAATAGAATGTTCGAATTTTCTTTCCTTTTATTTATATTTTTCCCCCTCCATTCTCATTGTTTAATTTCTTGAAGCAAACATCTGAAATTGGTCCTACTTGTACACAGTTTTCTACTGTAGTCGAATACAATAGTTCTCTGCAAGGAAATCTTCTGTGAACTTTTTATCGAAGAGAATTTTCCTGTCTCGCTCAATCGAAGTTGAAGTATCAGTCTGGTTAACAAATCACAGTAGCTTGTTGTGGAAGCATTGATGAGCCTGTGAAGACCTTCCAACCCCGGACCCTGTGTGCGATGAACAGTTTTGTTGGTCTGAGGATCAGAAGCTGGGTCCATGTTGCCATCATGGGAAATTGATAAGCAACAATCTGCCAAGAGAGTGATATCCACAACAGAGAGTCTGGAAGTGATGACATCAGCGGGATTTTTTGGCAGACTTGGCTCCACAGCATGTTGTTTTTTGTTT
Source organism: Physcomitrium patens (assembly GCF_059467195.1). Classification (NCBI taxonomy): domain Eukaryota; kingdom Viridiplantae; phylum Streptophyta; class Bryopsida; order Funariales; family Funariaceae; genus Physcomitrium; species Physcomitrium patens. The sequence continues at coordinate 22,922,933 of NC_143412.1, read as the reverse complement.
TGGAAGCACATTGAAAATCTGAAGGATGAATAGAAGGTCCCAACAGTGATGGATAATGAAGAATGAGTAAGTGTTTCGCATTTATGTTTTTTTCCTTTCTCTTTTTGTAATTATCTTTAAAGGATTCTGGGCAACAGGAGTGGTAATCTTTCATGTCATCATGTACCCAAGTAATTCTTAAAAGTACTCAAATTTTGAATTGAAATCACTTTTTCATCCACAGATGAGCGAATGTAATCCAATTACATGAGATATAAAAATAAAAATCTAAGTTCAGCAAAACGGTTTTGAAAAGCATTAAAACTGACATGGTTAGAGTTAGAAATACATGATAATCGGCCTCGATAAGTACAAGTAAATCGACCTCGGGTGCAGGGATGACAGGTATGGCAGAATTCTTAATGACAAAGCAATGTCCTAATCATACACTACATTAACAGGAATTTGCAACTTGCGGTGAAGAATCCGCAAGATCTTGAAGCTGTTTTTGTCAAATATTTTTTTATATTTTTTCCCTAAGAGTTAGCGCGGAAGCAAGAGTAGATTGGAGAGGGAATAATCATGAGAGGTGAATGACCGCTCGGTGATTGTGATGGCTGCAAGCACATCTTTGGAAGCAATGATCCCAAGCGAGTATTCCATTTCCTTGACGAAGAAGGATTATTATACTCTTCATTCCGAATTCTGCACTGAAATAACTTCTTTCCAACAATAATACCTTTAAGAAAATGAGTGGTCAAAATGCATTAGGCTTGGGAGGAGACTTACCCAACGACGCCGCCTCACCAACCATGACTAACTCCAACTCCTACGTTGTGAACACACTTTTCTTAATATTCTTTTTCACAGAACCTGTGTCAAGTGGTTTTGGATGCTCTTGCTAGATGGAGAGGCTTTAAATCTGGAAGACATGCAAAGCTGATGCAGCTAGGGTACGTGTGAATCGTACGAGGTTACGAAGTCGAGAATTGTGTCAAATCTATTGGAGCCCTAGCACCGAGCTATTAGAAGTGACTTCCAAAGGAAATTTTCTTAAAGTTGTTCGAAGTTTGAGATTCAATCAGCGAACTTACACTAGTGTTATTTGAGATCCAGGATAGTGGTGGTCGAGACCTTCGACGGCGTCTCGCATGCTTCGAATTGGTGGGATGGGTTGTTGTAATCGCTATGCAATGTGATCACGAGACGAGTTCTAAGCTCACAGCTCAGCATACCATCAGCATTTGACTCTGCCCCACATCAGCCAACGCAATTTTCTGGTACTTAAAAAGCTTACCCAGCAAGAAGGACTCTCTCTTCAGATCTGCAGTGTAACAAAATCATTTTGAGGGATTGAATCTACTCACCAAGAGAATGCTTGTCATGGTGTTCGTCACGCACAGCCAAGCAGCAGGAGAGTTGATGTCAATAGAAAAATTGAAGGAAGGCGTAGAAAGAGCTCGTTCAGCTAATTAAATTGCGGACAACTAACTCTGGATTATTGCTTTGTGAGATGCGCAGCTTGCAATTGTTTTTCTACACATATATATGTCTATACAAACCATATAACAAATCAATGTAAAATAAAATTTTGATTTTTATTGTAATGAATTCATGATTTCTAATCTTATAAACTTTAGACTGTATATTTACACATAAGAATTTAATTCCTAATTCTGATTTGTACAAACGCAAAAACATTTAACACTAAGTTGTACTTTAGTAAAGTTTGAGGCTATTTATAACAAACAATTGTCATAATCAATAATCAAAATAAGTATCAACAGGCACATACTCTTTACCAATAGAACAAGTCTTACAATTGTCTATACACATATGTATCTTCCTGTAATACTTAATTTTCATAATTAGAGCTTGATAATATAATATTTGCATGTTTAATTTGGTTAACAACGTTGCTCACTCAAAAAAAGAGCAATTTATAAAACCATTTTTTACAAGAATTATTTGTTTAGTTTTATGTTGGTATGATACTAAAAGAAAACATGTATTATTCATAGATTTAACAACCCATAAATCAGAGCACGCTCTGATGTCTTATAATTGCACCAATATTATACCATTCTGTTACAAAAGGCCAACTCTCAAACTAATCTTGCATACAAAATACAATATTTATAACTATGTTTGTAAACAATAACTGTAGAATAATGTTATATAAACTCAATATTTTCAATTCTTGATACAAAATTATTGTGACTGTTAAAATGATAAAAAAAAAAAATGGCCATTATGTAAACTTTTATGGGTGTTTGTTTAATATATCCTTGTAGATTTATGAATATGTGATAATTTTTAAATAGGAAAAGAATGTTATGAAAACAAGGAAAAGACATCTACATTTATTTTTTACAGTATGTTTTTGTACCTCTAATCTATGATTAAATAAATAACATTAAAAAAACCTAATGTTATACCTAAGGAGTATGCATCAACCATTTTTTTTTTATCAATTTGCATATAAATTTGAAATAATATAATATATAATATATACAATCATCACATGTACTATTACAACCAAATCCATATTTCTTATTGTTTCACAACACTTTTCAAAAGTATGTTTTTTACATTTTATTATATGCATAATGTTGATTTGTGAGGTTTACACCAAATCATATTTATATCCTAAAAACCACATAATGTGTTTTGAATCAGGGATATACATTTCAAATGAACACTTGGTTTCAACTGAACTTAATGATTTTTAATTTAAGATCATATTACAATTAATGATCAATAAAACTCGTTTAATCAGGTCCAGAGGAAGCCACTCCCTGCTAAAACCCCGTATGACCCAGTTCCTTTAGATTCAAACTGGGTTCGCTGCAATTTTGGTAATCTAGACAAGCAGTCTTCTCTTAGAATCTTCCTCACCAGGCAGACCCTCAAGAGCAGAATGAAACTGATGGAATCCGGAGATTGCATACACTCCGGAAGCTCATTCGGAGGTTTTGTATTGAGCGACGTTGTGTGGTTCATCATGGAAAATGCCATTTTGCGAAGTAGAATATGATGTCTAGATTCCTGAGCTCAGAATTGCGCAGGACATGGAACGCACCTCTACCTCGTCTCAGAGTTTTTGGGGCTCCTCGTACAGTGATGGACATAGGATCAGCTGATTAGTGAGATCCAGCAACTCAAGGGAAGTGATGGGAGTCTGGACAACTTGTGGAAGAATAATTGCAGCACTCGAAATCCACTAGACATACTAGGATCAAGGGTTTATTCGCTACCTAGATTAGCAATGTAGTCAGTCCTCTTCGAAGCATGGAACCTTGAAACCTACTGCAAATCGATACTGGAGTCGAGTCCAGCGCGTTCACGACCGGCAGAGGACAACCAAGTCTAAGTTGTGCATGGTTGATAATAACTTTTTTTAGCCTTTTTGGTTGTTGTAGAAACAAAAGAAGATTGTATCGACACCCGGAGCCGCATAATTACAACCCCTTTTTTCCGGTACCATTGATTAGCTGATGACCGAAATTTGAGACCCTCTCAAGCAGTTCACTGATCTGCTGAAGAGCGGAAGCATATGGTCAGGACGGTCAACAATCATTCACGAGGGAGGAAGTGATAGTGAGGAAAAGCCTGCGTGTGAGATTTGGAGTGTGTGACTCGGCTCTCAGTAAGGAGCCGTTTCTGAGTATCAATAGACTCTCATAAAAACAAGTGTCTACTTAAGGTGTAGACAGCAAGCCGTCATCAACGAAGTCACAAGCAAATGCCTCGCATGTCACACTGCTTGTGGTTAGAGTACTCACACAATTCCCATGTGTGATCTGCCTTATCATTGCGCCTCGTCTTCAGAGTTCTCTCTTAAACACAATGACGGGTGGAATTGACCGAAGAACCGAACCCTAACGCGACAGTTTTCAGTTTTATTGTCTACGTAAACCTGGGATACCTCCAATCACGCTCAGAAAATTCACACAGGAATCAACCCGTAACCTTGTATCTGTTGTGATTGGGTACATCGAATTTCAAATTCATGGTGGGTGGTTAAAGTGTTACATCAAAGCTGGCAAAATGGAGTTGTTATCGACAATCTCACCGTTAATCTGTCTTTGATACTGCACTATTCATGCAACTTAATTGAAGTACGTGCAGCAAGTAGAGGATAACTACCTTCCTAAGTACAGATTAAGCCTTTTTCATGTGCGAAATGGAGAAGCCAACAGATCATTACACAGGTTCACCTTGAAAGTGATCACACTATCTAGCATTGGGTATACCATCATTTTCAGAATTACCGAGGATACACATCCCCAAAGAAACACGCTTTGCATGAATACTTTTGAACAACCACGGGTTTAAAATCTATAGTGTGCCACAATCCGATTTTCAATCCAATACTACTTCAAATTCCTTGCCCGGTTCAGGAATTCTGTTTCTTCTTCACATTAAGGTTGGACTGTCGGACACCATAATGCCTGACACCACCATCAACTCCCGGATATAAGGCAAGATGCAAATGATACAGGATAAGGCTGTCGTGTCAAACAACTTTAACTCCGAAATTGTCGAATCCTTGTATGCATTGATGGACGTACGTATTGCAAGCCTTTCGAAAACTGGGCGCTTACGACTCAGCGGCAATGTAGAAAGCAGACCATTCCCATCAAAAATCCGACTTGAAAATCTTGAGGAATCATGGTCAGCCATAGCGAGCAACCATGGAACACCAGACACCAAGACCTAGTTCAGCTCCACGTTCTTTATACACTCATCTCGTAATTGCTGGGCCCACAAGCCTGTATGCACAGGGCTTGATGGCATGGCCAGGTTTAGCCTATGCAAGTACTTTGTAGTATTCGAACACAGAGTTGCCTGATAAATAGATCTTGGAAAAAAAATGGTCCAAAGCTTAGTCTAGTTCCACTCTAGGATTCTGTCATTGTAACATTCCGGGAAGGGAAGTAATCTTTGAGAATACTTAACACTCAAAATTTTACTGCAAGCACTGGATAGCAGTCGATCGACCTTCCAATGGAGATAAATAGCATGGACAAGAGTCTCAAGCAGGAACAGCAATCCTAATGAATATCAAAAACACAACCAAGCAAGCATACTTAACAAGGATGCACCACCCCAATGTCCCGTAAGTACTCCACAAACTCGTCAATCAAATAAGGCCAAGCGCCTTCTGCGTCGTAGTTCGAAAGCGAAGGAACGATTGTCTGATTAAAAACCAACAAGCGATGAGAAAGCTGTGGTGAGCAGTTCAAAGAAAGCAACACAAACGAACAATGCTAATTTCTGCCCAATTAGAGAACTTCTAAAGTACACATTAGGCATATTCCCACCAGACAGTGTTTCACAAACAATATCTTAGTATTAAAAACTCTCTCATTAAAAATATATTGATAGTAACTTGCGGGTGAACATGAAGAGCACTGTAGGCTTACCCTGGAGAAATCAAGAAGTTGAACCCAGGTATCCTTAGAGATGGCCTTGTTGTGCTTAGCCTGCCCATCCCCAAATCCCATACTTAGAAAAGTAGCAGCTTCCTATTAAATAGAAATAACCAAGGTTACAACAAGATTTTTTAAAATACTAACAAGAGGCAGACGACTTACTTGCAGAAACTGGCACCATGGATCCACGAGAGGCCATACACGCTCTGCAAATAACAATTGCCACATGCCCAGGGCAGTGTCCAACGCCAATGATTTCTGTCCCTGTTTTCACAGCACCAAGACTTCTTGAATCTAATCTGGAGACCACATCGACTATTGTTCATGAACACTATCCAAGCAAAGAGTTGTATTATATCAGTTGTGAATATAATTAATTCAGCTACCCAAACAAGGTTTCACAAAGAGCTAGTCAAGTTCTGTGGCGAGAAGCATTTCATATGGTGCACTTTCTGAACCGAACAGCCGAAATATATGAAAAGTAGGATTATGGCCGATGAAAGTACTTAAGTTCTGACCTTTTCTTTAGCCCAACTGAAAGCGAAGTTGTAGATCTCCCGAAATTTATCTGCAAAATGGTGCCTTTCGGCTTCATATCGAAATTCTTGTTCGTCCAGGATGCGCAAAGTCGGAACGGAACTTTGCGACCATGGGTATTACAACATTTTCTACTGTCACATTTCCTTCTCTAATTTCAGACATGACTTATAACCAGTGTTGTGCTTTTCACAAACATATAATGGAACTCTGAAGCTGGGTGAATAACAAATTTTCTTACGCTCATCTTTTAGCTCTGCTCGCAAGTAGGGGAGGAGGGACTTGAGTTTGTCCAGTGAGTCCACCCTGTCATGTACAACAATAGCAGACTTTATTAGGTGCAAAGATCATGCAGTCCACGGCTGATTGACTGGAAATAATAACTAAAACGACTAACAAAGACTACTCAAGGCAGCTACATCTACAGGGGTTCTAACCTTGACATTTGTAACACGCTTATTCCATGCAGCCATTCAAAGTCGACAAGCTTTGAATGTACACTAAAAGTTCCAGGATAGGAGAATAACTAACTCGCACCCATCCAGTTGTATTAAGGTTAACAAGTATGAATTGTAAGCTTCAAACTTGACAAGGGCTAAAAACTGCAACTTTCAAGACAAAATGTATAATGCTAATTATTTTGTACCGTTATGACACTGAGTACAGCACGAACTGACAAAACAGGGATCGTTTCTCTCACCCTATTGATTGGAGACCATTGGAAAACTCCTGTTTTGAGAACTCAGACATAGTGGCTGCTTTCATATGCCAGGAGATTACAAGCTGCAAATAACCATCAGATACAACCAAATATCCGTCAGTTGAGATCAACGAAAGTTTTTGACACAAAAGAGTTTCTCTTTTCTACACCAGTCAGTGTTAACAAAAGAGCTTCAGTACTTGTTAAGTTAATACTCAGAATCGCATAGCTTCTCAATATTCTTAAGCAACAAGTAAACTTCGGTACAAACAGATGCTCACCATAACGACATCTCCAGGGTCTACCTACATTCAGAGCAGAACAACGATCAGAAGGCTCGTCACTTCATTGTAATAAAAATTACATTAACTCCGCAAACGAGATCGCCCAGTAGTGCTTTCAGCTTCAAACATATTCCAAAAAGTACTCTCTTGACAAATACTACCAGGAACTTCTACGCTTGAAGCAGAGTTATCTCAATGCAGTTCCGACAACTCAACATTCATCAACATTGAACGCCAGAATCAATAACCGTGAGGTTTAGTAAGGTATTAAGAGCCAAGTATAACTGGGTGTGTTGATTTAAACTTACTTCAGGAAGTAATGCACTGATACCCACCTGTAAATCATCACAGAATGCTGAAACTCCATCAACCATGATCATGTCCGAATAAGCATCTGATCACATTAGACGTAACCAATGAGAACAGACGAAAATTTACGACATAAGGGTGAAGGATCAAGAAACGAAATCATAACTGTTGCCCTTTCAATGTTCCACAAATTCGAAACAAATCAGGAGCTCATAAAAAGTGGCAAACATCTATTATATGACTTCAGACACCTTTATATTTCAGATAAAACTCTTCTAAATGCCGTGGATCTACAAGTGGTCTAGCAGGTGGCTGGTTGTAAAAGTTTTCAAAAGCTCCTTCCAAGTTCCAATCGCTAGCCTTCAAGGCTGTCAGAGCGGCCTTTTCACTGCACATACGATGTAGCTTATTCAAAATCGGGCCCGGAAGAAACGAGTCGAAGCAAAGCAAAGTGCGTACTGAGAGAAATCCAACAAGCTAGTTCGAGAGAATCCCAAGTGACCCACACATATCCATGTGAGTCCAGAGTGCGAACTATCACAGTATACTAGAACCTTTCAGTTATACAACACACAACGGCCACTGAAGGAACAAACACGATAGAAAAAATGGTGTAAAAGGAGTACTTCGCTCCAGCAATTCTCATGAACTGTTGAACTTTGTCCCGATGCCCCCTACCAAAGTTGTTCTGCACATTGGCATATGCCCGTAGAAGAATTGAATAAACATCTGTACACATATTTGGTAGCCTAAGATTTACACTCCCAACCTGCATAACCTAACCTCCTTAAGCCTGCAAACAAGATGATTCACAGGCCTGTTTGCATTCAAACCCATCCCATCTCTAAACCTCCACGTTTGATACAATAAAATGACATATGTTGCATTCTTCCCAAATATGATGACAAAAGTGTTGATCATTGCAGCAGGAAATCAATCAAGGGTGTCAATGCAGCACATAAAATGAGCTACTGTCAAGTTGAACGGCGTCCATATGAATGCAACAGATTAGGTCCCAAGAAACTTGCATCACACCACTCAAAACCCATGACTGTTATAAGCCTTGTATACAGTCTCAGGTTCCAACATTAACAAACAATGACGATGACCAATTTTGCCTCTCAACAACATGCACTTGCTGATTTTGAACGACCTCGCATAGGCCGCAGGTCCCAAGACTCCAGACCTACTCTCTCCCACACACTCTCTCTCTCTCTCTCTCTCTCTCTCTCCTCAATTCAACCATCACTCCATCTGAACCGAATGCCCACGATTCACTCCTTATCACAACTCAACACAATCCATAGTCACCTCCCATTATATTTCCCGTGAAAGACACTGGAATAAAAACCAAAAAGTCAAAGCTAACTCCAGCGGGAAAACAGCACAGAATCACCCGATTTCGGATGAACAAAAACTCGAATCCACGGACCAAGAGAGCCCGACACGGATTCACAGCACGGATTCACAGCATGAGAAACCGAGTCGAAACAGGGACATGTACCATAGTGACGGCGACGGACAATTAACCAGTCCAGCAGCGGCACTATTCCAAACCCGTCACAACAAACACCAGGTGCAGCGGAAAGCACACGATTCTGAAGTCACCAAGTCGACGGATGGAATTAGACCCAACCCTAAGCAAGCTCCCAGGAGAATGAACAAGCCTGGAGAAGGCAGAAAACAGCGGCCCACATGCAAACCAAGCGGCCCACCCTGGAAGCACCAATAAAACTCAGCAACTGGCCATCAACACGCTACTTTGCTTCACTGGACCAGAAGCGTCAATGTATGAGAGCCATCAGCATCACAGTGACGATAAAATCAAGACCATTTACGAAGCGAATATAAAACGCACACCACACTCCCCCAAACTTGGACTGTCGATAAGTATGACAAGAGATACCATAGTCAATGCCTCAACCTCGACTCTTTGAAAGTGTCTATGGGGAGTTGTTGCTACCTCTTGAACCAGGGGGCAGATTCCTTTGAGGAATCCATAGCAGTTTCTTTTTTCTGATGTTGGAGGTTGTGAAACAAAAAGCAGAGATGTCCCTTTGTTTTAATTTTGTTTTCTTCTTTCGTTTTTTTGTTTTTTTTTTTTTTTTCTTTGGTTTTATTTATATATATATTTTTCCCAATGTTGTAGACTCCTTGGCATGGAACTAGGAGACCCACGCTTTGTTGGTCTGCTACAGGCTTCGTCAAAAGCATGGACTCGTTGTCTCCCTGCAGGACTGCAACAAAACCATCGTTGACATGGCAGTCACGTTCCTGCTGCGGCGTCAGAGCTGCTTGTCGACGACACAAACTGCACTTCTGCTCCCGTTACGCCTCCTTCTTGTTGCTGTTGTTGTTTTCTTGTCATGATCTGTGAGCTTAGAATCATGATCGACGACGACGATGACAACGCCAGAAAAATCATACCACCATGAAGCAAACTGCATGAGGGCACGCTATTATGGGATAATGTATATGGCTGATGTGGCGAGAAGGGTGTAACTTTGTGCAGTCGACAAAATGTGATTTTGAAATGTGGGTTGTGGTTCTTAGGATTGAAACTGAAAATAAAATTCGAAGATTGTGGATGGATAACGAGTTTTGTTTTTATGAAGATGATTCAAACAAAGTTTTATGATGATTCAGATGTGTTGCGAGGTGGCATAAAATGTGAATTTCCAAGATTGTACTTGACAAATGATTGCTGCGCTTGAGTTCATAGTCTACACAATTAAAAAATACAATAAAACTGCAACCGTAGTTTGTTCATAAGAGGATATTTTGCAAGTATGAAATTAAAGTATCGTAAATTTGTTTTTTTAAATGTACATCATATTTACATTGGTCAAAATACTTCAATATTAATTATTTGGGCTACTTCATCAGGATTAAAATTTCAAAAACAAAATCTATAACTAAAGAGGACATGGATTTTTATTCATTGATCAAACTTTGTTCAGATTTGTAAAACAAATAAAATAACAAAAATATCAAAATAAAAAAGTAAACTTAATTTAAAAAAAAAACATGTATAAATGATGGTATTCTTTTTTGTGTTTATATAAAAATCATATTTTCCTTTTTCTTTTCATCATAATTAAACCAAAGTCTGAGTTAAAACCAAAAAAATTAAACTGTACCAGAAACTCTTTTACATTTAATATTATCAGTCATGTTTTCATACTATAACCACGTACATTGCGTTTTTTTTGTTTTTAATTATCTCTTCCGAATACATATATATTTAATATTAAAATTTACAAGAATAGCTATTTAATAAAATAAAAAAGGTAGGATTTAAATAGTGCTTTTAGTAACAGTATCAATTCCAAATTTCACGTATATTATACATTTTTTAGAAGGGTAATGTAAATTATATTTACAACAAGTTATGCCATAACATTAATTAATATTAACACTACTCATTATGTCTACCCAACTTTATAAATACCACACATACTTAAAGTCAGAGTCCAACCATTCTCTTAATTTCATTGTGCTTCATCTAATACACCATAAAATTCTAGCTTTTGAATATAACTACTAACTTGTTTTAGATTTAATAAAAACTGCAATAATTTCATGACACATTTTTTTAATTCTTTAATTTTAAGACACCACTTGTTATTTGAATTTTTGAAAATAATACCTTTCCAGTATTTGCTTCAAATGATTAACTTTTAATCTGTAAATACATAAATAAATGAATATCTGGTTGTAAAATCTGTGTTTGTCCAGTGTTTACATATTCATGTATCACATTCATAAATTAAGAAAACATCTTCGAAATTGACCTAGGAAGTAAGTGAAATTTTCTTATTAAACTTATATTTAGTTATCTTTTTCTGTACGATTTATGGAATATGAATTCTTCCTTATAACAAGTAATACATAGTTATGTACGTTAGACAAAAAATAATGTGCCATCCTTATTTCGGATGATACTATTAGTATTAATTTTCTTGTTCTGAATAACAAAACAGATGAAAGCATTCATTTGAACAAACACTCTTTTTGAATGTATTGTTTTGCAAAAAATTACAATTTTACAAAATTTTCAAAATATGAGAATGAAATTCTAGTTTTTCTTTACATTACGCATCTAAAATAATTAAGTATTTCAAGTTTGATTTGTAACAAAGATAAACGTGCATGTTAATTTTGATAATATGCAAAAATTTTAAATTCTTCTCAATAACATAACATTTGGTTAAAACTTTTCAGAGGATTAGGCCTCCGTCATTGGATGAAAGCGACTGTCAGTTAAAAACGGGATGAGACCCTCGCAATACGACTATGTTAAGTATACACCTCCTGACACGGTTATTGCAGGACCTCTATTAGCTCTACCGGGTGTCAATGTTTACCGGGTATACATCAATCACTCTTCTTCGTCGTCGTGGTCTGATTGAGCTGGGAAGCTCGGAGTGTCGTCGTGATCTTCTTAACAGCTCGGTTGCGATCGCTCTGTAGGGAGCTTGCACAGTCACAGACGTGAATTCCCTGGGGTCTGATAGCTGTAGTGGGCGGGGATTCGGACATAGAGCTGGTTGGAACGGGACAACAGAATTGCGAAATACCATGGATGTGTCCGCGGATTCAGTGGATAGGGCGCCAATCACTACTTCTGCGGTGTTGATGTCCTCGTCGAAGCACATCGCATCCAAGTGCGGAGCGGAGAACAGAGCCTTTCTGGATTGCAAGAAGAATGATCCTAATCCGGAGAAGTGTTTGCAGAAGGGTCAGAACGTGACCCAATGCGTCATCTCTCTGTAAGTGCAATTCGTGACTGTCGGTAGCCCTAATTTCTGGCTTCTAGGGAGTAATGTACAGGTTGATTCGATGGGGAATATCAATGGTTCTGTATCGAAAGAGGTTGAATTTGGTAGAGAGTCACTGTAAGCATAGGTTTGGGTTTGAGGCTGGTCACTCATGAATTTGGAATTCGTTTTGTGCGCAAAAGGCAATTTTCTTAAATACTCATGGGTATTGCAGGTTGAGGGAGCTTAACACTAAGTGTCCAAAGGCCATGGAGTCTTATACGAAGTGCATGGACTACTATAGCAACGAGTTTGAACTTTGCCGGAAGGAGCAACGGGAATTTGAAGCGAGCTGCCCTCCATAGGTCATCCAGTGTATTTCTAGGGTGTTGACGGATCCTTCCGTTTTTGACTGGTTCTTTAGAGGAAATTCCTTTTGTTGATTCGTTGGGTTGATTCGTTGGTGCACTAGGCTCTGAAGCAGTATGAATTCACCACGCTCGTCAAACCAAGAAATTCAGTAAGCCCTCTGTCATTGGGCTTTTGTTTTTATCAAGTTTGGGAGGTCCTCTTCTCTTTCTACCCTAGTTGACGTCTACTCTTGTCAGTGACTTTCCAGTTTATAAAAGAATGAATTACTCACAGAGAGCATGTTCATGCTAGAAGATGGGTTTCTGGCCAGGCACTTTTTGGAAATTCTAGGGGGTTTGTGAGATTTCAGTATGCAGGTGCATGTGAGCTTGAGTTTGATTAGATTACTGCCAACGACATTATAATTCCGACGTGAACTTTTAGTGATAGATATCTTTCGCTCTTTGGAAGGTTGCTTTTATTTTTCCTTGTTTCCGTTGATATAGGTTTTCATTAAAGTGATGCAAAATGTGTGCTATCTCTCTCCGCAACTTTGCTGAGCGCTTATCTGAACTTTAATGTCTTTTAAAGCCTAGGACATGAAGAGGAGATACTCATTTCTCTTTAAGCTGCCCGATTCCTCTTCCATAGCACTTTGATCCCCTATCTAGGCACACAGTGATCTTTTAATCGTTATCTCTTTGCAAATGCTGGGAGAGTCTGACATCCTTCTTTCTAAAAGAAGATTAGGGTTTCTGGAAGGATGTCCAGGAGTGTCTTGCTTAGTTCTTCCAAGTTCTTGATGGATACTCTGTGATGAAAGTGTAATCGAAAATGCCCAATTTTGTAAATTTAAAGTATAAGAAATATGCTTCGGAATGTAGTAGGCGAGAGAGTGAGCCTCTTTGAAACACGAGGTTTAAACCCGACGATTAATCATTTTGCCAGGTGCGCTTCACGCAGCTGATAAAATACTCTGGAATCAAATCTTGTTGCAGTACTACGTAATGTCAGAGCATATGAAACATGTAAATTATCACGTGTTTTCAGTTATTGTGCTTATCTTAATTGCTGAGCAGAGCAGCTACGTCAAGGACCTTGAGTGTGATGCATCCATTTTTGCTGGCTCTCGGACGAATTATATTCAAACCCATAATCTGATTTCGGATTTATCCTCGGTCGGCACCTTGAAACCGCCCCACAAAACACAAGACCACATGTACTGTGCCGAAAGTAAAAAAAACAAATTAAAGATGCGTATCGAAAGTGAATAAAAGGCGCAGAGGAGGGATAATTCAGATTCGTCGATCGAAGCCCTCGGCTGAACGAACACCCGGCTAGGATTTGAAAGATTCGTCCATCGCTTGCTTCATTGCCCAATGGACATGCGACCTGTGGACTGGAATTTGGGAACGGCATAGTTCGCGGAACACCAACTTCCGTCCAGGAAAGAAGAATTGCGTCTATTGAACGGATGCAGCACGTCTATGGAAACATGGAGAAGCCTCAGGAGTAGCGGCAGTAAAGGGGAGCCGCAGGGCAGCAAGGCTGTTGTTAGTTTGGTCGCTTTCCCCCTCTCAATCTGCCGATTCACAGCCACACTCCAGCGTTCTCGCATTCCCGCTGATTCTCCAAGCCTAGCATCACCCACAAGTCGCTATGGCTACCGCTCAGCTTTCAAGTACGATTTCCGCTCAGATTCTTTCGAGAAGTGGGAGCTATGGAGTGGAAGGAAATTGTTACGAGTCGCAGTTGGGGCAGCGGTTTGTATCTTTTAGGCCCACTGGCATTTCAAGTGCCTCCTCTCCTGGATCTTCGTCCATTCAAGGATTCAGGTTGCGTCAGTCCTTGTTTGAGGGGGACAGGGGCAAGGGGCGGTGTTCATGGCGCGTCGAGGCGGCGGCTGGTGTGGACGAGCGAATAGCAGAGGCGGAAGTGGGGAAGAGGGGAAGCGTCATTGTGATTGATAACTATGATAGCTTCACTTATAACCTATGTCAGTACTTGGGAGATTTAGGGTGCAAGATAGAGGTTTATAGAAATGACGAAATTACTGTTGAAGAGCTCAAAGCGAAGAAGCCGCGGGGTGTTCTGATTTCTCCGGGGCCAGGGACTCCTCAAGACTCAGGGATTTCGCTGCAGATAGTGAGAGAGCTTGGTCCTACCATTCCCTTGTTTGGTGTTTGCATGGGTCTGCAGTGCATGGGGGAGGCGTTTGGAGGGAAGATTGTTCGTGCGCCGAACGGAGTAATGCATGGCAAAACGTCCCCTGTTTTCCATGATGAGAAAGGCGAACCTGGGCTGCTGGACGGTCTTCCCAGGTATTTCATCGTGCTATGGTAGTTACTGTTGTCTCCCCCCCCCCCATATTTCCTATTTTTCTATTTAAACAAATTTTAGTACCTCCCAAATGTGTTGAATCGACTTTTGAGAAGTGCGTGGGGGTTGATTCCTGCATTGCTTTCCTTGTATACACACACCATCAAGTACGTAGATCGTGTCTGTGAAGCCCTGTATTTTGGCATTGGAATAATCTTTTTAACAAAGAAGATCCATCTTTTAGTTTCTCATAATGTTGAACAACGTACTTAAGGATTTAGAAAGTGTGTTTCGTTGCTTCTCTTGTTAGAATGGCGTTATGTAGCCTGTGCTGTGTTCTTCTTTTTAGCTGGATGAACTGTACAATGTTTCACAACTGTAGCCTAGTTGATCGTGCATATTTGCGTCATGACTCCCGGCAAGTTGATGTGTTTTTTTCTTGCTTTTGAATCCCTTCAACCTGTATTTGGTGGCTCGGACAGTAACTGCTACGATATACGTCAGTCTTTAGTAAGTAATATGTTCCTTTTTCTCTCGCCTCACGTATGTCATATTTCCTGAGATAGTTTTTTAATTTTCGCTCTGTGGTTTCTTGTAGTCCTTTCACTGCGTGCCGCTATCACAGCTTGGTCATAGAGGAGGCCACATTTCCAGCGGACCAACTTGAGGTTACAGCATGGACTGAGGACGGGCTTGTGATGGGAGTCCGTCACAAAGTCTACAAGCACATTCAAGGAGTGCAATTTCATCCTGAGAGCATCCGAACTCAAAACGGGATGCAGATCGTCGGAAACTTTCTTAAGATTTTAGATAGAAAGGAGGCGGCTGACAAGGAAGGAGTTGAAACACAAATTTTGGAGAGTGTTTGAGTGATGAGTGATACTGGGATCCTTTTTTCTGGGAAAGATTGCCAGCAGCAGTAAGCTTGCTTTTGTTAGATTCCTCTCCCTACAGCGTGTACCTCCTCGAATATGCACTCAAGCAAGCCTAGAGGTTGCTGCTATAGATTTCTCGGTAAGACAGGGTATTATTGAGGCATTTTTTGCGCTTCCAGATGGAGCTACTACCACAAGTATCTATCCTATTATTATCTTTAACTTCGATGGATTTGCCATGATCACTGAGGTACGTCGAAGTTGTGATTGGACTTGTAGTGATCACTTCCAGAGCGAGCTATCAAACTGGTGCCTAGAGGAGCAACGCAAGGAGTGCTGAATTATTCTAATGATCTCATTTAGCCTAAGTTTTCCGTCAAACATAGTGATGTTTTTAAGTTCATCTCGTTAGTGAAACATCTCAAAGAAGGTACACCATTAAATTATTGCAGGGGTTGTGATGACTTTATTTAATAGTTGACCTCTTCAATTGAGAACGCATTGCTCTCCTTTTGTATAGTTTCAATCATATCAAAGCTCTATTTGTTCTCTGTACCTTAAGCCTTGTGTAAGGCATTTAAATAATCTCTTCCACGATTAAGATGGTAGTTATGTCGCCGGTTGCAACTTCCAAGATGTCCTAATGCTATAGTTCTCATTCACAACTCAGGAGGTTTGTTGTTTTATGTTTTTGAAAGTGACGAAGGAAATTGTTTACTTTTCGCTTTGTGTCTGTGTATTTTAGAATAGTACCTTAACTTCTTACACAATGGTGTCTAATTTGTTATTCTTGTGTATCACGAGCGTTAATCGGTTTGGACGTCGGACCCTTTTAACCAATCTCAATTGCTTCTGTTCTAATCCACGCGTCCCACGAATGGCAGGTCAAATACCGATTATTGCCCGACTCTAATCGTGACAGTCACTGAGACTAATAACGGGAGGTCACTATCTTGTGACGTTCTCGTTATTTTAAAATCTGTATAATGGCAATCCCTTTCTGCACCACGGCGAACTCATGATGATTCTTATCGAGTCCTGCTCACCAACTTTATCACAAGACCCTACGGATCTAACTATGATGACCAAAAGCTTGTTCTACGCATGCATGAGTCCCTTCGTTTGGGAGATTTTAGAATTCTTAGGAACTCACACGTTGTCCATAAATTTTAACACCGGGCAACATAGGATGTTGACATGTAGTCACAAATTTAGAAAAACCGACTTCAAAAGGTTGCCCACGTAGACAAAACAACTCGAACGCAGAAATCCAGGCGACCGGTGAAATTGGAACATTCACAACAAAGCGAGAAGAGGTTCAAAAAAACCGCAGAGTAAACCCTATGCGCCAGAGGGGAATGGGAGATCCACGGGATTCGGAGATGAAAAGGCATCGCGCGAGTAAAAACAAAGAGTGCGGGGAGCAAGGGCATCCAGAAGAGTTTCACTGAGATCTACAGTGTAACTCAGAAAGGGAGCCACTGGTACAAATGCCAGCTTTGCAACGCAGAACGAACGCGGGAGAGCTAACAGATCCGGGCTCAAAATCTCCTTCTTCTACCTCTCAAGCCGTCCACAACCCTCATTCTCCATTCTCGCACTATTCTCCTCAAACCAGTTGCATCTGCGGTTCCCTCCATCTCCAACCCTACGGCTTTCGTGCGAGCTTATTTGTTGCCTATACTAAGGTTAAACCCACTCACTTTGTTGCCTATACTTTGCTTTGCTATTTGGTTGCTTTCGTCTTCGCTTTTGTTCTTTGGTTTATCTCAAGTGCACATGTTCTCGCGACGCTGTGCCGCTGTAGGGGCTGGTGGGCTTATAGACCTGAGCACCGAGGCGTGGGTTTGCTTCGACTGGCTGTGGTTGTTAGCAAGGTGTTCTCGTAAGGTAGTTGTGTTCAGAGCTAGATCTTGTGACGGTGATGCGAAAAATGCGTTCATCAGAGTTAAGTGATAGAGGGGCTTTTCGTGAGATCTGCTTCTGTGATGGATCTGCTGTGAAAGCGGTCCGCGTTCTCCTTTATCTTCAGCTCTGTGTCTGATGTTTGGGAAATGCATCCTTTGGATACGGTGCGATTCAGGCTGTATATTGAATCCCCGAGTTTTGGAAATCTTTATGACCTCACTTAATCCGAAAGCTAATGGGCTGTATTGAGTGAGGCTAATACACATCTCTCCATACCGCGCTTCGGTTTCGACTCGTCTTACCGACCACATTGATTCACATGCGGAGACATCAGTGTTGGATCACTTACAGTCTGACCTAAATAGCACGTGTGCTACACATAGTTTCAATGCCAGTAACAGTCTTTTGATGTGCAGAGTATTTCTTCTCCATGGCTGGAGAGGGTGAGGATGTCCAGCCTTTGGTGTGCGACAATGGATCCGGAATGGTGAAGGTATGATATTAACTGTTTTGATGATGCATTTGTATTCTCCCTATGTGATGAAGTGGCTTGCAATAAAATGCAGTTCTAAAGCATGTCATGGGCCAAGCTGGGTCGTTATCGTCTTCTTCACATCGTGGTATCTCTGTGATCGGCACAAAACCTAAAATGTTGGTATTGTGCGGATTTTATGCAGGCTGGTTTCGCTGGAGATGACGCCCCCCGCGCCGTGTTTCCGAGCATCGTGGGACGGCCGAGGCACACTGGTGTGATGGTCGGTATGGGACAGAAGGACGCGTATGTCGGCGACGAAGCTCAGTCGAAGAGGGGTATCTTGACGCTGAAGTACCCGATCGAGCACGGAGTGGTGACGAACTGGGACGACATGGAGAAGATCTGGCACCACACGTTCTACAACGAGCTGCGTGTGGCACCGGAGGAGCACCCAGTGCTGCTGACGGAGGCCCCGCTGAACCCGAAGGCGAACAGGGAGAAGATGACTCAGATCATGTTCGAGACGTTCAACGTGCCGGCGATGTACGTGGCGATTCAGGCAGTGTTGTCGCTGTACGCGAGTGGGCGGACGACGGGTATTGTGTTGGACAGCGGAGACGGTGTGACGCACACAGTGCCGATCTACGAGGGTTACGCGCTGCCGCACGCGATCCTGCGGTTGGACCTGGCGGGGCGCGACTTGACGGACGCGCTGATGAAGATCTTGACAGAGCGAGGGTACTCGTTCACGACGACGGCGGAGAGGGAGATCGTTCGGGACATGAAGGAGAAGCTGGCGTACGTGGCGCTGGACTTCGAGCAGGAGTTGGACACGGCACGGAGCAGCTCGTCGTTGGAGAAGAGCTACGAGCTACCGGACGGACAAGTGATCACGATCGGGGCGGAGCGGTTCAGGTGCGCGGAGGTGCTGTTCAACCCGTCGTTGATCGGGATGGAAGCTGCGGGGATCCACGAGACGACGTACAACTCGATAATGAAGTGCGACGTGGATATCCGAAAGGATCTGTACGGGAACATTGTGCTGTCGGGAGGATCGACGATGTTCCCGGGGATCGCAGACCGGATGAGCAAGGAGATCACGGCACTGGCACCGTCGAGCATGAAGATCAAGGTGGTGGCACCTCCGGAGAGGAAGTACAGTGTGTGGATCGGAGGGTCGATCTTGGCCTCGCTGAGTACGTTCCAGCAGATGTGGATCGCGAAGAGCGAGTATGACGAGTCGGGTCCATCGATTGTGCACAGAAAGTGCTTCTAAGCTAGTGCATACCTGTCTCCTGAAATGCTATCACACCTTGTCAGGTGGGGTTATGGAGTTTATTTGTAGTAGCTGAGCAGCTCGAAGAGGCCAGTGAGAGACTGATTTTTCAGGGGTTGCAAGGGAATGGTTACTCGAGTAAAGAGCCAGCGCTGTCGAGACCTTCTTGGTGCAATTCCATCTTTGAAAGTATGCATCACAAGTTAGATTCGTGGCTTTTGAGCTTGTCCTCATTATTTTGCCTACCATTTATGTTTTTGTGGATTTAGCATCCGCGGCGTTTAAGTTTTTGTTTTAACATTCTTTCTTGTAGGTTCGGGTAGAATGTTGGGGACATTTTATGCTTGAAGAGCGTCTTGCACTGTCGGACTGTAATGCAATGCTTGTGGACCTCAGCCTGGCCTGCAATACTTGTATATTCGTGAAAACAATCATAGCGACTCTGTGTTATTCTTCCCATGTCATTCACTGGCTCTCGAACTTTGTCGAATGCATCTGATGGGCACGCGTGCAGAAGCCGTTCTTTAACCTCGATGGGATGGATTAGTACGATTTGCTGTCATTTAAAACTATTTGCTATCCGTATTTGTCTTCTGTTCGGAAATTTGTGTAGCTTGTTATTTTATGGTATGTTGTAGGAAATCAGCTTTGGTGAGAAATTTGTTTCATAACGACACAATGGAATGATGAATTAAATTGTTGCCAGACCAATATCGTATGTGTCAATCTGATTCCTCAATGCAGATATGGTTGTGGAGCGTCTGCTGTACCTCCTTGTTTTAACCGCCGTATCTGAACCAACTCGAACGTAGTTTGAAAAATGCACTAAATGATGCATATTCAATCGGTCAAGTCATATTAAACACGCGGTTTTGAAAGGTAGCAGGTGTATATAATATAAACATGTATATCGCAAAGGCCCATTCCTGACATTGGATGGTGCTAATTAAGATCTAATGAACCGTTCCTGGCAATGTATCTATCAAGCAAACTGAAGACACAATGAATCGTTGAGTGTATGTAGAAACACAAAACGATCTTGTATTTCCTTTTCATGTGCCAGAGTGAGCCTCATCGATGTACACTGATAGGACTCAACTTTGATATTTTTTGAAGATTCTTATGCCTGAATAAGGTACTTGGAATCATAGTTCTTTGTCTCATGGCTTAACTTGATTAGATTTGGGGATTTGAACCTTTGTAAGAGGCAATGAATTCAAATATGATTATTGGCAGAGGATGATTGTTTCTTGTAGGCTCCAACTGTTGTGGGTGTCACTGTTTTTTCTCTTTATTGCTACGATTAGCAATCAGCAGTAATGTTAGATGTCACATATTTTTAGGTCTTAATCGTTTCAAATTGAGTGATACGTACAATTCAAGTAATTGTCTACTATTTTCTTCCATAAAGTGCAATTAAAGAAAAAGAGAATGTTTTATTTGCAATAAAAATAATCATGAAAACAAAAAAAGTGCTACTGCAATTTTATTATTGTAATAATAATAATAATAATAATAATAAATATACATGTATATATTTTTTCAAATGGAAAAATTAAAAATAAAAGACTTAATGGTGAATTATTAGAAGATAGTATAATTTTTTTATTAAAATTAATATATTTTTTAAAAAATTTATTATTATTTTGAAAATGAATAACAAATAAATATAATCTTTCATTTTTATTAAGTCCTTCAACATCTACTGCATAAGACTTTTTAAAACAATGATTTACCACTTTTCAATTATGAGTAGGTATGATAAATATGCTCTCTTTATTAGAATGTAAAATATCTACAAGCACAACATGACTAAACTTACTTTAAACATTAAGTTGCTACAATACTTTGCAAATTATTGAAAGACCAAAAATATTATTTTCAATACTTTAAAAAAAATTAATAAGTCATACATGTCATTTCTTCTACTCTATATAATTCTTTATAATTTTTTTATTTTTATTTCATCCATACTAACAAAATACAAAACTTTCACATATTTATCACATGTATATTTTATTCTCAATTAATGTACTTCTGTATCCAACAAATTTTTATTTCAATGCATAATAACGTTGATACATAAATTGATAGCTAAAACTTATTATTGATAGAGCTAAGATACCTTTGCTATGTACAATAAGTTTAAGCTTCATCAATTTCTACTAAGTATTTTTTCTTTTAACACTTTGAGTCTTTTACATACATCCTCAAGACTTTGTCATTGTGAAGAATTCAATGCCCAATATTTTTTTATTAATTCTATATTTTTATTACAATTGAAAGATAACTTTTGTCTTTTAAAATGTTAATCCTATTTGATACTTTTTCTTCATTTATCACACCATTACATAGATATTTGCTTAAAAGAATTATAGAATATATTATTAGAAATAAATATACATTCTTTTCAATAGGACATATCTTTATTGATTCTCTTGTATATTTCAATGCATCTAAAGTTAAATATCTTGAAGCTTTATATATTTAATCATTGCTTTTAGCTTTAGTTTCCTTCTCACATCTATCTTAGGTATACGAAAATTAATCAATTTTACAAAAATACATTAAAATCTATTTTTAAATTTATTATTATTTAAAATATTCAACAAAAAATTATGAGCCTATAGATCTTAATAGATTATTTCTATGTCATGTAAACAATATATTCTTCTTGTAATTTAATAAATATTGTTAATAAAAAATAACATAATATTGATATTTTTGCTCTAATATTTCATTCAAAATTTTTTATATTAATTTTCTAAAAATAAAAAATATCACTTCAATTTTTTCTTACTATATTCTTACCATGCTTATTGGTATCATTTTTTTTAACCTAATGATATTTGATTAGATTTAAATGACTTAATCTATCTATAATGCATGTTACGAACATACACATGTAAGCCAATAATTACCTGTATAAATAGGTAGAAGTAAATAGAAGTAGGTAAAAATAAGTTAATTCTATAATATCTTCTATGAAAGCTTTCTAGAAGCTTAATAGATGTTGCTTTGACTTTATAGGTGTCTTTAATTGACTTTTTGGATTAGAAACATGGTCAACAAGTTGGCCATGTGCCACATAGGATGTTAGCTTGAAAACCAAGCTAACTATGTGGCCTACACATAGAAAAACTTGCCTTGTAAGTCAAGACATGTGTCCTACAAAGTCAACACATATTAGAGGTCCTATAGAATATTGTCACGTAGCCCCTAATTAGGTAGTATATATAAAGACAAGAATGAAGCCTTCTTCACTCTTGTCAATTCTTTTCTTACTTTAAGTTTAATTTCAAGAGTCTCAAATTTTCTTGTCTTTTGGCAATATGTCTTTCTAGTTTCTTTTAATATATGTACTTCCTTATTTCTATTTTGTCACTCTTTCTTTGATACTGATTTCATTGGTTTATGCATCATCTTTTAGTTCATATCCTTGACAGATTGATAAGAGTACTCATACAATATCAAAGCTTTGCCTTGTCTTGATTAAGAGTCGATTACTCCTTTTTTATGATAAGACATAAGCATATTAGAAGTTGAAGATTACCCTCTTCTAAAATGATATTGTTCTAAGTATTTTCTTTATCTTCAAGTCCTTTCTTGTACTTGTCTTCAATGATATTAGATATTTTTTTAAGTGTTATTATGGCAGAGCTTGTTGAATTGAAAAGCGCAATGGTACAAATGCAAGAGCAATTGAAGAGTTGATGCTTGCGATGCATCAACTTAGCTTATCACTACAAGGATCAACAAGAATGGTAGGAAATGAGAATATAGAGATGATTAGAGCTGCTTCAACATTTGTACCAAATCATATCCTTCCACCCATGGTGGAACATCCTTCAAGTGTTAGAAAATCAAGAGTTGTCATGTCCAAGAAGTTTGATGGTACAAGATCCAAATTTCAAAGATTTATTAATCAAGTACAACTTATAATTGAACTTCAACCTCAAAGCTATTCAACTCCAGGATCACAAGTTAGATTCATTGGTATACTTCTTTTAAGTTGAGTACTATGATAGTTTTGATCTTTTCTTGAATGACAAGATCCAATATTAGATTATTTGGAGGCATTTTTGATAGAATTCCAATCCATGTATGGAGAACATGATGCAACTCGTATTACAACCAACAAGATTTGTATTTTATAATAAAGCAATCAATTTGAAACATTATATACTTCACAGTTTCGACAACTTATAACTAATATCAAGTGGAATGATGTTGCACCTATTAGCCAATTTTTTTATGGATTATAATATAAAGTAAAGAAATTGATGCTCAACTTACATGATTCTCAAATATTGAGTCAAGAAATTGACTTTGTTGTGAAATGTGACAATTGACTTTTTGAATTTCAATTTGAGAGTCATATAAATAGACCTCAATGTTACTACAATTCAATGGCAACACCAACATCTCTTCAACACATACATTCAGAAGATAAGGATATGCAAATTGATGTGGTACATTTTAAACCTCTTACTGAGCTAGAAAAGACTCGTTGCCATCAAGAAGGATTGTGCTTATATTATGGAGAACCTAAATATATTACTCAACATTGTCCAAAGAAGCAACAAAATCACAAAATCAAGAGCTTATTGTCAAAGAAGATAATGTGTTAGAAAATGAATTTGTCTAACTATAATTGAAACCATGCAATTGGAATCTTATACAATTTCTAATGAAGGTCCTATCTTCTCTTTAGAACCCTCTCTTTGTTTTATAATAGATGTGTATTTAGGACCTAATAATTATAAAGCCTCTGCCTTCATAGATTCATGAGCCTCAGCTTGTTTTTTAGATGTAGAATTTGTTAAAAGTCATAAAATATCGTTAGTACAAAAAATCAAACTTGTTCATATAGAAGTCATAGATAGTCATTTGTTGTCTTCTGGAGATGTTACTCATATAATACTTTCTATATATCTAGCAATAAATGGTCATAGTAGTTGCATAATCTTTAATATAATTAAATCTCCCTCTTATCCATTTATTTTAGGTTTATCATAGTTAAAAAAGTATAATCCTTGTATAGATTAGATTTCTCGTATCCTTGACTTCTCTAAAAACATAATTAAGAATGAAATTAATCCAATAGAAAGTTACAAGTCTAGTGCAATTAAACCTATGTTTGTAGGTACAAGAGTTTTCTTGCATGCTGCAAAAGAAGGATCACCTTGTGTCATTTACGCCACACTTATTTCTAATGATGTGAAGACTTCAAGTGGCATTCCTAGCCAATATCAATAATTTTAAGATGTATTTGAGAAGAAGAATGTAAATACTCTTTTAGAACATCATCCCTATGACTGCTCAATTGACCTACAAGAATGAATATAACCACCATTTGAACCAATCTATAGTTAATAACAAAATGAATTGGTTGAACTCAAGGAATATATTGAAGAGAATCTGGCCAAGAATTTCATACACCATTCCAAATCACCACTAAGAATTCCAATCTTATTTGTGAAGAAAAAAGATGGATCATTACAGATGTATATTGATTATTAAAGATTCAATAAGATCACTATCAAGAATAGGTATCCTCTACCTTTGATATCCGGATTTCTTGATCAATTGAATCAAGCTAAGATCTACACAAAAATAGATCAAGGGAGAGCATACCATCTAGTACGTATTAAAGAAGGAGATGAATAAAAGACTGTGTTTTGAACTAAGTATGGGCATTTTGAATACAACGTCATGCCTTTTGGACTTACAAATGCACTGGAAGCTTTTCAACATCTAATAAATGATGTTTTTTAGAGTTTTTAGAGGATTTTGTTGTCTATTATCTGGATGACATCTTAATCTATTCCAAGAATATAGATGAACATGAACTTCATATTTATTGTGTGTTACAAAAATTAAGAGATGTGAGACTCTATGCCAAGATAGAAAACTGTGTATTCTACACTACTCAAGTCAACTTCTTAAGATACATCATTTAAAATGATAGACTTATAATGGATCTTAAGAAAGTTCAAACGATTATGGATTTGAAGATTCTAAAAAAGGTAAAAGATGTTCAATGCTTTTTGGACTTTGCCAACTATTATCGGATTTTCATTAAAGACTTCTCTCGAGTTGCAGCTCCACTTATACGTTTGACTTGCAAAGCCAAATTTAAATCAAGCAAAGAAGCTGAAGCATCGTTTAAAACTTTGAAGTGAGCTTTTATTTCTCTATCAATCTTGTAATGCATCAACTTTTCCAAGATATTTTTTAAAGAAATAGACTCATCAAACTTTGCTTTTGGTGCCATATTATCACAAATGGAAATAGATGATAAACTTCACTTAGTAGCTTTTTATTCGAAAAAAAATTTAGCATCCGAGATTAATTATGAAATCCACAATAAAGAGCTTCTTGTAATTGTGAATTCATTTCAAGAATAGCGTCATCATCTAGAAGGTGCTTCTAAACTAATCACCGTATATACGGATCATAAGAATCTCAAGTATTTTATGTCAATACGTATTTAAAATCATTGCCAAGCCTGTTGGAGCATGTTCTTATCAAGATTTGAATTCAAGATCACATATCAACTCGAAAAACAACAAGGTGTATCAAATGCCCTTTCTAGATGTTCTAATCTTAAACCAAAAGAAAGACATGCATCTTTTGATGAACAAAGAAAAATTCTCTTGAAGCTAGAGTATTTTCATCTTTGAGTAATGAAATCAATATTGATTGTTGATTTGACCTTTGTGAAACAAATCCAAATAAGTATGTCTTTTGATCTTCTTATTCACAATATCAAGAATCCTTCATCTAAGTCCCAAGATTCTTCTTAGTTTGACTTCAAAAACAACCTACTCTATTTTGAAGACTAATTATATGTTCCAAAAGGAGAAGCACAATTACGTGTTCTTCAAGTACATCACAACTTTCTAGTACCATGACATTTTGGATACAACAAGACTTTGGAGCTTATATCCAGAGATTTTTTGTGGCCACAAATGTAGAAGGGTGTAAAAGACTTTGTTCAATCATGCAACATTTGTTCAAGATCAAAAACTCCTCATCATCGATCTTATAAACTTCTTCAACCATTACCTATTCTTGAACAACCATGGCCTTTTGTTTCTATGGATTTCATCATGGATCTTCTAATCTGGAGTTTTTATGACTTTGTATTCGTGATAGTAGATTGTTTTATCAGGATGGCACAATTTTTTTCACATACAAAATCTATCATGAGTGAAGTAACAACTAAACTCTTTCTTGACAATATCTATCGCTATCATAGATTATCCAAGGATATTATATCAGATAGAGGAACTCAATTTGTATCAAGATTTTGGCAGATTCTTTTTAAGATTTTAAATGTAGATATAAAACTACCTTTGGCATTCCATGACCAAACTGATGAACAAATGGAGTATGTTAATCAAGTTTTGGAGTAGTATTTAAGATGTACCATCAACTACCAACAAGATGATTAGACAACTTTTTTGCCATTGGTAGAGTTTGCTTATAATAACATGGTACATTCTTCTACAAAATAAACACCTTTCTTTGCCAATTATGGTTATCATCCACGATTTAATACTTTTGACTTTTCAAAAGCTGATAATCCTATGGCGAAAGATTTGAGAAATCATTTATTAGAGTTATATGCAACAATGAAGAGGCAATTAAAAGAAGCTCAAGAACAACAAAAGACCAATGTAGATGTCTATCAAATGAAACAAATACCATTTTCTATAGATGATAAGGTATGGTTACTTCGTCGCAATATCAAGACCACTCGTCCTTGTGACAAGTTGGACTATCATAGACTTGAACCATTTTTTATTACTGTACAAATCAATCTACTTGCATATCGTTTACACCTACTAGAGTCAATAAAAATCCATTCAGTATTCCACATGTCTCTTCTTGAACCATACAAGATAGTGGACATACGAAGAAGAAAACAAGCTCCATCTCCTCCTATAAAAATGGACAATAATAAAGAGTTTGAAGTGGAAGAAGTCCTAGATTCAAGGCAACACTAAAATAAATTGGAATATCTTATCTATTGGCACGGATATGATATTAGCGAATACACATGAGAGCTAGTAAAGAATCTTGTAAATACAATAAATGCAATGGAGGTTTTTTTATCAACGACACCCATTAAAATCAAAATAAAAACCTTCCTTACAAAAGAAACAAGATCTAGGCAAAATAACATTCTACTTTCAATCCTTGTTTGAAGCTTCTTTGTAGTTATGATGCTAAGGAGATGGAAAACCAACAACTAGTAGATTCAACTAAAGAGCCTTTGTTTTCCAACTTATAAGACAAGACATTGAAATTATCAAAACCTACAAGACAATGCAATTGAGATGAAGATCCTCAAAAATGAAATATTTTTCGTCAAATAGATGGCGAGATATAAAGCTTTTAGTATCATGACCTTGGAAGAGACTCCCGATGTTTGGTAATTTTATTAGAGGTAGGAACTACTCTCGATAGTGTTCCAAATATTTTATTTGAAGGAAGATATGAAGGCCTCAACAACAATCAAATAATAGGATAGTCTTCTCGCCCTAATATAAAACATTATCGATGGTTGAGGGGCCCTATCAATCAACTTTGAAGAGAATAAAGATTTGGATATGTAACAAATATAATTCGTCCCATCATAGATTTCCTCAACATATGATTATCGCTCTTTGTAGAACTTGTTGTCGTGTTGCAACACAACTATATGGTGAAAATATAAATGAAAAAGATTTATTAATATTTAGTCATCTTGGATGTTAGAAATAGTAGTCAATTCTAGTGCCAATATTCAAGGGCCAGTTAATTTCACCTCATTGCAGCTGTACCACCGAACGTGACAATAGCGTATGCTCCACCGATGTCATCAAACCAAGTATCCTCCTTACCAACGAGACGACCAGGATCATTTTCTAATCCTACATGGAACAAGCCTAGTAGGTATATATCGGTGGAGATACCCGATATGCCTGATGGAGGTATAAGAATACTACTTCGTTGTTACCATTGCAAACAAAATGGTGATTATGCTAGTGAATGTTCCAATTCCAGAGTCAGTGATAATTACGCTCTAGTGTGTGGGAATAGCAAGTAGTCGGGGCATACTTATCAACAATATAATGCTTAGTTCAATTTCAATAATCGGGATTAACAGATATAAAGCCAAGGAAAAATTGAGGAGATAAATTGAGGTCCTCAAGATTCTTCGATAAATCGAGTGGAATGAGTCCAAGCCGTTCTTACCAAGAGTTGGCAAAAGAGAAAAAGACCAATTCAATATTCGGATGAGTCTGATGTGAAGGGCCAATTTGACCCAATTATTGGGACATCCAATCTAGGTCCTATTACGGACTTCTTACCCAGTATGAGACCAGACTCAGTTGGGCAACCCAATGAGGTCCTGAATACGGAGGCTTCAGTTCCATTTCAAATTGTTTTGTTCTTTATGTCATTTCAAGGAAACGTCATTTCCATGGAAAGATCCTCTTAGAGGCGAAAATTCCATGGATGAGGGTTTGCTGTTCCAATTCGGAGTTCAGGGCGGAAGAATGGGGGATCTCGCGGAGTTAAAGGAAAGAAGAGGAAAAAGAAGAGGACATTCAGAGATCGGGATTTTGGGATCGGAGAGTTAGCTTCAAGCTCCTTCGACAGGTGTAGAATTGGATTTCATAGGGTTTGGGATGACTTTTGTAATCATTGTTGAAAGTTTGTTTTTATATTGGTGATTTGGATTTTTTTTGCATTAAAGTTAAGGCTGGTACTTTTGACTGTTTTGTGAAGTTAGAGAAATTTCTGCAGTTGAAATTTAGAGGTATCTAGAGGGTTGAGTATGCCGAGTGCATGCAAAAGTTTGTGTTAATCTTACAAAACAGATAGAGGATATTTAACCATTAGTGTAAAGAGATATCAAAAGTTAGCAGATTAGGGTTGTTTAGGGTTTCTATAATATATGAGGATCTACCAGCTGGAATAAGGTGATTTTTGGCATGGTAAGTCGAGGACTTTTAGGCGATGATCAAGATATATTAGTGTGGATTTACGGCATTTTTTTGCAACTTGTAAGTTAGATTAGATTGAAACTTCTTGAGTATTTAGAAGGCTTGCAAAGACATTAGTGGTAGAAGTTTACAACAATCAGATGGTCAGATTGAGAATTACAGCTTGCCAAAGCTCGCTGTCTAGGATTAAGATTAAAACTAAAATAAAATAAAATAAAAAATAAAAATTAACAAATAACAAAAGACTTTATGCTTATAATATCTTGAATTTATTAAAAATAGTGTTTCTAAGCACTCTGTATTGAGATTAAGCATTTATATTGAAATCATTCTCAAGCAAGATAGTACGTAATACAACATCGTCCCTAGAAAGGGAGGTAATGTCACGGACATACACATGTAAGCTAATAATTACTTATATAAATAAGTAAAAGTAAGTAGGTAAATGTAAGTTAATTCTGTAATATCTTCTATGGAAGCTTCTTAAAAGCTTAATAGATGCTGCTTTGACTTTATAGATGTTTTTAATTGACTTTTTGGGTTAGAAACGTGGTCAACAAATTGGCCATGTGCCACACATATTGTTAGCTTAAAGACCAAGCTAACTATGTGGCCCACACATAGAGAAACTTGCCATGTAAGTCAAGGCATGTGTCTTATAAAGTCAACACATATTGGAGGTCCTATAGAACATTGCCACATAGTCCCTAGTTAGATGGTATATATAGAGACAAGAGTGAAGCCCTCTTCACTCTTGTTAATTCTTTTTTTGCTTTAAGTCTAATTTCAAGAGTATCAAGTTTTTTTGTCTTTTGGCAATAGGCCTTTCTAGTTTTTATTAATATACATACTTTCTTATTTCTATTTTGTCACTCTTTCTTTGATACTGATTTCATTGGTTTATGCATCATCTTTTAGTTCACGTCCTTGACAATGCCTAATTTTTGTAATTTTGATTTTTTAGTTTAACATCTATTATTTTTTTATACTCAAAATTCATATCCACTTAGTTCTATAAATTTTTGTAAAAGACCTATTATCAATGTTATATATTATTTTTAAACTTTTTAAATCAATTAATATTTCTAACATATTTTTAAATATATATATATATACATATATATGTGTCCTGAGTTCTTCAATCTTTATAATAAATATCTTTTCAATTCATAATCTTTAGATTGCACATCTTTACTTACATAAGCCAATCTTTTCTTTATTTCTTCTTTATCATGATTTTCTTCTTCAAAATTTGATAATTATAACAAAACTACAATAATTTCTTTTAACTTCTTTTGACATTTCTTTAAAAATATATCATTTATTTTATCATAATAAGACTTCAAATCTCCTAATAGTTCTAAAAATATCTCTTTATTTTTTATTTGAAAGATATGTGCTTGACACCAATATGGTACTCCACATTCTTTCATTACAATGCATATTTTAAACAAATGCATTGGACATCACAAAATAATAGTTCACATTTGAAGCTTTCTTTCTTACAACTTCTAAAGCTTTCAAATACTTTGTTAATATGAACAAATGATTTTCAAAGCTTTTTATATTTATTTTTTTATGAAAGTATTTTTCTTTAATAATAACTTAATATCTTTGTTGTAAATTTGACATTAAGATAGAGTATCCTTAATATCAATTTTATCACTTTTAATAAATCTATAATTTTTTACAAATTTTTTTATATTTGATTCAATCATAAACAATATAATTATAAATTTTTAATTCTTGATGATTATATATATATATATATATATTTGAGATATAACAAATAATTTTTATATAACTAATTAAATCACATATGTATCTTATCATCCATAAAAAATTCATGATAATTAGTGTATATACCACTTCAGATATATAACATTTCATTCTTAAAAATTATTCATAAATTTCCAAAGCTTGCTTGAATATAAATAAATATTTAGAAAGTTCTATAATTATTGCAACCCTTATAAATAAAATCAATTCAAACATTAATAAAACCACCTTTTATAACAATATACAAACATATATTATAAACATAAATTTAAATCACTTATGTGACAAACCTCAAGTTAAGTGAATTCAAAACATAGAAGCCTATTTTTTAAAGGATTCTCTATAAAATAAAATCTTATAGTAAAATCACATGTGCATTTAATCACATCATATTATGCATAATATCCAAAAAAATAATTATCATAACACTTTGTCAATATTGCTATTACTTCATCTCTAGTTGTCTGTTATTACTTTCTATATTCCTTCTTTTGTGTGTAATCTATACCATTAGCAAAATTACAAAAAAAACAAATCTGTTTAAAAATAAAAAATAAAATAATAAGATAAAATAGCTTAATTTATACTCACCTTATCTTAAATAAAACAAGGCTCCTAAATTATACAATAAATGTATTATTTCAATCTAAATCTTTTATATTCTATGCATTTGCATATCCAAAAATTATTATTGTTAAGCTCTTTACATAAGCAAATATTCTAATCTAATGTAGCTTTATATTTCTACACAAATATGTAATCATTTTGATACCACTCTCTATACTATAGGTCTAATCTTTTATCCTTTAAGAAAGTGTGAACTAAATATCACAAGCATTCTCTTCAAATAACAAGTTTGGTTCGTAAAAACAATCCTACACATAATCAAGATATAATATAGCTTACCAATTATAATTTCAAGATGTATTCTATACCTCTTTAACCAATACTATCTTATGATAATACTTCATTTTATTTATTAAGTGATTTTTACAAATATATTTTTTCTTTTTTTTCTTTTTTATAAATTGTGTAATTTTTTACTCAAATTTCAGATTTTGAGATTAAGAATGAGACAAGAATATGAAATAAATTATTTTATTTTCCTTGAAATCTTATACATTTAGTTTTAAAATCTGTAAATGTCATGTTAGATATTAAAATTGTAAATTTCATGTCCAAAACATTCATATTACAAATTTATCTTTGAAAATATCATTTACTTTAATACCTTTAATTATAAAATATAGCTCCAATACAACTTAATACAACAGCATTCTCTATTTAGTATGTAATGTGATGTTACACAATTTCTTTTACTTTAACTTTTAAACAAAATGAGGCACTCGCATATAATCTTATATCTACTTGGTATCATGATACAGTAGCAGCATAGTGCAATTGAATTCATTTCATTTATTGTTGAATCATGTTAATTGCCAATGGTTATTAATGACCATCATATTGTACCTGGAATGCATTGGAAAAGTAATGTTCCACTAAATAAAAGTTGATCCACCAAATATTGTTGTCTAGTCATATCGACAAATAGATTCAAAATAAATTAAAATTAAAATTAAAAATGTATAAACATTGGCATGAAAATGATATTAATTTAAAACAATTCAAAACTTATACAATTATTTAAAATACATTAGTCACCGGGTTAAAGGAGACAGACTGACAGAATTGGATTGCGGCAATCAGTAGCACTGCACAAATAAATTTAACATGAAAACATTATGATTGCTAATACTCTGTTTGCATGCACTTCTACAACAACAAAAACAAAAAATACAATCAAACAAAACAAGCAAACAATAAATGATTTTAGATTTTGCATGATACAAGCACCAGAGATAATTATGACCATGTGATAAATACAATTTGGACCATTTATATCCTACAAAAAAAAGAAAAAAGAAAAAAGAAAAGTTTTTGTTTGTATTTGATATCTTTATTTTGTTACCAAAATTAGATAATTGCAAGCCTTGTATTGTCTGAGATGGAATGTATATGTAACACATTTGAGCAAAAAATTAAATTAAATTAAATTAAATAAGATTTTTTTATATATAGTAAATTGTAAAATTGACCCAAACATTTACTAAATCAACCCACCCATTCTAACCATCATAAAAAGAATTCCGCTATCAAATCCAGGTTGGTTGAAAACCAATGAAAAAATGGTTGGCTTCTCAACCAATGATAATGGATGGGTTAATTTAATAAATTCATGGGTCAATTTAAAAATTCCATATATATAATTAAAAATCAATTGCAAAAAATATTTTGACACAATCACACGTGTTTTGAAAATCATACATGGACAAAAATACAAAGAGATTTTTTAACCAATATTTTGGAAACACATTTAGCAAGGTGTCCAATGCCCTTCGATACCCACAAGAACACACCTTACTTTGCCCATATTTACCGATATATGCTGCAGTCAGTTAGGGTTGAATCCCTGAGGGAGGGGGGCTCCCGTGTGAACAAAGTCCAATGTGGGGCCGCCCAGGATTAGGGCACCAGGTGTGAACGAGGCTCCACCCGAGCGAGAGCCAGGAATTTGAAACTGGCATGGGAAAGGGGGTTGGTTCCACCTGATGGCACCTGCCCACCACCACTAGTAAAGATTCAATGCCCACCACACTGGTTTTTGAATATAGGATCTTCCTTCTCCTTCTAATTCTTCTCTTGATGGATGAATAATATAACCGATGAATGAGTGGGCACATGGACGGGCCTCGCCCCCTCTCTACTCTCTGCAATACATTACAAAATACATACATGTATACATAGGGATTTGATGACTTCAATACATACACACTACAAAACCGGGTCAGGAGGGGGGTATAACCAGGCAAGCCCGAGTGGCGGGCAGTAACAAATACACACCCCCAAATCGTATGGGCCGGACACGTCTGAGCGACACGCGGGTGCCCTGCCCTCCTGCCCCTTCCCTCGCCCCTTTTCTCTCGACCGCCTGTCGCCGGCCCGGCCCAGACTCCTGCCAACCTGGGAACCAACCCCCCTTTTTGGTGAGTGCTCTTCACTTCCCTCGCACTCGCTGCTCAAGTTGAGGGAGGGAGGGAGTAGGAGTAGTCACTCACCCGGCCTGGCCCGGTCCGGTTCCGGTCCGCGGGGGCTGCGTTGCGCGACCCGTTCTCGTGGGGTTATCTCTGGTTCTCTATCGCTCGCTCTTGTGCATCGTACTGCTCCTACTTTTTCCCATTGTTGCTATGCTCGCTGCCCTGCGCTGCTTGGCCGTCCGTTGTGCCCCTCGCTCGTCAACCAAGCACTGCAGTTCGCTCCCGCATTCCTTTCTGCAGCACGGTGTATCTCTCTCTCTCTCTCTCTCTCTCCTCATCTGTTTAGCGCTGGTGCCGGTTCTCTTAAGGTGAGAGCTTCTGTTCTATCGGTGTTCTCGGTTTTGGTATGTGTGGTGACCGACGATCGGTTTGTTGTGCACGGTCGCTGGATGTATGGTCGTCTTTGTTCTTGTTTAGTTCTGTGTGGCGATTAACGTGTTCTTGGAGGAGTATTTTTGGCCTTTGTCTGCTGATGCGCTCAGCAGCGTTGCGTTAGTGTAGGCTTGTGCTTCACATGAGCGTGCCGCGCGTCTAGGCGTGGTGTTTGAGTTGAATCTTTTGCCGAATGACTATAGTTATTGATTTCTTGTTATCTGTAGATCTTGTGCTGAGATATGTGGTGTAGGGATTCGAGAAGTGCTATCCCCTTGTTGTGATGAACAGTTTTCATTTGATGTGGTTATCATACTTTGGAGCCTTGCATTCCGGATCGTCATTAGCTTCATCTACGTGGCTGGATTTTTCCGTCAACCGTAGACTGAAGTGCCTTAAGGGGTTACATGTGCTGAGTTGACTACATGTAACAATGGCATGCAAACTGATTGCGTGCACTTCATACTTGTATTCAGTTCGTTGTAGAGTCCGGGATATATGTTAGGTAGAATAAAGAATCTTATCTTTCGGCATTCGAATAAAAATTTCATCCTTTTTGAATGCACCTTGTTTGAAAGGTCGCCCCATGCCCACGGTTGACTGAGAACAATGTCTGCGCATCAGTTACTGATGGTCGCACCTGTTGTCACTAATTTGAGTGATTAAGGTTTCCTACCGGCTTTTTCTTTTCCACTGATTTAGTTTATTCTTCATCAAGTTTACAAATATTGCTCTGTATATCACGGTTTTTGTTAGTCTTTGATGTAATCATATTACCTGGGTTTATTATCTAGTGAACTATGACTGATATGCTGGCGCATATTCTCCTACTTAATTTGACCTTATTAGAAGATGTTCGTACTTCGAGTACCTTTTACTTAATGTAACTGAATCTATCATTGCTTTCGTTCTTAATCGTGCTACAAAATTTAACTCATTCTCTCGTTAACTAATGTTTTTGAGCACTTGCACTGTTTTTGAACTCCTGTAGGATCATTCTAAAAAATGGCGGGGGAAGGTGAGGATGTCCAGCCTTTGGTGTGCGATAATGGATCCGGAATGGTCAAGGTATGCACTGTCTACTGTTTTTTACCCTCACACGAACATTCACGTTCCCCTTCTTGTTATGATACACATTGTAACTCCTGGAATTTGACTCCAAATTAGGATGTGTTTACCTTCGCACCCTCTGGAAGATAATTTTCTGTTTCAATAATTCTACTCAAATGAATATAACCTTAACTTGCGTACCCTCAATTTTTATCATCACTTCATCTGTCTGGAGTTCACATCTCTTGTAACATGATGAGTAATCACGTGCGGATTTTATGCAGGCTGGTTTCGCTGGAGATGACGCCCCCCGCGCCGTGTTTCCGAGCATCGTGGGACGGCCGAGGCACACTGGTGTGATGGTCGGTATGGGACAGAAGGACGCGTATGTCGGCGACGAAGCTCAGTCGAAGAGGGGTATCTTGACGCTGAAGTACCCGATCGAGCACGGAGTGGTGACGAACTGGGACGACATGGAGAAGATCTGGCACCACACGTTCTACAACGAGCTGCGTGTGGCACCGGAGGAGCACCCAGTGCTGCTGACGGAGGCCCCGCTGAACCCGAAGGCGAACAGGGAGAAGATGACTCAGATCATGTTCGAGACGTTCAACGTGCCGGCGATGTACGTGGCGATTCAGGCAGTGTTGTCGCTGTACGCGAGTGGGCGGACGACGGGTATTGTGTTGGACAGCGGAGACGGTGTGACGCACACAGTGCCGATCTACGAGGGTTACGCGCTGCCGCACGCGATCCTGCGGTTGGACCTGGCGGGGCGCGACTTGACGGACGCGCTGATGAAGATCTTGACAGAGCGAGGGTACTCGTTCACGACGACGGCGGAGAGGGAGATCGTTCGGGACATGAAGGAGAAGCTGGCGTACGTGGCGCTGGACTTCGAGCAGGAGTTGGACACGGCACGGAGCAGCTCGTCGTTGGAGAAGAGCTACGAGCTACCGGACGGACAAGTGATCACGATCGGGGCGGAGCGGTTCAGGTGCGCGGAGGTGCTGTTCAACCCGTCGTTGATCGGGATGGAAGCTGCGGGGATCCACGAGACGACGTACAACTCGATAATGAAGTGCGACGTGGATATCCGAAAGGATCTGTACGGGAACATTGTGCTGTCGGGAGGATCGACGATGTTCCCGGGGATCGCAGACCGGATGAGCAAGGAGATCACGGCACTGGCACCGTCGAGCATGAAGATCAAGGTGGTGGCACCTCCGGAGAGGAAGTACAGTGTGTGGATCGGAGGGTCGATCTTGGCCTCGCTGAGTACGTTCCAGCAGATGTGGATCGCGAAGAGCGAGTATGACGAGTCGGGTCCATCGATTGTGCACAGAAAGTGTTTCTAGATCTGTACTGCACAGTTTTACATTTTTCAGGCTTGCATTTTGCTGGGATTGAGTTCTTGTTTTGATAGAACTCTGGACGCAAATGTCTTTGACTGCTTAGTTGGGCTGGCGAGCACACAGTAAAGAGTGGTCCATGTTGCCGAAAACTATGGTTTGTAAAAATAGAACGTATCTGGGCGCATAACGAACTGCTTATATATGTCGCTGTCTGTTAACTTCAATCTCTACATGTCCAGATCGATGCGGTAGAACCCGACCATTTTTTGATCGATGTTTGAACCTTTTTATGTTAAATAAAAGGTACCATGTTTTCAGCGCATTAATCATATTTATTTTGGTCACTATGGACTTGATGTACACCGGATGTTACAGCTCAGTTCTACTTCACAGTTATTCACTGACTTGCCCTGAAAAAGTCGGAGTGCAGATCTCGTTGTGTTTTGGTAATCTGGTTGGCCAGTCTCAGAGCTCTATTTTTTGATGAATCCAGTTGATTGGCACTCAATGTTTTTTTTTATTTTTTACTTTTATCATAGTGTCAAGGTTGCTACGCCAGGAATGCTGTGAGGCACATTCTACCCGTATGAATTTCCTCGTTCGCAATAGCTGCAAGCTCAATTTAGGTTTTTCTGAGCAAGTTGTAGAACTATCGTGTACTCTCACCAGATTTCAGCCTCTCAGTGCTGAGTGCTTTCGTCACGTTAACTAATTGTGGAAGATTTGGAATCATGGTTGCATCCCTTAGTTTGACAGAATTCACAGTCGTTAGTTGACTTCTCTATCTTGGTCCACCATATGTCAACCTGTTCAAGAGGGCTGTGCTCGGTTAGGTAATCACTCAGAAGTTTCTTCCTACAGAAAACTTGTTTTGTGGGCATCATCTACGTGGAAGAATTGTTTGAGCATTAAATCATTCAACACCTTCAGTTACATGAAGTAGGTTGGAAGCAGTGCCTTGAAGAGATCCTTCACAGAAAGCCTCTCAATTCTCATGAAGTCTGCATCTAACTTCTTTTGAAGTTTGTACACGTGTGGGCAGAATTGAAGTTGGTTTTGTGTTGTTTGAAACAACTGTAATTTAATAAATCCCAAACAAGACTAAGGCCATCTAACGTTTTCACATGTTTTAAAAAATTACATTGAACTTTGGGCTATCGTAGTTTTAGACAGATGCAATTAAAAATAAAAAGAAAAAAATGAAAAGAAAAAAGTCTTGTTTGTTTTAGTTGTCTGTTTTGTACAGTTTTGTGACCTATTTTAGAGTGTCATGTATCGAACATTTGACTCACAATTATAAGGTTTTATATTTTAAATGAGTCTTGTTGTCTTTTATTTTATTTTGTTCTACATTCTGTAATATTAAAACTTCTATTGAAAACACAACAAACATTTAATTTCAAGTTTTTCAAATTTATATATGCATATTTTGTATGTAAATTGTACAAATGTTCATAATGCAAATTGAAATATTTAATGTAAGATTATAGCACTTAAACCTGATCCAAAAGATAATAATTTTGGGCAAATAATTAAAATTATGATAGACAAAGTTTAGAATGTTGTAATAAAAATTTATGGTAAGTGCTAAAGTATGTAAAACAAATTTCATAAAGAATTGCTTGTAGCATTTTCAAGAGAAAAAAATAAATACTTACGACTATTTTTAAAATGACACAAATAGTAAATAACAATATATTGATGTATATATATATATATATTTAATATTTAACATTAGTGATTTTTAAACTTGCATAGTATTAATGTATGGGAACTGCAAGGTAGACACCTCCCTCTTACTGTATAGACACCTCTACATATACACAATAAAACTTTTACCTATGCTAAAAAGTTCCAAGGTAAATTTACAAAAAGAGATTCCTTATAAGAAACTAATAAGCTATTTAAAGTAAATAAAATAGTTATATGAAATATATTATGAAATATTTAAAGATTCAATTTAAAGAAAAGAAAAGTGCTATAAGCTATTGTATGTAAAACTTTTAGTGTAAATTTACCGTATAAATTTTAATATAATTAAGAGTTTTTATAGTATGTATGCTAAGGTGTGTAGCATAGGGGTGGTATTCACATAGTAAAAGAGAGATATTCACCCAATGGTTCTCTAATGTATTTATAAGGAATATGTTACTTATCATTATTATTATTAACAATGTCTTATTTTTAATTATAAAATATTTGATATTTTAACACATGTAATTGAGAACATGGATCTGGACAAACTTGTAAAATAACAATATATTCAAGAAATAATATCCAAGAATAGATATAGTTATAAAGTAAAAAGTTATTAAAATCACTTCTGCTAAGTAGAAAGAGATTAGAGGATCATGAATGAAGATTGGAATCAAGAAAGATGTTGATAAGATTGAAAAAGGTTTTTAGTTTTGCATCTATAAATACTAGCAAATATAAAGACAATGTAAAAGTTTTATAAGAACCATAAATTGATTTTGCTTACAGACTCAATATCTAAGTTATAGGATACTTCTATAGTGGCTTTTTAGAAGTAGAAAACTTATTAGTGAAGATATAATTGCAGTATGAAATAGATCTAACTTGAGTTTGAAAAGCTTTCTTAATATTTTTTAACAAATATAATATTATATATCCATCATATTAATGTCTACTTATACATACTTTTATTTTTATAAGTAGTGCATGTATATCCATGATATGTGTTAATGTTTATATATAAAACCAATAAGAAAAACAAATAAATAAATAAATAGACCAACATATCATTAATATTTTTTAAAAGTGAGAACAAATTTGAGTTAAGTACTTTATTATATATTTTTAAATTAATTTAAAATAATCTTATTTGAATGAATATTATAAAATTTAAATGATTTACTTTTAGTCTTTTAGAAATACAACAATGATAATGCTTTAAGTAGTTTTAGAAAGATTATTTATTAATATACTTACTATTTTATTTTGTAATAAAAAAATCAAAAGTATCTTAAAGCTATAAGTAGACCCATGCCAATATTCTATAACATAATTTTTTTTTAATAGAAAAAAAGGATGATGGTCGTTTTGCTTCAAAGTTAACAATCATAAAATTAATACACCCCACAATGCAGATTCAAATTACAATTAGTGCACCAACTCAATGTGAGAGGAATCACAATAGTGGAATAGTACATATTTTGCATACAACGAAAGTTTCAGAGGCAAACAAAACTACCTTTATGCATTATGTACACATTTCTTGATATTTGGAAAATATTTACAACAAAATCAGTAAAAAGAAACCTCAGTCATTCTAGAAGTTTCTGCAAAGAAGCTCAAGGGCATGCGGAGAAGCTCATAGCGCGGGGAACCCGTTCACAGTTCACACCTGCGAGAGGGGGGCCAATTGATTGTCTCTTTGTTCATGACGAATGCGAACCTCGTCGTCGTCATCGAGAACCGGCGAATTGCGGTGACGAGAATTAGTTGAGGCAGAAGAAGGCTCAGTCGGATCCGGGTCCTGACCGGACATGGCGAGATTACCCTATCCTCACTGAGGCTTTGCGATCAACGTCGCTGCTCCCCACGTCGCACAACCAGTTCCTCAGGATAGGCTGCTGTTGGGTCCGCGAGGGAGGGACTTCATTCACCTGCCATCTCACCGCTGTTGCTGCTGCTGCGGTCGATTTTGTGCAGCAAAAGCATTCGGGAAGCTGGTGGAGTGGTGGTTCTTCTGCTCCGCCGCTTCTTCTCATCCTCGCGCCTATTTTAGTGTATAATTGCGGAGACCGGGGAATGGTGAATTGAGTTCCGAGGCTTGTGTACGAGAGCTAAAACCCTAGGGAGAGGGAGGGCGGAATTGGTGAGATTAGTAGGGAGGTTTGTCGTGGAATAATAGAATAAGATGGCGACCTTGTCGATTCATGCGTGCTCGCCGTCGCTGTCGACCGCGTTGGCAGTGGAGACGAATGTGGCTGTGAAGCCGTATGTGGTGTTGTCGCTCTTGCCAGCTGCGAGAGGGTTGAGGCCGAGGAGGGGATTGCTGTCGCGGGGACCATCTCTGCGAAAGCATTCGGTGAGGAGGAATGGTCTAGTTGTGCCTAAAGCTTATTCCGGCCAACTGCCTGACCCTGAGCATGTGAGATTGGCCTTGAGTGCTCTGTCGAAGACGCCAGACGCGCTGGAGGGATTGCTTACCCGGACGGAGGGGCTGTTCTTCACGCTGGCGGATGCTGCTGTGGCAACTGATCCTGGTCAGGTGACCGACGCTGTTGTGCAAAAACAGGATGGAGGTTGGCTTGGAGGCATTACGAATACTCTTGAACTAGCATTAACGGTGAGTATGTTTTTCTTTTTCTTTTTCTTCCTATTCTTCCACTCTCGATGAAATCTCATATTTTTTTTTGTTTTTCTGAGAAACTCTCCTCGAACCTCGGTGGTTCATCAACTAAATGTGTATTATTTATTTTCTTTATCACAGTTTATTTTTCTGACGTTTACTTGCTTTATTAGTTGTGGATTTTAGAGAATTTATCGCGTCTTGAACTTTATTGAGAATTGAATCTACTGTGAGTCGTCACTATATTTACGATGTGTCTGCTTTATTTTTCTGATACCCGTAAATTTTCAGTACAGAAACTTTGAAATGCCATGTCGATATGTTTATATAGAGCGGTGAATTTACTTGCTATTTTTGTGTTCAAAATGGAAGCAGTGTTATGTCATCTAATTCTTGAGCCTAGCGAATCAGTCATTGACGTGGTTAACAGTATCTACACTTTTCTAAAGGCATGCACATATTGAGTTACGACACTGTTGATGCTACATACGTCTGAGCGATAGTAATCATGAATTGTAGTCTGGTTTCTGAGCGTGCGTTATGATAGACACCGGAGATATTTAATAATGAACAAAGAAAATGAAGTTGATTTTTACATCATATCTGTCTCAAATCCGCATTCTATATACTTCGTCAAAAAGTTCTTTTCATAACGAGTTTAGTGTACATGATAGCCTCTTCCTTGAGGGAGCACAGCCTAAACATCTTTCATGTGTCCCAAAGTTCATTCAATTTGATAATGACAAGCATTAATAGAGCACCGTGTTGAATATACTGGTGTCATTCGGAATGGTGATGACTTAAGCTTGCTGAAATTTAGAGGTAGCACCATACGAGATTCAGGGATTAACTGATGTTTTGTTGCTTGCAGTTTTTGAAGGACGGCATTGCTAAGATAGGCCTACCTTATTCGTATGGTTTTGCCATTATTCTTCTTACTGTAATCGTGAAAGCTGCTACTTATCCTCTCACTAAAAAGCAGGTACATGATTGTTTACATTTCCTTGTTTTTCCCCTTTGAAATCTCTTGCTTATAAGCTATCCTACTATTTCATAGATTTTTTCTTTGCAAAAAAGAGAAATTATCTGGTTTTGCACAGTTCTGAAACCGTAATTAGTGCTGGATTCGAGTATTGATTGTGTTGATGTATGTTAGTATCTGGTCGGGATTGAGTTTATTGTCAGGCCCAAACCCTATTTATTTTGGGAGAATCACATTGGTGTGTCACATTTAATTGAGAGTGGGATTTATGTGACAGGTAGAATCGACTTTAGCCATGCAAAATTTGCAACCTAAGATCAAAGCTATTCAGACTCGTTATCAGGGCGATCAAGAACGCATTCAATTGGAAACAGCAAGGTTGTACAAGCAGGCTGGAGTCAACCCTCTTGCAGGTGCGGTTGCTTCGATAAGCCCTTTCTGTGGAGACACTTGCATTGTTTGGAGAGTAACTTCAGGTTGTTTTGTGACATAGAATATAGTCGCAGAGGCACGCTAATACTAACTTGGTGCTACACGAAACTCGCTAAGAAACGTTGTGGTTTCTGATTGTACAGGGTGTCTGCCAACCCTTGCCACTTTACCGGTGTGGATTGGTCTGTATCGTGCTCTATCAAATGTTGCTAATGAGGTATTGCATCGTCAAATGCAGCGCATAAGATGGTTGTCTATGTATTGTAATTTGTTGCATATTTGACTTGTGAAATGTTAAGTGTCTACGAAAAATTTATAGCTATTGAAGTGCAGTAACGGATTAATTTTTTCTATTTCAAAGGTACATTTTTTGACAACGTTTCCGTCGAGAAGTCGTGTAAGCATGAACTTGTATTTCCGGA
The DNA here is from genome assembly GCF_059467195.1 of Physcomitrium patens. Classification (NCBI taxonomy): domain Eukaryota; kingdom Viridiplantae; phylum Streptophyta; class Bryopsida; order Funariales; family Funariaceae; genus Physcomitrium; species Physcomitrium patens. Next base: position 22,879,913 of record NC_143412.1, on the reverse strand, counting down.
ATTTACTGATGCAGTTCTGGACTTGCAGGGACTCTTGACTGAAGGCTTCTTCTGGATTCCATCCTTAGCAGGCCCCACTACAATTGCCGCACGTTCTAGTGGCAGCGGGATCTCATGGTTATTTCCCTTCGTGGTGAGTTGGTCCCTTGGACGCCACCCTTTTTTTTTTGTTAATGATTGTTGATATCAAATCAAATGACGCTGATCATATCTATAACATACAGCAGTTGGATCAGCCATGAAACGCTTTATTTTGTTCTTTGTTCAGTCCTTGTTAGAGTAATTATTGGTCTTGGTTTTTGTCTCTTCTGAGACGAGATGTGCCCTGTATGTGAAGTGGGTGGGCAGTAGCTAGCTTGATCAAGTGAATCATTTCTACTTTTCAGGATGTGCTTACTAATTGAACTTGATGGGTGATCAGGATGGTGCTCCTCCTCTGGGATGGGGCGACACAATTGCTTATTTGGTGCTGCCAGTACTCCTTATCGGTTCACAATACGTATCTATGCAGATCATGCAACCGGCTACTGCGGTACGCCTGTAACATATCTGCAGACAACTTCATTAACTTTCAAAAAAATTCAATATTTTGTGCACGTAACAAGCAGAGCTGATATTAAGAAACAAATAAAAATTTAACTTAAAAATCTATTCTACAGAAATCGTAACATGTTCGTAGGTGCACAAGAAATAGTAGAATAGCATCTAACCATAGCTGGTTCTGTTGCAGAGCAATGATCCAGCTCAAAATCAATCTCAGTTGATCCTAAAGTTCCTGCCCCTTATGATTGGTTACTTTTCTTTGTCTGTGCCATCAGGACTCAGTCTTTACTGGTGAGTTTATTTTTGTTGTTGTGTGTGTATGTGTGTCGTTTTTCAATTATAGTGCTCTCTTTGTTGTGATTACATTTGAGCTTAATTGTTATTTTCAAATCAGTGTTAAATGACACAATCAGACAAGCTCTGGTGCTATCGTACATTTTAAAAGTAATTGCTCTAAGAGTTCTTGTTTATGGTCAGGTTGACCAACAATGTGTTGAGCACGGCTCAACAAGTGTACTTGCGGCAGTTGGGTGGTGCTCAGCCAATAGTGGACAAGGAGGGATCAGGCATAATTAGTGCCGGTCAAGCTAAGCGGACTCCTCTCCCACCTCCATCTGCTACTGCTACTGCTACTGATGCCCCTACTAGTACGTCAACAAAGGACAGCCGTGGTACAAGGTTGATCATTTATTACGCTTATCTCGGACTCCTCACTCCTTGGTATTACTTTTCGACGAGCTGATTCATTTGTGTAATTAACCTCTGTCAACATTTTGCCAACAGGTTCAAACAGTTAAAGGAGGAAGAGGCCAGAAAGAAGGAGGCTCGCCGGAAAGCAGCCGAAGAGGCTTCAAAAGCTGCCGCTGCTAAGGCTGCAGAAGAGCGAGATAATATATTGAGGGCACAACTAGCGCAGGAAGCTCAGAAATCAGCTGCTTCAGCCGGAGAAACCAGTGACGAAGCACAAGTTGAAAGTGATGGAGAAAAGGAAGACTCTGATAATTCTAAGGTATTGACGCTAACTTTACTATTTGGATCATGGTACCAGTTTGAATCAGTTGACATGACGAATCATTGTTCACCTCACATCCTCTAATTTCGATAAGTATAATGCACTAGACTTCGCTGCCTCCCAGAAATTTTGGCATGCATAAATTGCTCCTAATTTTTTAAGCATGTATTAACAATGTTTTCGACGACCTGAACTTTGAACTCTGGACCTTCTGTGCCTTCTGAAGGATAGAACTGGGCTGAATCAATCCAATTTCGAGCGGAAGATGCATCAGACATAAACTTACTTAAATCACCTTTTGTTTCAGGCGATTTCTTAGTCATGAAGTTCTCATTATCATTGGAATGAAACACCTTAAAGAAAATCGATTCTAGCAACACGCGAGTAAGACGAAGCTTGTCTAGGATGCGTATTTCTGTTAGCAATGCTCCTATCTAATCTTGGGACCATCCGACTCTTCGTTTCATGAATTCGAAAAAAAAGAGTAAAAACAGTAAATAAAAGTACAAAAAGAAAGTATTGACTGGCAACGATATGCAAGGACTGTTGCTGACTTCAGTGAACATATTGGCTGCAGGAACAGGCCTTAGCTGCAAATGGAGCCGTAGGAGATTCGTCGGGGAAACAAGCAAGCAAGCGATCGAAAAGAAGGCGGTCTCCTTAAGTGTTCTCTATTCTGATTATTGAATACTTGATTTTGAAGTTGAGTTTAATGTGATCCAGCTTTTCTCTTGGGTAATGCAATTGTAGACTGGTAACTTAAGTGTTCGCTCCATCTTCGTGGCTTTGGATCAGATTTTTACAATTCAACCCAAGTTTGTATATTAAGCTGGAGTTACTTACCTGTTCCAACTTCTCTTTGGAGGGATTGGATAATGCGGCCAATCTGGAAGTTGTAGGCGTTCCCGCTAAGAGATAGATATCAACTTCAGCTCTAGTGGTATTCGTATGCTATTTTTAGGGCTACGTATATTGGTAGTTGGTTCTTGTGTTCCAGTGAGTGAATCGATATCTTAATCAATTGATGAGCTTTTCCCTTTCTTTATAACTCTGATTTTTGTTACCCAGGTTATCTGATACTCTGCACGATGGTTTTTCACTTCCAGTTTTTCACTTCTACTCACTAATGGAATACATTTCAAATACCACTAGGTAAAGGATTCTCTGGTGAAAAGATTGTGCGCACCTCTCCATTTTGTTGTATCCTTCCGTAGCGTGCGGAACCTTCTGTAATTTGGGGGGGGGGGTTGACTGTAGTTCTTAAGGTTACCTCTAGCCGTAAAGTTCATGCCAATCGAGTCAATCTTCTATACGATATTTTGTAGACGGCTTCGCCAGATGATTAGTACGTGTGTATGCAAACATTTGATGAATGCCTCTGCGCACGTACTGGAGATAGTTGGAGAATTGCCTGGCCTACCCACCTGATGCCTCAGAGCCCCATTGAAAGATAATATTATTATTGAAAGTACTGAAGTGCAGAAATTCAACACACAAACCGTGTGTCGGAATGCTACATTAATTTCTCAGTTGCTTTTTTTTTTATTTTTTTAAAAGTATCATCCGCTTACAGGTGGTAATCATACTTCAACCCATAATCCTGTAGCTCACTGAACCCAACTAGAATTAATGATCTGAGCCTTCCTCCACTCGCTCATTGACTCCAACTGTCAGTCAGCCGACGCTCTGAGGTCCACCAGTGTTAAAGCCACCAGGGGGAGGGGAGCTTAAGACCAAAGTACAGAGGACTGTAAGCGGCCCTGTATATTCCGAGGGGGCGCGGGAATAGGTTCCAGGGTGACCATTAAAGAAGAGTGCGGAGAACAGGAGCCCCGCCAACCAACTCTGCCCAGCTCTTCACCAACTGGTATACTGTGGTAATGCCCTCCTCCACCACCTACATAGTAGTCTGTTTCAGCCTCGAGGATGGGGAACGCGAATCCTCCAACCCCAGCCTATGCCAATGCCAATGCAGGGCTGGCCTTCTTTCTTCCTATGCACAAACTCCACTATGAGTGGGTTTGGTGGTGCCTCATCCACCCCCCTTATCATTCATAGGAAAGAAGCCAATATATATATTATATATATATATATATATATATATGTATGTGTGTGTGTGTTTTTATTCTACTTTTAACTTTTTGTGAAATTGCTAACATTATTCTGGGTGTCTGTCTTGGGGATAAGAGTTCACAACAAAAGGTGTGTTTATTGTGTACATGAACAGTGTGTGTCAATGTTAGGCTGGTAGAGAAGACTGGTTTTGAAGTTTGGGAGTGAGCCATAACAATGTAAGTTGCAATGTAAGGTAGCCAATCTATTTCCAATAACTTAAGCATTTCACCATATGTGCAATAAGTGTGGAAATGAAAGAAAAATATTTTTATGTAGGAAAATGGAAATTAAGAGGATTCCATGTGTTTTCACACAATTTGATCCAAAAATAGATATTTCAGATATTTTGTATAAATATTTTAGCTGAAGATTCTTTTCAACTCAAAACTAACATATATGCTGATCTAATTCCAATCAGTGGAGGGTTACAAAATTGAAAACCCTCCTTTTCCATAATCAAGAATTGTGGCACCTAATTATGCTATTAAGCTTCACCTATTTCTATACCACATATGGATGTTAATGTGTGGATGAGGTAACCAGAATTCAACCTCTTCTTATTGAACTTGAATTCCATCCCAACCAATCAACAACTGCCACCTAAATTAAAACATGCCATCTTGCGACACTTTTTATGATAAAAAAATGCTGTAAACTTAATAAGCATTGGACTTATTTCCGACTAGAAGAGTGTCAGAACCAGTCATAGATTGGTTGCCAAACTCGTGGAAATCCCTACTCTATAGGTTGGAAATATGGAGGTGGTCTAGAACAAGTTGGCTACCTTAGACATGTTTTTATGATATTTTTAATTTCTAATCCTTTGAATAAATGTACAAGGTTTTATTGAGATACATAAACATTAATTTAAGACATGCTTTGAATTGGATGTTTGGGATTAACAATGTGCAAGGTGGGAGTTGTGGTATTGTGAAATAATGTGTTAAAGCAATAAAAGTTGGTATATTATTATGCCGCAAAAATTATTCATGAAAATTTGATATCAAATTCTTTTTGTTGAATGCATTTTTATATCATGTAAGAGTGCAAATGAAGAACATGTAGAGTTAAAAAAAAAAAAAATAGCCACTGTTTTGTATGTGTATAAATAAATCACTTTAATATATATATGGTAAAAAAAATAAAATTTTACATATATATATATATATATATATATATATATATGTATATGTTTATCACTTATTTATAATTAAAAGAGCTCAGGAATTATTTGAATGTTTACCAGCTAATAAATTGCATGGAAAGAACTTAAACTCAAGTTAGAAATTCATTTAGAATACTGTACCATTATATTCAAAGATATAAGTGTGTGTTCTTTTTTTTCTTCTTTTTTTCCCTTTCCATTCAACAAAATTAAGAAAAAAATAAAAAAAGAAAACCTGAATGAAAATGATGGTTCAACCTTTACAGGACTTTAGATTGTGAATCACATTTATATAAACCCTCGCTGATACTACATCATCCTATCATATTAATTTGATAAGACATTGCTGGATCATCCAAATTAGAATATAGATAGAGGAAGAAAAAAAAACTAAAACAAAAAACTAATTAACATTGTGAGAAGGGAGCCTTGGCACCACAGATGCCAAGCTCACCCATTCTTTGAGACCCAGAAGGGCAAGATTTCTTATAATATTGTCAAAAGCTTACTCTCAACAAATAAATTTCACACACTGTTATACTTATGTTGAATTGTTTTTTGTTTTTGTAAGGAATGAAAACAACAGCAATACAAGAAGAAGAAGAAGAAGAAGAAAAATTAACAAAGAAAATAAGATGTTTGACATGGGCTTTTGGTGATCAACTCTCATGCTCCAATTGAATGTGTAAATAGGAAGAGCAAATTGTCCATGTCTATGAGAAATTTATTGTTTCCATATCCACCAAAGGATCTGATACCAACTTCTAGAGATGTTCTAATTGAAGAATTTGAAGTTTCTAGCACCATCTACAACTTCAACCTTAGATTTGTCAATTAAAAGGCCAACTGCTAGAAGAAAGCTAAAATGAAAGACTACTAATAGAACCAAATAAATAGAGAGTGATTGATCAAAGTGTTGATTGATGATTTCGTTTTTGGTCCATTTAACCTTTTCTTTTTCTCTAAGATTGTTTACTCCAAGTTTTGCTACTATTTAAAACTGAGGAGATAGTAAAACTTCCTGCATAGATATGTGTTATTTATTGTATCATCAATAATTCTGTTGCACAAAACTTAAATTTAAGTACTCACGAACCATCAACATTGAAAAGGTTTCAATACTTTTAATTGCCCCCCCACACATACACACACACATGAATATCTCTCTGGAATAATAAAAATTAAAAATAGAATTCACACTTCTATTTTGTTAGCATACCTATATTTTAATAACAAAAAAATAATTGTTTGATAAAACAAATCCATAAAACATATCTAAAATATCATTGTTGTTATTGTTTGTTGAAGATGCTCTAAAAATACCAGTTCAAAGATGCTATTTACTAAAGACATGTGAGGTTGCATTGGAAATTAGAAAATAAAAATTAGGCCTTAAGTTGGAGTGATCTTAACTAGTCAAGAAAAATTTAAACATCAAAATCTTATCTATGTATCTATCTATATATACATATAAATACGATTTTGAATTAATAAAAGGATGGCACCAACACCATTGACACACTCACAAAAAAGGAAAAAAAAGGAGAAAGAGTGTCCAAAATACCCTTATTAAAGAATGGGACTTTTATGATTGTAGATATATTAAATAGTATGAGACACTGGGTATTGCTCTTAACTGTACAATATGCATTTTTGTTGTTGTAGCAATAGCTTTTGATTTATGATTGATGGGGTTCTAAATTTAGTTTCTTGTTGCTATTGACATGACAAAAATGCTGATCTGGCTGCTTTTTTTGACAACATGGTGATTCGTTTTTCTTGCAATTAGCACAACAAACTTGAGGATGGGGATACAACTCATTTCAAGTCAATCTGCTCATGTGTGTATTAGTATGCAAATAAATAATCAAATCTGATATATATGGTGAGATAAGAACATGAACTAGTAATGCTAGAGAAATTCTGAATTATGTTGTTTTTTTTTTTGAATTTTTTACACTTCAGGTGAATTTGGAACTATTATTTAGATGTTTGATAAGCATTTCCCATTTTTCTGTGTGGTGAGATTAGTTGATTGCCAAATTTTTGGTATGGGCTGCTTCTGTGTATAAGTATATACTTTGATACCAATATATATATAGATTCATTTCTTAATCATTGCAATTAATGAAACCACAGAGTAAGAAAATGATGTAACCTAAACTAACATACATTGTAGTAAACTTTTATTTATAAATATGTTCTGCTTAATCTATGTACTTTACAATTTGTAATAAGCTCTATAAACGTCTAACACATGATTGCATATTCCTTTTGGGTTGTGAAATGCTTGACTAATAATTGTACAGTGTCAAAAACTTAAAAGTATAATTATTCTATTTCTACCAATGAAATCTTCCATATTTACAACAATCTATTTAAATGTCAATAACTACATACATAAATATGTCTTGTTTACTTAACTAAGAACCATTAACACTAGTTTGAAAATCAATGTTTCATAAAACGATATTTAAAGTTGAATATGGTTTTTGAAATTTTACACACTGGAGGGTATTTTTCATGTCAAAGAAAGTGAAGCTGATTTGTATGTAAATGAATTTATGAATACCTAAATTTAAAAATTCTGCATTGAAGTCTTAAAATAAAATTTGAGATATTTCACTGTTTACTATTAAAATAAGGAATTTACATAAAACTGATAAGGGAAAAATACATTAAAATTCATCTTTTGTATTATTTTTATGTTATAATTTTTTATATAATGTTTTATTGTTATATAATAAACTCTTATGTGGTATTTTGAGTTTCACTATTAAATTTACATTAGGTTTAAATAGGATTTGTTAAAAAAATATTTGTTTCTTTTAGTAACTAAGATGAATTAATTTTCTGAAAACACACTTCAAAGAAACTGGACATATGTCATGCTAAAGAGTTTCATAACGCTCTCTTAACTTTGATTTTTAACTATAATTTTCCAATTCAAAACATTCCAATGTGTTTATTTTAAATTTCAACGTAGAAGTCAAACTCCTTCCTCTTTATGGTTTATCAATTATTTAAGTTTGGATGCTTTTCATCCATCCATTTGGGGTTTGTGGGTTTGGTGAAGGAATAGTGAGATGAAGTTAGGGCTTTCCCTTAATAATGCAAGGTCAGTAAGGCCCATTGAATACGAATGGCATTAAATAGTAATGGTCATTACATTGTGGTACTGAGACCCCCGCTTCTGCTGAATACGCATGGATGGATGAATAAATGAACGCCTTTACTCCATTCGTACAACCCCTACTTTCATCCATGCATTACGGTCCTCCTGCCCTTATAAGTGCCACGTGTCATCATGGCCCTCGTTTCGGTTTATAAAAATAAATAAACAAATAAATAAACAATTGCTACTTCCATAAATAAATAAACAATTGCTACTTCCATAAATAAATAAACAATTGCTACTTCTATAAATAAATAAATAACTACTTATATTTTATGTGGAAGCTTCTAGAATCTTGTAAAGCGGGGGGACATGACCTTCAATGGGTTTTGCAGTGCACAGGCTTGAGCAAAAAATTATTTATTTTTAATATATATATATATATATATATATATATATAGGATAAATCATTAACAATTATTGTTTTATATCCAACACATCAATGTATTCGAACATAGTAAGACTGGATGGAATAGAACCATTAATTTTGTAAGTGTTGAGTACAAGTGTGCGTTGTTTAGTAAAGATATTAACTAGTAATTAGGGAGAAAGCTGAATTTAGCAAAGTAGAGGAAGAGTTAAATTTAAAAACTATGTTTTTGATAGAAAATACTACAATCTTAAGGGGCATGAATTTTTTAAGAAATTGGTTTTATACGGTTTTGTTTTTGTTTTTATTTTAAATAGTTACTTTTACGTTCATTTGGTTACATATCATTGAATCATTGGTCATGGGTTATAAATCATGGATTAACTAATCCCAAGCATAATTTTTGAATTTGAAGTTTAAATGTAAACACCAGAGTTGGGAAGAAAAGCATATTATGATTTTTGGTACATGGTGCATAACCAAATTGAGTTTACTTGATTTCTTTGTATAATGTGATAGGTATTCTAACATTTACATTATTTAATTTTGGACTTTCAAATCTCAGACAAAAATTTCAATCTGATATTCTCATAAATGTTGCAAATCTATTGAAAATTTATTAGCATGGTTAATTTCAATAACTCAAATTACATTGATTTCAACTTTTTTAATGCATCATTTAACAACATAATTGAAATTAAAAACTGATTTACAAACTCCTCCTCTCTTCCTTCAAGCATTGTTTATTATTTATTTATTTATTTATTTTTATCTTTCTTTTACTTTCTTCTGTAATGTAGAAAAACTTTAAGGATTGCAATAATTCTTTTCACATCAAACTTTTAAAGTAAATTCTTTTAATATTTTTTATTTCTTAATCACATCTGATCTTGGTCTTAGCTCTGTTGTATAATTTGGTGCACCTTCCACATTTTCAATTGAAGATGCTAACTACCAGCCCCACTTCCATCATTTATTGTGTTCATTTAATTCAATTCAATTCTTTTCATTTCATTTGATACATTCATGGCCAACCATGAGCTCCAAGTGAAGTGCCTCATCAGACACAAAAAGTAATATCTCAGAGACCTACTTCCACTGGCTATTAACTCCTCCTCAATTTGTCATGTTAAAGCCCCACTTTGTGATGGACTTGCAAACCATTTGTGGGCTGAGGGAGAGAGAGCCCACAGTAAATAAACTAAGATTTTTTCATGTGTGCAGGTAGCCATCTTCATAATACACAGTGAGAGTACAACCCAATGACAGGTAGAATCCCATTCATTATTCATTTATGAATATGTGATGTATATCATTTATTTGCTTTGCCTTTCTTCCAGTCTCTCAAGCCAATTCACCCATCATATCTCCCTCAGGGCTATTGTACATCCATGAAACCTCCTCTCTTTTCCTCGTGCAATGGATTAATTGATCCCCTTCAATGATGTGAATTATACACTCTCTCACATACACTGCCTTAAGAAATCCACCCACTTTCATACACATTCACTCTTTATTGTCATATATAAATATATATATATATATATACACACACATACACACACACACACATATATATATATACACATCTAAAAGTGTGTGTGTGGATATTTTGATAGATATTTTGATATTCATTCATTCATTCACAGGGATGAATTTTTATATCGATATTAGTGCTCACTGGCTGTTTTTATTCTTTAAGGAGATTCACAAGAACCACTATTGCTAGACAAGAACAAGCAAGGGACTAGAGAGTGAGACCAAACCAGTGAGTGGTAGATTAACTTGACAGCAACAAAACAGGAGGACAAGAGAGTGCAAATGAGAATTGCACTGTTGTGTGTGATACGTCTTCATACGTGTTTTGTCATAAGCAGCAGTGAGCAGCAGCAGCGAATGAGTTTCTCTCTGGGCGACTTCAACTAAGCCAGCCGGGGCAGGAGAGGACTCTGACACGCAACAATCTCCATGTGGGAGTATTCAAGCCCCCTTTACTGGCATCATCGACCATGCATCCCATGACAGAGCATTGGCAGTTGTTGTTTATTATGTAGTTTTTGTTTGTTGGACTAGGAGGAGGGTGGTTAGAGGGCCTGATTAAGGGAGCTAAGTGGGGCCTCAGAATCTAGAAAAGTGCCGAAGGGAAACACTGCTCGGGTGGGCACGGGCTCTGCTTCACTGCAGCACAGCACAGTATGTGTCATGGGTGGGTGGTCGAGGTTGGCCAGATGGTTGGCATAAGAGACAATGCGGGGGCACTGTCCTAGGATCGCAGCTTCAAAATAATGAGCTCCCATAAATGCCCTCTTCAACTACCTTGTCTGCTTCGTCTCTCCTTGTCGCCCGGGGTTCAGGAATTCCGGTGCACCCTACCTCCTTTTCCCCCCACTCCCCCTCCCTCCCCCCACCCCCTCCTGAGGTCTCATGTTATCGCAACCTGCAGTTTGTTTTTTCCCTTGGCAGCATGGCCACGCTCTCCACACCCGAAGCAAGCGAGCTTTGAAGCTTCTTCCCCTTTGCTGGACGCATCGTTAGTCGAGGTGGGCCATCAGTCTCGTTTCGAAGTTTCCTATGTTTCATGAGTTGGATCAGCTGAGTAGTTGGTGGTGGCGGGTTCTGGATTGAGAGTTCAGTTCGTGTTCTGCTTCATCAGGCTGGTGATTTTGTTGGAGCGCTGGGAAGCTTGGCTGGACCTTGAGTCTCTCAACATCCTGTTGCAGGAGCAGTCGTGTTGAGGTAAAGGGACTAGTTGTTTTTTCTTCTTTGCAGTTGGGTCTTCGAGGTTCTGTTTCGCAGCACGCTGTGCTTAGTTCTGGATACAAGGGGTTGGGTTCGGTTTTCGAAGCTTCGGTCATATGGTGGAGGCGGCCGACGATGGTTGCTGTACATACAGCATAGGTCGGTGGTAAAGAATCTAGATGAGTTTCGTCTCCTTCTTGCGCCAGTCCGACGTAATGGACCATGGCTCGTAAGTGTGAGTTACAAGGACATGAGTATTCGAGGTGCATAGTATGCTTTTGCAGCTAACTGTGTCGAGTTGGTCAATACCTTCCGCATGCTTCGACGGGTCTATCCGAACTACTGTAGCTCATGGGAGATTTGTTATTGGGCAACTAGACTGCACTTTATTCAGTGTGCTATCGAGCATTGAGAGGGCGACTTGCTTTTCCCACGGCTAAGTGATCTTTTGTCAACTAGTTTTCACGAGGTTAAAAATACTGAAGAGGGACACAAATGTGCTTGCTAATATACTTATTACGCGTTGGGCACATCACCGGAAGAGGTTTTGCACACAGCGAGCCCAATGCTTCATGTTCCAGTGGATCTCCCCAACACGGGTGGTATTTACAGATGTGAAAGGTGCCTCGACGTACAAGTCATTTTATTATCTCAATCCACCAGAACCGACATTATTGCGTCACAAGTGTTGAGAGATTCATAGCTTCGTCCTCAGTCTCCGCTGCGCTAGAAGCTGCAAATATTTTGTTCACTCGACTCATGTCACTCATTCCATGCTTATAAGTTTTTAATTTTGTCCCGAATAAAAGAAATTACGCTACCAGATACTTGGTTTAGATAAAAGGGAGACGCAACAGTTCAAGGTTTAAGCATCTAGGCAAACTGAGAAACTCGTGAAACACGGGCGAAGATGAGTATTGGGTTTAGTGTAAGCAATGTTGGTTGAAAGCACTGAGAAGTCTAGCATGCATTGCAACTACAAGTGATGACAGTCGCAAGTAAAGGAATGATATTGGCAAATAATTTCAGGTCGCTGTAGAGGTGAATGCGGAGCAAATCAACATGGCAACTGCTAACGGGAGGCACGGGCAGCTTAGTTCTGGCACGCAACGACAAGTGCCTCACACAATGCCCGGCATGAGCCCCTTGAGCGAGAGCCTGTGGCGGGACAAGACTGATACTGGAAAGGTAGGAGATATGTCAGCGCGCCTGACATGGGTCGACTTGTGGGTTACCATTGTTCAACGTGGATCCAAGCAAGCCATTCTGCAAGGAATTACAGGTACGCAGAGAGTCACACACCAGGCAAGTTATTCATCAAAAAAAAAAAAAAAAAAAAACACTTCTCGAAACAGTTACTTCGCAGATCCTGCGCTGTGTTGGACGATGACACGTTTGGCTTTAGATTTCGCGCAATTGAGCCGTTGTGATGAACATCTCGTTGAGAATTTTAAAAGAGAAACCGATAATTACATCTAAGCAACTCTGACAACGCAGAGGGTTGCTATCGACCTGTTGCGTTTCCAGCTTTTTTTTCATGACTTGGGAAATTTCTGAGGACTAGAGGTGTTCAAGCACTGCATGGGGTTGAGATAAAAGTTGATTTTTGGTGATTTCAGGTTACGCGGAGCCGGGATCTTTCATGGCCATTATGGGTCCATCAGGGTCGGGGAAGTCCACTCTGCTAGATACATTAGCAGGTATTTAGATTCATTAAAACTCCACTGCATCGGTTCCACGAGAGATCGTTACTGTGTTGTCGTGTTAAGCAGTTACATCAGAGATTTTAGTGAGTTTGGTTTATTCAGCTGCAGTGTGGGGCTCGTGGGGTGGAAATGTCCAGGAAGACTGGCGAAGAACGCTGCGCAAACAGGACAAGTTCTGCTCAACGGTCGTCGCAAAACAACTCTGTCGTACGGAACTGCTGTAAGAACATGCACCGCATTCGAAATGAGTGAAAAACAACTCTTGGCAGGGGACCCCCTCTAAACATTCTTCACATGCAATGTCACAACTTTTTTCAGATGAATTAATGCGCTTTTTGCTGACCAGGCGTACGTGACTCAAACTGACGAACTCATAGGAACACTCACAGTGAAGGAGACGATTTATTATTCAGCCAGTTTGCGGATTCCGAGCACTGTAACGCGGTCTGAGAAGAAAGCCATAGTGGACAGCACCATTCGGGAGATGGGACTGTATGACTGCCGCAATACGCCGGTGGGGAACTGGCACCTGCGGGGGTTAAGTGGAGGCGAGAAACGACGGCTGAGCATCGCGTTAGAGATTTTGACTCGACCTCGTCTGCTCTTTCTTGACGAACCCACCAGTGGATTAGATAGGTTCGCATTCAAACTCCATGCACTTCAACCAAGCTTCAACACATTGAGAGCAGGCTAAGTTGGTTGCAAATCGTAAACACAATCAGTGATCAAGTGTGTTGAATGAACATTACTTTTCCTCCCTGCAACTGATAGATGGGGTAATTCACTTGCAGCGCTGCGGCATTTTTTGTGGTCACAGCATTGCGGAATCTAGCAAGAGATGGGCGTACCATCATTGCCTCGATCCATCAACCCAGCAGTGAGGTGTTTGAGCTCTTCGACAATCTGACCCTCCTCTCTGGCGGCAAGCTTATCTATTTCGGACAAGCCAACAATGCAATTGAGGTACAATGATCTCAGAGTTCTCACTGTCGCTGGCACTGGTAGAAATCACTCATCCTCGATTTTGGCTGGGATTGGGCTCGTGGGCATGCAACTGCGAAAAAGTTTCGATTCTCTTCCTTGTGAGGTAGATGGCCTGCATTCTATTAAACGAGGGATTGCTTGTTTGGTAACAGCATTTCACATCTGCAGGGTTCCCTTGCCCCCAACTTCGGAACCCCTCGGATCACTTCTTGCGTGCCATCAACGCTGATTTCGACCAAGTGAAGTCCAATCTGAAAGGATCCTTCAAAATAAGGGTGAGCCTGCACGTTCCCACGAGCCAGTGTGGCGAGCAGATGATTAGATTGCAGGTTTTTGTCTTGAAGATTGCGCTTCCGCATTCCACTTCTCACGTGGATTGCAGTGCTAACCATTTGTAACCTAAATCTGCCATTGCAGGACCGCGAAAGCATAGATCCCATCGACAGGATGAGTACCAACCAGGTGGTTAAGATACTCAGCGACGCATACCAGAGCAGCGACTACGCCATGGGAACTATATCGCGAATCCATGAAATTCTGCAAATGCAAGGGACGCTACTTGAAGCCGGTGGAAGTCAAGCTAGTTTCTTCAAGCAGTGCCTAACCCTCACACGTCGCTCATTCGTCAACATGAGCCGAGACATCGGCTACTACTGGCTTCGCCTTGTAATCTATATCGTCCTTTCGCTTTGCCTAGGCTCCATCTTCTACGACCTCAACACGAAATATGAAGGCATTCTGGTACGTCTGCTTCACTCTGCAAAAGTTTCTGGAGTTTCTCATTTGAAACGGTGCACATGCAGTGTAAAAATCTCTAAATGCAAGTCATTTACTCAATCCAACTCGTATCTGACAGGGAAGAGCAGGATGCATCGCTTACGTGGGCGGGTTTTTGACCTTCATGTCCATTGGGGGATTCCCATCGTTCGTGGAGGATATGAAGGTACTGATCTTCACTCATGTTCGATGGATGCGATCATCTATCTTGATGTGAAGAACTGATTCCAAAATTATGGAACAGAGAACATTGCAAGGCAGAACATAGTGACTGAACGATGGAGTTGAGTGCCTTTGTGCAGGTTTTCAACCGGGAGAGGTTGAATGGGCACTACGGGGTGCTAGCCTTCGTGATTGGCAACACGCTCTCCTCACTTCCATTCCTCTTCCTCATATCTCTCGTTTCCAGCCTCATCGTCTACTTCATGGTAGGCTTGCACCCCGGATTCGAGCACTTCGCCTACTTCGTGATCTCTCTCTTTGCTCAGGTGGCCATAGTAGAGAGCCTCATGATGGCAGTCGCAAGTCTGGTCCCCAACTTCCTCATGGGCATCATCACCGGCGCAGGAATCCAGGGCATCTTTATGCTGGTAGCAGGCTTCTTCAGGCTCATTGACGACCTCCCGAAGCCCGTGTGGCGGTACCCCCTCTCCTACATTGGATTCGACATGTATGCTCTTCAGGTAACCTCCGAAACCCTAAACCCCAAGTTGGTCATCCGGCTAGAATTTGAGATCTCTATGATATCCCTCTATCTCGAATTAGTCATCGACGGCTGCGTGTGATGACAGGGAATGTACCTGAACGAATTCATTGGGTTAACTTTCGAGAACTACGTACTGGACGGGAAGAAAATCGGTCCCCCGATTCCAGGCTGGTACGTGATCAGAGAGATGTACGGGATCAGAACCTCGATGACGAAGTGGGAAGACATCGCGGTGTTGTTCGGCATGATCATAGTGTACCGCATCATCTTCTTCATCTGCATCAAGCTGAGGGAGAATCTGGGGCCTTACATGCGCTTCAAGGTCACGCAGTACCGCACCAACAGGAAGCTAGCTCGGAAGCCCTCGGAGCTGCAGAACGTTATCCGCCCCGTGGTGACCCCAGTGGCAACTCCGCAACACGACTCCGTCCCTCTCCAATACTCTGCCAAACGACACGCACTCGAACATCACCATTAGCATTCTCTCCGACCTCGATCCACAATCTACCATTCCTGTACACCAAAAACAATCAGTCACTTTCCTGCAGGACCCCAAAATTCATTTAAACTTCCGCACCCACATCATCGAACTAGTCCCACTAGTCCACTAGTACAATTCTGATCTTGAGCCTGGAACTGTGTCCGTCAAACCTCAAGGCTCAGAATCAGTATTCAATAAACACAGGCTCTCTCTGCGAGTTCAGCGATGTGTATCAATCGCCGACACCGAGTAGGATCTCGTGTAGAACTTCATGCCCTGTCGAATCTCAGTGACGTGAACCAGTTTGACACGTGAAAAAGATTAATTGCCAGCGTTGCAAGCTTGGACTCCTCCATGAGTACAAGCATCATGTTGGACACAACTGCGGTGCAATCTGCCCCACAGCTTACTTGTAATTTTGGCCAGCATTCGCCTATCAAAATCAAATGTATGATTTGCTTTAACTCTTGCACAAATTAAGCTCGCAGATTCGTTTGAAATTAGCATTATATTGGAACAGGCGAGTTTTATTTTATTTTACTTGATTTTATTGTTTTATCTCAATTCTGACAATATTGCATTATGAGGAAATGGTTGTGATTGTCTTATCTGTTTTTAATGTTCTGTCTCTTGACCTTGAAGGATCTATCTTGTTACTAAAAGTTTTGGTTTATTGCAGACACGTGGGATTCTGTGCTGGAGTAGTGAGTGATGATGGGTCACTAGTGAGCTGAAGAACTATATCTGAGGGAGGTGGAATAAAATCGTAGTAACCCCTATAATTTGTTCTCTTGTAGAAAATTTGATTTCTGGTGCAGCATCTATTGAATTTCCAGACAATTGATGTGAGTTTGTTGGGAGAGTTGGAGTTTTGTTTTTGTGTCTTGAACAAAAATCGACTATTGTCTGCAATGAGGATGACCTAGATGAGTTTCATTTCTTTGCTTGCCAATTCATCTTGTCATTTCTTTCAACCTTTATTATTTACAAAGAAGTTTGTATGATTTGCTAGTTACTTTTTCCTGTGGGGTACGATGTTAGAAGCTCTTTTCTGCATAGAGTTTGTTTGAAGTCCAACAACTTCCAAGAAATAACTTCGCTTGGATATATATTTTTAAAAATTAGGTCATTGCTGCATAAAGTTTGTTTGAAGTTCAATTTCCACTCTATACTTTGCAAAAATAAATTTACTTGGATTTAATTGATAAGTGAAATGCACTAATATTAAGCTCTATTGCAATTCTTGTAATAGGAAAACATAAGAAAAAAAGACATAAAACACAAAATTTTGTATTTTTTTGATACAACAGGTAGTACAAGTGAATTTCTTTAATTTTTTCAGTAGTATAAAAAACATAGGGGAATTTACAAATACGAAAAAAAAATTGAAAGTATTTATGAAAAGGAAAAAAAAAAAAAAATACAATAGGAAAAAAATGTTTTTACTTGCTTTATCTGTTGACAATATGTATAATAGCATAGCAAAAAGATTTAATAGTGAATAATGAAAACACCACTTTTTTGACTTAAGTAATTGATTCATCAACAACTACCTTTGAAATATTATATTTTCATTTTTTTTTTTTTTTTTTTTTTTTTTTAAAGAAGTATCTATTTCAAACTTGAAAAAGTTACTAATGTACAAAATCTTCCAAAAATAATGTGCAATTTCATTTTTTGCAAATAAATTATCATAAAGAAGAGATTTTACATAACAATGATAACTCTATTATAATAAGAACAACCTCTATTATTAGCTGTGACAATCACAAGTGCAGTGGTTGTGACCTTTTTTGTGATACTTTCTACAAGTAAACTAGTCTTTGAGATCAACCTCTCCCTAACTACAAAGATAGACCTTGCTCAAGTAGCCAGCTTATCAAATTTTGTAAAATTGAAGAGTAGTACCATTGATTGTGTCCATGTCTATAGAGACTATAAAACTAGTCTTAGAAACAAGGTAGATGAGTGCATTAAACGGCTTTGTGTGGCACAATTTAAGAATCCAAGTATTTATTGCTTTCACCATGTTTGACATAAGTTCTTCAAAACATGAAATTTTTGCATAATTAAGAGTCCATGTATCAAATAGAATTTCTCTTAAGTACATATGTGCTTTAAGGTGCATCTTATTAATTTCCGCCAAGGCAACTTCATGTGTATCCATTGTCAACGCTCTCTCATCCAAATCTCACCATTGAGCTTTGTCTTGATTTTGTATTGAAATTTTTCTTAATTTGCTAGATGTAAGTTATATGCACCATGTTTAAAAGTTTTGAAGCCACTCTATACTATATCTTCTAATAATATCAAGAAAAAATATATTCATTGTTTTTGATATAATAAAGTTTTTTACTATTATGTTCCAATTTGCAATGTATCTTTTCATGATTGCTAATTGTAGTCATGGTTTTTAAATTCAAAAATGGCATTGCATATGCAACTTGCTCATAAAACTAAGTATAGTTTTTAGAGCTTTTTACTAGTGCAATACCAAAAACAATAAACACAAGCTAAACCTCTCTCTATTGATGCGATTGAAGCCTAAGTAAATACCTTTATAGGTGAATTTTGATTGAACTGCATCAATTGTGTCTATTAGATAATAATATATAGCAACAATCTTTTATGTGGTAAGGCACA
Organism: Physcomitrium patens; assembly: GCF_059467195.1. Taxonomy (NCBI): domain Eukaryota; kingdom Viridiplantae; phylum Streptophyta; class Bryopsida; order Funariales; family Funariaceae; genus Physcomitrium; species Physcomitrium patens. Next base: position 22,861,497 of record NC_143412.1, on the reverse strand, counting down.
AAAATTCCCTACAAAAGCACCCATGGTTGTCTATATTAATTATTGCAAAGCTTCTAAAATTGACAATATGTAGTTAATTAAATAGCCTAACTATTTTTTAAAATCCAAGCTTGTAATCTGCAACAAAGAGATTTTGGTGGACTTCTTGGCTTCTCTAAGGTATAGTATATGAGGTTTTTACTTCCACTTGTGTCTTTGCAAGATTAAAAATGTTATGCAATCAAAAAACTTCGACATCGTACAACAAAAGTGCAAAAACTTTTATAAGAATAAGTCCTTGGAGGAGGAATATTTGCATGAATGTAGAGCAATTCTTATTATACAAAGTAAATGTGATTACATAAAATTACTTATCTTTGCATTGGTTCATAGAGATGTGGAAGTTGCACCTAAGGCCATTGTCTTACATAAATGTGTAGATGACATCTATTTTTTATTGTTCTTAAAATGATAGATAATAAATGTCCTTTGAGAATAGGAATCTAAGAGTGGCAAGAAAAGAAAGTGGTAGAGAATATAAAGGTATTGTAACTGCAATTGTAGTCCTATATAAGGAAAATTATTATCCTATTTGTAACTATTTTGATATTGTATTCCTATTTGAAAATACTTTTAGATTTTTTTTTTATTTGTAAATTCTTCAAAAATACATGATTAAATATTTTAAGATTTTAATTTTTAATTTTTTTAGAAATTATTTCAATATTGACTTCTAAAAAAATAATGAAATTAATTTATAGCTTTTGAAAAGTTTTTTTAATTAACCAAATTTAATTGAATTTAGAAATTTATAAAAACCTTCTTTAATTTACATATTTAGGTGCAAATTTTGTCTAAATTATTGATAATATTTAATATCTTGTACTTACTCATATGGACGTTTTTCTCTTCACTCCTGAATATTTGATCTTACAATTTTTAACTTAAACTCTTCTTTTTTCTTTTTTTATCCCTTTGTAAGGATGTTGGTTAAAGACTCATTGAAAGTTGGATTGAAGCTGGGCCAGTGGCCCGCTCATGGCGAAATTTGAGTGTAAGGCGAGTGAGAGAGACGAGCATCATTGGCTCAATGTGGTACCGACAGGTGTTGAACATTGTCGGTAACGAGTAATTTGGAGAAATTCGAGAAATTTCCTTCAAATCATCGGAGGTGGAGGTGAGGAGCAGAATTACGTGATTTTTCCTTAATCAGTTTGTTCATTCAAACCAGCAACATTTAACACACAATTCCTGGAGCACAAGATGTTGCTTCTCATGGAAGCAGTGTGTTTGAAATGTGGAGATCTTTCGAAGGGTAGGCAGGGAGAAATTCGAAAATTCATGAGGCTGGAGGATTGATGCCAGGCTTGTGGCAGGATCCTGACTTGGAGCTCTTGCACTCGTCTCTACCGATATGTCTGATAAGATGCAGGCATAATCAACACGGTCACCTGGCAAGTATGATAAGCTCGAATCCACAAGTATTCCGAATATTCTCCATCCTCCGTGTTTCGTTGCAGTGAAGCAAAATCGTTACTCTCTTTGTTCCGCGGGAAAATTGCCTTGGATTTTCCGCCCGTGTCTCGCCGTTGTGGTTCAGAATTGTAGACAAAGGGCTGGGTGCGAAACTCACAATTCAGAAGCGCATATCTATGTCTTCCATGATTTACTGGGTGCGTCAATGAGTCTGACGCGTTGAGTCGCACATTAAAGATTGCACTTCAACTATTCCGGGTCGAGCAAGAAAAGGATGAGAACCAAATTACTGCAGCTGAGAGAGCATTTGTCGATGCTTCAGCACTGACAATGCCCCTTCGTCAACACCGAGGGCCGCAGGAACGTATGCTAATCTGACCATCATATCGGTGATATAAATGGTTGGTGTCAACAACTGTAGATCCGAATAGACCTGAAAGCAGCTACTCATCAAGAAAAATAAACTGAATCCGACATGTGCGTTGTTCACTTCACAATGGATGCTCTAGTACACGGTTGATCTTAACATACACGAGTGAATTGGTAGACTGGCATCATAATCACAAATAGACAAACAAAGAAACGAAAGAGTAATCTACAGACACAAAAATAAACAAATGTGATGAAATCATGTGTTTTTTGAAGGAACCGTATAATTGTAGTATTTACATGTTTGAAAGAAAGATAGTTACAGAATAACCATTGATTTGAGTATCCTACTGCGAACACCATCGGAATAGGGGATTCACTTCATGCTAACGATGGGTTCCTCGATAGAAGTTCTTTTCTTCGTCTATACAATAATCTCAGGCACGATGCAGAGTAGATCAGCACGACCACCGGGCAAGGATGACAAGCTCAAGCCCAGAAACGGACAGAGTATTCGCACCGTGCTGCAGCATGTCTCATTGCATACTGCAGTACAGGTAGCTGACCTTGGAAATGGCTGCGTCTATCCCACCCAGATTGTGCGCATTGATCTGCACGAAGTCCCGTTGTACGATGCAGCTCCGGCAGGTGACCTTGGAAAACGCGGCATCCACCCCACCCAATTCGTGCACACAGCGGTACAAAACGTCCCATACGAGGCTGCAGCCCCAGTCGCGCACCTTTGAATGCGCCGTATTCATTATAGTGACCACCGCGTGATGCAAGTTTTATGTTGGGCTGCTTACCGGGCCCCACGATTTGTGCTTCCGATGTAGAAGCCATAGACTGCACAAGGACATCATGAACTGGCGTGTTTGATGCTGATCCCGTTGGCTGCAACTGGCCAAGGGTCGAATCTTGTGGAGCCTGCGGGTGGTTGAATGGCGCCCCGGTACTTGAAACTTGCACAGATTGCACTTGTTGGGGGTGGAATTGTCTGAAGTCC